>NC_132929.1:27176331-27481028 GCF_047675955.1 Chlorocebus sabaeus | reverse complement strand
CATCTTCCTTTTCATTTATCACTTATTTCTAGAATCCCTGTTTTTCACACTGGACTTCCAGGACCATGCTAATTTTTTAATGGAATCTCAGCAATTTCATTTTGCTAAGAGTTTTAAATTTTAGCTTTCTATAAGAATAATTTCTAAAAATTAATAGCCATATTCTAGATCCTTTGGATCACTTAAAAAGAAGCAATGTTGTAGAATTTCAGTTGCCACATTTACATTTATATTTATCATTGCACCAGCACCTGGTAGAACTGCTTTAATTGTTTTGATTGTCAGTTAACACTAGGGGCCCGACAGCTTTTTTCCTTTAAAAGGGATCTATATATAAGTTTAAGAAGCGATATTCTACTCTATTCAACCAATCTCCACTTATTCTCTTCAAGCTTTATATTTGTATAGGGAGTAAGGTGTCAACATTGACTATATTTTTAAAAATGTGGAATCATATGATTCAGAGAGATCTCTGTGAGTTGTTAACCTCCATTTCACCACCATTTCCATAGGGCAGGCTCAGAGTTTTCAGATTCTTATCTGTTCTCTCTTTAATGTATACATGTGATCATATTGTTCTCTGGTCCAAAAGCCTTATATAATTCATATTATCCACAACAGGGTTAGGCAAACTACAGTGGGCCAAATTCGGCCTGCTGCCTGTCTTTGTAAATGTTTTATTTGGACACATTCACGTTCATTCATTTATGTACTACCTATGGCTGCTTTTGTGCTGCAATGGCAGAGCTGAGTAATTGCAACAGAAACCCGATGGCTCGCAAAGCTAAAATATTTACTATTTGGCCCTTTACAGAAAAAGTTTGCCCATCCCTGACCTACAAGAGAAAGTCCAATCTTCTCAGCATAAGATACACAGTTCAGAAGCTGGTCCTGACCAGCTAGCTTTCCTATATTATCTCGGGCTGCTCCCCATCACATAGCCTATACTCCAAATAGGCCACAAACTTTAGGCCTCTCTATTCCTTTGCTTATTATGTTCCCTCTCTCTAGAAAAAATGCATTCATTCCCATCTACCTCTATCCTCAACTGAACCTCACATATTCTTCAAGACCTAGCTGAAAATGTCGTATCTTCCCCGAAAATTTCCCTGGTCTCCATTCTCACATCCAGGCAAAATTAATGATTTCCTTAATGATGTTGCCATTATCTTTTTTTTTTTTTTTTTTTTTAAAGAGACAGAGACTTGCTCTGTCAGGCCAGAGTGCAGTGGCGCAGCCTCAAACTCTTAGGTTCAAGTGATCCCTCTTCCTCAGCCTCCTGAGTAGGTAGGACTATAGGCATAAGACATCATGCCCAAACTGTTGTTGCTATTATCTTTATATATACATCCATTATAACCACAGGTTGTATTGTACATTGGTAACTTCAAAACTTAAGGGTGTAACTGAAAATACTGACATAAAATGATAAGAGGGTTTCCTAGAAAATCAGATAGAACAAATTACTATAAAATGACAGTACCATAACTAAAGAAAGTCCGGGTGCAGTGGCTCACACCTGTAATCCCAGCACTTTGGGAAGCCAAGGAGCGAGGATTGCTTAAGTCCAGGAGTTTGAGACGAGCCTGGGCAACATAGTGAGACCCCAATCTCTACAAAAAATAAAAAATTAGCCAGGCTTGATGGCCCATGTCTGTAGGCCCAGCTAGTAGGAGGCTGAGGTGGGAGGATCACTTGAACCCAAGAGGTCCAGGCTGCAGTTAGCCATGATTGCACCACTGCACTCCAGCCTGGGTGAGAGAGTGAGACTCTGTCTTAAAAATAAATAAACAACAAAGAGGGCAATATTTCATCATCCAGTTATTTCCTCTTATTCTTCTCAATGTTCATCAAGATATCTTCTAATTAAAATTTGGCTATTCATGTAACTTCCCTCACTAGATATTAATAAACTGATATTTTGGCTCACATATAACTCTTTTATGATTATGGTTGCTACAGGCCAGTTTTTAAGAGATTAGACACCTACCAGTTGACTGAAATTGTGTCTCAGTAAAGATAAAGCTGTGGGCCATCACCTGAAATCCTATCCAGAGCTACTCCATAAAGACACCCCTCAAACTTACTTCAAACCAACAATGATACTGATTGGAGTTAGTCTTTCACCTGTTTCTCTCACTAGACACTGTAAAGCTCTTGAAGGGCAGAGGATCTCTCGTAGATCTCATTCCTCACTGGATTGCCATCGCGAGGTACAGTACCTGGTAGTACACAGCTAACACAAATTTGATATACTTGAATCATACATCAATCTCTGCTTTCCCTTCTTTGGTAGTTCCCTCTTTCTCCTCCAGCCATGTAATGTCCTCTTGCTCCCAAACTCTAATCCCCTTATCACAACTAAAGGGGGACTGAAAATGAGTTTTTGACACTTGTGTTGATCCTTTGTAGCCCCTTCTTCACCTTTTCTTCCCTATCAACTCATCTGAGCATAGGATTCAGAGTTCTCTGCTGTCTAATCTCCCCCAGTTGAAAATGAAACAAAAATATCTGATCGTCAGTCATCTGATCTCTGAAATTAAATGAAAATCTGATTTTTTTTAGGTAACCAAATGAGTTTGATTAGGAGACACCAGGCCTGAGGTTAACTCCACTTCAGGTGCTGGAGGCCTTCTCTTCAATTGCGCTAGGCTTAAGACTGTGTTATGTTGTCTTTTCCCCATTGGCTTCTCCTAGGATTCCCGGGTGCTGAATCTCCACAACCCACCAGAGAATTTTTTTGCTCTCAAGATTCCCAGATGAATATTTGTTTTTCAATATACTTACTGTTCTTTTGACATATATTTTTGAACATTTCCTACGCCATGAATTATTTGTTCTAGACAACAGGCATAAGCAGTATACAAGACAGACAAGTTCCCTGCCCTATTTTAAAGGTGGCATACAGACAAAAACCAATGAATAAAGGAAGAAGGTAATATGAGACAGCAATAAGTACTATAAGGAAGAAAACTTAAAGCAATGGAGGTGGGGAGGATCAGGAAGGCTAACTTAAGTGGCTCAGAAAGACTGTTCTGAAAGATGACTTTTGAGCTAGGACCTAAGGTCTCTAAGCAGCTATCTCAGCCTAGGACTATGCTAATAGCTGCAATCTAGGTGAGAAATGATGGCAGCTTTGCCTAGAGTTGTGGCTGTGGAGATGGAGAGAAGTAGATAAACGTAGTATGTTTTGGAAACACAGCGGTTGGCTGTAGGGGATAAACACATGAGAGGCTCAAAGGATGACTTCTAAGTCCATTTCAGTTAGTATTTAATAATATTTCTTATTCCACACCTATTTTTTTTTTCCTGAGGAGCTAAACATTGTCCTATGCCACCTATATTTCTAAGCCTGCTTTAAAGAGTTTCTTGGTTGATATTTTCATCATAGTCTGTTTTGAGATCCACATTGTGAATGGTCCTAATATGACAGTTTATGAACAAACCCATAATAATGATAATCAACTAACTAAACAAAATCAATCAATCAGAAGTTACTAAATAAAACATTTGCTGGCTGTCCTTAAACATACAGTCTAAACCAAAGAACATGTCTTTTTGTTAATGCCATTTCTGGTATCATTTTTTGCAAAAGATTGAGTCTAAAAAGTAAAACAAGCAAATAACTTGTCATGCCTTAAAAAAAAAATTTACACAATTGCTGCTGCTTATTTTCTTTCCAAAATCTTCAATGCTTACTGGTCAAACTGCTGAAGAAGAGTCATGAATCTGACACCCAGGAACCATAGTGATGTTTCCCTTACTCTGAGTTCCCTGACCGTCTTTCTTCTCACAGTCCAGTCCTCAGCTTACCTCAGCTGAACATCCCCATGGTTATCACCCCCCCAACAGTCCTTATCCTTACCAATAAGCATGCCCCTCCATAACTCTCAACATCTTTGACCCTGTCTCTCTGGAACTCCTCTGGCAAAACTCCACATCTGATTAAAACTAACTCTTCTGGCCGGGTGCGGTGGCTCACGCCTGTAATCCCAGCACTTTGGGAGGCCGAGGTTGGCAAATTACAAGGTCACGAGTTCAAGACCAGCTTTACCAACATGGTGAAACCCCTGTCTCTCCTATAAATACAAAAGTTAGCTGAGCATGGTGACACATGCCTATAACCCCAGCTAAGGAGGCTGAGGCAGGAGAATCACTTGAACTCAGGAGGCGGAGGTTACAGTGAGCTGAGATCGCACACTGCAGTCCAGCCTGGGCAACAGAGCGATACTCCGTCTCAAACAAACAAACAAACAACCTAACTCTTCCTACTTCTCACCAGCACCGGGGTGGCAGATGAAGCTGGAGAAAAAACACAGGAACTGACTGGCTACATTTAAAATGTATCACCACTAATGTCAAAGAATACTGCCTGATAATTCTAATATTCTAGTATTTCAAATCCTAGTCCAGTCACTATCCTACTCTCTTAGATGACTTTTTTCTACTTCTTTTTTTCTCAAACCTTCAATACTGCCTACCCCTCACTCTCTCTCACTCTGATGACCTTACCTTAATATTTCACTAAGAATACAGAAGCAATCATAAAATAACATCTGAGTTCCCATCATATCTACAAACCTACCACACCTGTACCTATACACTCTACCTTCCCTCTTACTGTTATGGATAAACTGTCCAGTCTCTTACCCAAGGCCAATCTGCCTCTTGGAATCAGATCCCATCCCTGCTCATTTATACAAGGGTTCCAGTATACATTTATACAAAAGCACAACTATCCAGTACTTGTGCTCTTTTTCTACTGGACCATGCCCATTAGCACACAGACTGTAATACATACCTCAAATAAAAGACATACAAACTCTCCTTCTACTTCACATCCCTCTCCAGACACTACCCTACTTCTTGGCTCCACTTTACAGCCAAACTTAAAAGAATTGTCTATATTTGGTACCTCGAGTTCTCTCCCTCTTATTGTCTCAAATATTCTCCCATCTGACTTTCATCCCCACCACTCACTCCACCCAAAGTGATCTTGCCAGCACAGTGCTAAATCCAATTGTCAATTTTTAGTCCTCATCTTTTTTTTTTTTTTTTTTTTTGAGATAGAGTCTCGTTCTGTCACCTAGGCTGACATGCAGTGGTGTGATCTCGGCTCACTGCAACCTCTGCCTCCTGAGTTCAAGCGATTTTCCTTCTTGGGATTACAGGTGTGAGCCACCATGTCTGGCTAATTTTTTTTGTATTTTTAGTAGAGATAGTAGTCTTTACCATCTCCACAGATTCCTTCCACTCTGGTCCAAGCCATCATCTCCTTCTATCTGGGCTATTGCAATAGCCTCCCAACTTCTGAAAGCAGCTTATCGGGAACATACGCCAATAAACACTCCACTGAGTGCCAGTCAATCATAGTCATACTTCTACAGATTATGTTAACCCGCTATGGCCTCAGAAAGTTGGCCAATCCCTGAATTCCACAATTCCCCAAAATAAGAAATTGGCCTGCTCTACTTAGAGAAACTGTCTAGCCAGCACTGCTCTCCCTTATTACAGTAAGCATTAAATTCAGCTTTGCCTTTGCTTCAGATATTGACTGGCAGTCTTATCGTTTCATGCTGAAGAAAACTTTTGGTCATTATATATGTTTACTTTTAAACAAAACTATTTCAATGTTGACACATATTAGATAATAGTAGTTAGGATCAAAATATTCCCTTTGGATGAATATCCATGTAATCTTTTGAAGTAGATACAGTTCACTAGCCAACAATTTCCCAAGTATCTGCTCCAATTTACCTCAATTAGAAAAATTCAAATTGACATTCCCTTTTCTTTTTTGTTTGGACATGGTTCAAAATTAATCTGGAAATAATGTAACAATATGTTATCTCTGGCTGGAGATTTTAACATTCAAAACATCAAAATACTCTTCTATTTAATGTTAAGGTTGAGTTTCATCTCTGCTGGTTTGAGGAACATTCTCTTTGATGGAGAAGGCTGAGGTAAAGACGGTCATCTATGTATTCTTGGGATTGTTGAGGCTGAGTATGAATATCTGTCAGGGACAATGTGGCAGATTCCTCAAAGGCAAGGGAGTTTCAAGAACTCATAAGGTCATATCCTTTTTATAAGTTTATAATTCTAAATAACACTAATTATAAACAAAGAATATATTCAGTGACTGTCTTAGCCCATTTGGGCTGCTATAACAAAATACCACAAATTGGGTAGCTTGTAAACCACAGCAATTTATTTCTCACAATTTCCAGAGGGTGAGAAATCCAAGAAGATGCCAGCAGATTCAGTCAGGTGCGAGCCCACTTTCTGATTCACAGATGGAGCCTTCCAGCTGTGTCCTGAAATGATGGAAATGTAAGGTAGCTCTCTAGGGCCTCTTTTATAAAGGCACGAATCCCACTCATGAGGGCTCTATCCTCACAACCTACTCACCTCTCAAAGGCCCCACCTCCTAATACCATCATATTGGTGATTAGGTTTCAGCATATGAATTTTAGGAAGGTACAGACATTCAAACTGTAGCAGTGCCCACCACGCT
Source organism: Chlorocebus sabaeus (assembly GCF_047675955.1). Taxonomy (NCBI): domain Eukaryota; kingdom Metazoa; phylum Chordata; class Mammalia; order Primates; family Cercopithecidae; genus Chlorocebus; species Chlorocebus sabaeus. The sequence continues at coordinate 27,474,511 of NC_132929.1, read as the reverse complement.
CAAAGCACTGTATTGGCAAACATATTTACCTTCTAAAAAAATGCCCATTTTATTGTAGTTGTATATAATGTATATTACTTTGATAGTAAATGGAGGAGGATAGAGATGGGGTCTTGCTTTGCCCAGAATGGTCTCTCGGCTTCAAGTGATCCTCCTGCTTCAGAGCCTCAAAGTGCTGGAATTATAAGCGTTAGCCACCATTACTGGCTAAGACTTTTTTTAAAGAAAATACACTGGATGCTAAATTTATCCTTTTGTTCGGTTCACTGACTCTTCTATACAGTGAAGCCTAAAACACAGTATTTTAATGATTTTTGTGGCGTTTTGGGGATGCTATCGCTTGTTGACTCAGATATTAGCACAGCTCATTGAGATTGCTGCTTTGCACACAGTCGTTTGAAAAAAATAGTGGTTGATTATTCTGTGTAAAAGTCCCACAGAAAATAATCAACCTAAGTATGGGACAAACTATGTAGCCCTGTTTTTCCTGCCATTGCTACTAATGCCATCTTACATTTTAAAAAATGAAATCTATAGATCGCAGAGAAAACAGTTAGAAATCTGAAGGCAGTGCAGAAAAATTTGTTAGGGCTAGAATAAAGGAGATGTAATTAGAAACAGGTCACGGAGGGCTACCTTAAAGTAGAAAGTAGCCAGATCAGTTCTGTGATTACTACAAGAAAATACTTAACAGGTTATTCATATCACCTCAAAAACAATCTTTCAACAAAACCCTGCTGAGAGACTTTGTGGCTCTCTTGTAGGTGCCCCACTTCCTTTTCAGATGAATAGTAGCAAACCAGCTCCCAGTCCTATCCCACCTCCCCTTTTTCTTCTTAGTGGAGCTGCAGCATCAGAGACACAGGGCAAGGTCAAAGAGGAACCAAACCCACTCTGTGCATACCAAACATGGATGCCAAAAGAGCCACACCCTTAGCATATCCAGTTTCTCAGCACCAAATGTTTTTCAGTTTTTAATTTTTTGGTTTGTTTGTTTAATAGACTGGGTAGACTGGGAAATGTTTTTTCCCAGTTGTTGCAAACTCAAAATATCTTTAAAAAGAAATGACATCATATGAACAAGTCTCTGACAGTAATAAGGTTACAGAGGCTGGTTAACTGAAAAAGAGACTTCTACCAGTCCTACTGTGAACAAAACTAAATATGACATGAAGTGGCTTACAGGGAAAGATTTATCAGAGCTCAGCCATCAATCAAAATGCTGAATCCACGCCAAGTGCATAATGGTGAGATTAATCTGAGGGTTTTCTTTCTCTCCCCCAAAGGGAAGTATCACCATGACTCATTCTTCCTCTTGCAAGAATTTTCTTAATCCACCAAGTTAGTAAGCATTGAAGAACACATAAAACCTAAAATAAACTAGGCCAGGTCTAAAAGAAATCATGCTGAGAGCAAGCTGAATGTTATGCAGTGAACAAAAGGTATTATTTTTCCTCAGTTTCAATCCTTCCAAATATCCTGGGCTTCAAACTAGATTTGGTTTTTGTTTGCTTTTTTTTTGAGACAGGGTCTCACTTTGTTAACCAGGCCAGAGTGTAGTGGCACGATCATGGCTCACTGCAGCCTCAAACTCCCGGGCTCAAGCAATCCTCCCACTTCAGCCTCTCGAGTAACTGGGACAATAGGTGCGTGCCACTATGTCTGGCTAATTGTTATTTTTAAATTTTTAAATTTTTTTTTTTGTAGAAATGGGGTTTTACTATGTTGCCCAGACTGGTCTCAAACTCCTGGGCTCAAGTAATCCATCTGCCTCGGCCTCCCAAAGTGCTGGGATTACAGGTGTGAGCCACTGAGCTCAGCCAGTAGTGCATTTCTAAAATTTAATGGAAAAATCTTCAGTCTTAAAAATAGATTAAAAGTTTTTAATTTTAGCTAGATTATATAACTCAAGATCCCTTTCTTTGCTAGAATAAGGAGAACTTTCTGTACCTTCTGACTCCTTGACTGACTACTCTGAAACTCTATAACAAACTGTGACAAACCTATGTAATTAATAGGATTCAATTATCACCAGACGAGGAAAAACAAACAAAACCCAGATGAAACCAAAATTCTTCTCTTGTTTTATTTTTTGAGATAGGGTCTACCACTGTCACCCAGGCTGGACTGACCACAGCTCACTGCGGCCTCGACCTTCCGAACTCAACCGATTCTCCCACCTCAGCTTACTGAATAGCTGGGACCACAAGTGTGTGCCAACCATGTCCAGCTATTTTTTAATTTTTTGTAGAGATGAGGCCTCACTATGTTGCCCAGGCTGGTCTCAACTCCTGAGCTCAAGCGATGCTCCCACCTCAGCCTACCAAAGCACGGAATTACACATGTGAGCCACTGTGCCCGGCTGGAACCAAAATTCTTCAGGAGAGAAAGTCTAGCACTTAACTCCCAGCATCAAACTGAGGGTGAGCAGCTCTATGGATTTAGGGGTTCTGACTTTAATCTCTTCTTAGTTTCCTGGGCTAGATGAAGAATAGCTAAAATATAGTCCTGGTTCTGACAGGTGACTCTTCTACGTCCATGACAAACACAGTAAATCAAACAGCCTTTTTTTCACTGAGCACAGATCCTCCCTCAGTCCTTAGGCAGCTACTACCAGTAGATGAGATTTGGCAAAGGTTGAAACCTATTCATTTTATCCCTGAGCCTGATGGACTCAGGTCTCTGCTAATTCTAATTGTGATTTTAAGGAAACACCATTTAACCCAATTTTGGGGGAAAAAAATACTGATGTGCCTTCATCACTGCCAAGGTGAACAATGTATAAGTAAAAAGGAAAAATATGAAAGCTGAATCATGCTACATATGCACATACAAAAGCTGAAATACTTCAGGAAAGTGACTTGAAAAACCAGAACCAGATAGACTTAAAAAGTGAACAAAGTAAACAATGAAGTCAAGCAGGAGCCAATGTTATTAAGTAGTAGAGGGAAAAAAAGTTACAGTAGTATGACCATATTAATACTTTCCTGAAAACTCACCAAATAAAGCAAAGTTATACAGCTGATTTTCTATTTTCACATTGATTTCCATAATAAAGTTAGACATGTTTCCACAAAAATATGAATTCCCTACATATCAGAAATCATAGGAATGAATGCAAAAAGTTTCAATCACAAAATTAAATATAAATTCTGTCAATGTAGTATGAATACTAAAGTAGCACATTCATTTCTGCCTTGGTCTTTATTTCCTTTTCTTTTATTAAAATAAATTTAAAAGTATTTAACTACTGCCTCTCTTTGTTTTGATTAAATTTTATAACCAAGACTCTCAAGAGGAGAAGAGTACTGAAAGATATTAGAAAAAAGACTTCAGAATAAGAAAAAACAGGTTAGAAAAATGGACTTGGAATTTGGAAAGAGGCCTTTGGGAAACAGGTTTCATAAAGGCTTTAACCGCAGAAGGTGATACTTTACGGAGTTTCAGAGGGTTCTCCTCACACCATCAATCATTGACATCTATTCCTCAAATGTGGCCCACTTTTTTTGGCCCACTTTTTTCTAGTACCTCAAGAAAGTCTACTGGTTAACAAAAGACCTCCAAGGTCCTTCGAAACCTAAATAATCAACTTTTAAAAACAAGTGCTTGAGAATAACTCTGGAAGGATCCACAAGAACCAGAGACAAACTAGTTAGCTGAGGATACAAGTGAGAGGGTTCACTCAGCATTTGCTATACATCCAGGAGGACCCAAGGAGTTTTGTACCATGTGCATTTATTAATTTTATTTTTAATTTAAAGGACAATTCAATCATTTGTTGCAATTTGATGCTGTGTATGAAAAAAAAACAAATATTATCTCTGACTTTAGAATTATGCATGCCACACTCAGGTAATAGCAAGAAATGCTTTGGTAGAAAAAACAAAGAATGATTAGCCATCAAACAGTCCTATTAGAATTTCAGAACATTATTTAAAAAACAAACAAAAAAACTAGCAATCTGTGAAATGAATAACAAAGCTCATTTAAAAAAATATGTAATTATATATTCTCCCAAGTTCCACAGCTTTGGACCAAAGGCCCTATTTAAGTGAAATCCTGAAACTGGGATTGAGGCCAGTTTTGGGGTATGTTTTCTCAAAACCTTTTCCCTAAGGAAACATCAAGAGAAACAACTTTCTAAAGTCCTATGCAGGCTCTTCAAAGCCCTATGTCTCTAAGCCCTGCCCCTTCCCAGGAAAGGTTCTAGGATCTAGAGAAATTTCTGGAACCTCATAAAGAGAAGTAAAAAAATACTGCTTTACTAAGACCTCTGTCACACCAGGCTCTAGACAAGCAAACTGACTCTAAGCTCTTGTTTTCCTGCTCTAACATCTGCATCTTGCCTATAATCACCTAAAACACTGCTTTTAAGATTTTACTCCTTTACTTAGAAACGTTTCTTGTTAGGTGTTTGTAGTTTGACAGTTTCTGGGTGATTTTGATAAAACACCCCTTCCTACTTGCTCTAAGAATCCTCTGCTTTAACCAGGCTAGATTCCTCAGGGCCTCACAGATACCCACACTTCATTTTCACCTGGCTGCCTCATTAGTTTCCCACAATGGTGTCACTTTTCTTAAACAATCCTTTTTACCCCAGGCCCAAATTTCACTTCTCTATCTTATCCGCACACTGCACAATTCAAAGACTAGCTGAAGTCTGTCCTCTCCAAAGCCCTTCCTAGCTCTTCCAACTCTGACTACTCTTTTTCCTCCTCTCAAGGTCAGCAGTGCTCCAGGTGTGGCACACCATCTAGCCCCACTGCTCACCACTGAGTCCTGAGTACGGTGCCCCAGCTGGTATGAATGAATGCTCCTCAATGGACCATGCCTCACTCCTACATGGTGAAGGCATTCATACGCACCTTCAGAGACACGGCACACTTCTGACTTAGAGATACCACTAGAATTACTCTAATCAACTTCAGGGGCCTGGAGATATATCAAGTTTTATTATCACAATTAATTTTCAGATTGAAATAGTAGTAGTAGTTACAATAGGTTTTTCAAGAGATACAAGCCTAAAATTTGCATAATGTATTTTGTACTTCATGAGGGAGGTGGGGAATATAATACTACTCAAAAAGAGATTTGGTAACTCCTGGAGTTAGGGTATAATTCTCATGAGGTGGGATAAAAGCATGAACTCAGCCAACAGTAGGGCAAAAGAGAGCCAATTCTTCAAGAAAATGACACTGCCCCACTACCTTGACCCTAGGCCCTAAATGCAGAAAACCTCATGCCTAATGAGGTTCTATGATATCCAGAATGAATAGCTGAAAAATAACCACCAGGGCACTTGTAAGTAACCACACAGCAGCCACAATCAGCATCCACACAACTCCCCATAAGCAATTTTTGGAACACAAAGAGAAAGGACAAGATGACTTACACACCACAGACAGCACGGACGAGGGCTTGCTAAGAAAAGTAATTTGTTATCATCAAGCTGTATACTTAAAGTTGATGGTATATAAATTATGCCTTGATAAAAGCGTGTTTTGTTTTTTTGTTTTTTTTTGAGATGGAGGCTTGTTCTGTCGCCTAGGCTGGAGTGCGGTGGCGCGATCTCGGCTCACTGCAAGCTCTGCCTCCCAGGTTCACGCCATTCTCCTGCCTCAGCCTCCCGAGTAGCTGGGACTACAGGTGCCCACCACCATGCCCAGCTAATTTTTTTGTATTTTTAGTAGAGATGGGGTTTCACCGTGTTAGCCAGGATGGTCTTGATCTCCTGACCTCGTGATCCGCCCGCCTCGGCCTCCCAAAGTGCTGGGATTATAGGCGTGAGCCACCGCGCCCAGCCGACAAAATTTTTAAAAAAGTAATCTGGTGACATGAGCTAGGGTATTCGCCTATGGAGAAACAGCATGCAGTCCAGTAAAGTGAGGGGAGGTTTTCATTGGCAGTTTCAAGATAGCAGGCACAAAACCTCTGGCACAGAAGTAGAAATGCCTCATGATGTTAAGACAGACAGTTCACGATAAATGATAAGAACTACCACAATATAGCCTTTGGAAAGTACACACAAACATATAATAAAAAGCCAAACCAGGCCGGGCACAGTGGCTCACACCTGTAATCCCAGCACTTTGGGAGGCCAAGGTGGGTGGATCACTTGAGGTCAGGAGTTCGAGACCAGCCTGGCCAACATGGTGAAACTCCATCTCTACTACAAGTATATATAAAAAAATTAGCCAGACATGGTGGCCCATGTCTGTAGTCCCAGCAACTTGGGAGGCTGGGTTAGGAGAATTGTTTGAACACGGGAGGCAGAGGTTGCAGTGAGCCAAGATCGTGCCACTGCACTCCAGCCTGTGTGACAGAATGAGGCTCCATCTCAAAATAATAATTTAAAAAACCCCAAACCATATAAAACTACTGAAATAATGAGAACCATACAGTTAAGTGGGGATTGGGGATAGTTTCAGAGAAAGGAGAAATGGGAGGGGGTGGAGGCAGAAAGAAAAACAAATTAATACTTAAGACTGGTGATAGCTAAAGAAAGCAGAACTGATGAAAGAAGGGAAGTCTTAGAAATCATTGCTATTGGCCAAGAAGCTTGGTTCACGGTCTCCAAGACATAAGGTCTGCTTTGGGATAGGTTCTTTAAATGGGGGCTAAAAGACATTTTTCCTTTAATATCAAATGAGGGAAATCAAGGGAGCCACACACAAGTAAAAGACAATAATGCAGGCAAACAGAGGAGGTTGCTGAGAGCTTAGTAGAAGGACCCAAAACAGGAGTTCAGGATAATATTTCTAAAATTAACACTTATGACAACAACTATCAATTATTATCTTTAGTGATAGAATAAAACTCGTTATATCTTAATTACATCATAGGAAAACATTTATTTCATTTTTTACTTTAGTCTCTCAGAATAAAGGGATCATGTCCCATATCATATTATAATGAAGTGAAAAAGAAAGGCATCAATTTTTGTTTGTATACGTGTTAAAATGCCAGGCACTTTATCGTACACATCTCCTCATAATAACCTTGCAAAACAGTTCTATCTCCAGTTTACAAATGAAGACACTGAGGCTCAGAAAGACTAAGAGCCTGCTCAAGGATATATACGTTTCAATAGCGGATGTGAGATTTGAACCTGACCCTAAAAGCCATACATTTTTACACAATATCACACTTCCTCTAAAAAATACTCAATTTTTGCCATGTTTTTAGTTTTATGATATTAGACACTACACATTAATAGAAGCAAATTAAGTGATATTAGGTGACAGCAAGAAGACACAGCTGGATATAAAAGAGAAGGAAAAGCTACCAACTAACCAAAACACAAAAGTGTGGGACAACTTAATGCAGTTTCTAAGAGCCTATAAACTTCAACAATCTCTGAAGGGAATTCAATAGCACAGTACAATAAATTGTGCAAAGAAAATGAATTCTAAAGTCGGTATTTCCCACATCATTTTGGCCAAATTAAGCAGGGACTCCATTTAAGAAGGGCAGGAGAAATTACTATAATACATCTTATTTTAAAAATGACATTTAAAATAACTTACAAAAAAGATTTTGACTTCTTGCTAACTTTATAACCTTGGGCAAGATACTGAACTATTGTTTTGTCCCTCTGTTTTCTCATCTGTAAAATAAGAATAATACTCAGAGTAACTATCTCATAGGATTGATATGTTAATTTGTTAAATGAGGATAACATATATACATCACTTAGAATAGTACCTAACACAGAGCACGTGATCAATAGTCAATATTATCTTCATTAAATATTATCTTCATTTTTAAGGAACACTTCATTAGTTCATGTTAAGTAAATGAGATATTATTCATACTATACTCTGATCCACATAATATAAGCAATTAATTGCAGAGATTGAGAGAGTTGGAGACTAAAGAGAATATAGAAGAGTGAGAGATTGATGTACACAAAGAAAACAATAGAAGAGAGGTGCTAGCCACCACTTTGCCCACACTTCTATCAACATTTATCTCACCAGACCGTAATCAGTTGCGTAAATATCTACCTCCACCATAGATTGTGAGCACTTTGAGGGCAAGGACCTACTTTTACATTATCAGCCCCTAATATAGTGCCTGCAACGTGACAGACACTAAATTAACATAAAATAAAGTAATATAGGGGACTCAGTGAGCATTGAGATCAATGATGTGAGTACTTAGTTTTATCATATCCTAATGGGGCTGGGAGCAGAGTCAGTAAAGTTGTACTGTATTGTCACTCTTTGATTATCAATATTCTACTCCCCTATTCTTTCTGAACTGGGAAACAAATTTCAAAAAGCAATGTTTAAAAAATATTTAATCTGCTATAAATTAGAAAATTTTCAAATGATAACACAAATTTTAGTAATTCATTTTAAGTATTACAAATATTGCTCACTAGAAAAATTAGCCAGGTGTGGTGGTGTACAAATTGTAGTCCCAGCTACTTAGGAGACTGAGGCAGGAGGATCGTTTGAACTCAGGAGTTCAAGGCTGCAGTGAGCTATGATCACACCTGCACTCTAGCCTGGATGACAGAGCGAAAGCCTGTCTCGAAAAAAAAAATTGTTCTGAATTGACTATTATACCTAAAAGTTAATTCTAATGATCAAATGGTCAGTCATAGGAATAAACAGACACTAAATAAGAGAAGACTGAGTGCAGTGGCTCACATCGGTAATCCCAGCAATTTGGGAGGCCAAGGCGGGAGGATTGCTTGAGCCCAGGAGTTTGAGACCAGCCTGGGCAACATAAAAAGACCCCATCTCTATAAAAAATACAAAAAAAAATAGCCAGGCATGGTGGCACGTACCTATAGTTCCAGCTACTTGGGGAGGCTAAGGTGGGAGGATTGTTTGAGCCTGGGAGGCGGAAGTTGCAAGGAGCTATGATCACACCTGCACTCCAGCCTAGACAATAGAGTGAGACCCAGTCTCAAAAACAAAACAAAATGGAAAAAAAAAAGAGAGAGAGAATTACACCTATTTCTTAGCTGTCAATCTGCCAGATGCAGGGAACATACCAAAAAAGAGAAGGTATGGTCACTTCCTTCTGACATCAAAATAAGCATGTTTTGAGATGAACAACCCCAAACCTCCTTGTGTGTGGGAACCCACTCCTTACTCCAGTCCCTGCAAAATATATAGCCAAAGCAACAACATAACAATGTCCCATTTTTCACAGCTGTTTGGTACAGGGGTCACCACCCTCAATCTAACCAGGGTGGACCAAATTCAATTCTTCTCCAGGAATCGGGAAAGCTGGGAGACAAAACTCAAGTTGAGACATAAGGTTATCACCAAGTCTGGAGATACTACCATAACAAGCCAGTCACCTTGAAGCTGAAGCTAAGGGGAAAGCACAGGTCAGTCTGTAGGGAAGAGAATGAAGCAGGGCTGGGGCTAGAGGGAAGAAAGAAAGGAGAGGCACCTGCCTCAGGCACAAGACTTAACAGGGTGCAAAAAGCTCAGCAATCAAGATAAATTACATAGTAATGCATACTACTTTTTTAAAATCGAAATTAATGTCCTAAAATGGAGCAGAGGTACAGAAAGAAGCCCAAGAGAGCCCCACAAGCAGAGAGAGGACAGAGACTTTCAAAGTGTCTGCTCTGGGTTCCAGCTGTAGTCATTTCAGGGACCTCAGTGGCCTTACTATAGTAACGCACTACAACTCCCAGCTCTGCCACCATACCATCTAGCAAGCTAGCTTAAGTGGGTTTGTGTTCCCTGAGACCTAAACACCTTGACTAATATACTCTATTTGGGAAAATGAGACATGCACATAAAGTGCTTTTTTTTTTTTCCCAAGAAAATACATAATTAACTGCCAAAAGAATGGTACTAGCTATTAGTGTACAGAAATTCAGAGACCACTGTGGGTGGTCAGGGAGGGACAGAATTAGCTAGACAGAGAGGGGTGGAGAAGTATATACTAAGCAAAGAGATCAAAGCACAGGCTGAAAAAGGTTGGGGCTGGGAGGGAAGCCAGAGCAAGAAGAAGTAAAGGGAAAGGAGCAATCTTCACACACCCTGTGTCACACAGAAGTAAGTACGCCTCCATGCTCTTCCGCCTGCAGCCCTTACATCACACAGTTCATTACACAGGAAATGTCCTTTTGCACTCTTTCTCATGTTCAAATCCTTTCACATCTTTCAGGGACCAGTTCAAATAACATTTCTGCAGAGGCTCCCCTTGTGTGCTAGACCAGATTCAGGCAGTGAGAGAAGAAAAGAGGAAACAGTTTCTTCTGAGGTAGGAGGGGAGGTTAAGGGGCTTAAAGCAGTGGCAGCTATTCTCTGGTGGAGGGCACACTATATCACTTGGAATGTTGGCCAATGTCTAAGGAAAGCAGAAAGTGAGATGACTTGACAAGGAATAATAATGGGGTTTCAAGAAAAGTGGCAGAGGAAAGGCAAGCATAGAGGGTGTGCTGAAGACTAACAGAAGAGCCCACCTGCACCAAAGGCCTTGCAGAGGTGAAATCCTACACATCTCCCTTGGTCCATTTCTGTGTAGGGTTCTGTAATTTTTCTCCAAGAAACTAAATCTTAGGGACAACAGCAGAAAAACAAAAGGGGGGGGGTGGGTGTGACTTTGAAATCATCACATATTTATTGGTATTTCCAGTGAAATTAGACCCCCAACTCAGCTGGTCTAGCACTCAAGTGGGCATATTAAAGAGGAAAATCAAAAAAAAGAACAGTTCTCTAAGAGTACTAACCTGTGTTAATTACAGCCCACCATGAATGAAAATAAATCTTCGGGTTGTATCATATCTTGTCATGTTTGCCTCAGGGTAAGGGCTGCCTGAATATAAGCCAGACTTATATACATTTGAGGGGCTTCCTCTTTCTTTACTGGTATGCATATCAAGGGAATATTCCTTAACTCATCAAAGTTACACCACCACACCCAGAGAATGAAAATATTTTGTTGGTTGTAATTTTCCACATGGATGGAAATCCCCTACTGTGTAAGTATTACTAATAATATCCTGCTCAAAAGAATTGCTATGCTATGGTTAAGGAAATACAACAATCTTCTTACCTAAAAGTCTCTCTCTATATATATCAAATAATATACATGTATCAGATAATTGCTACTGGTTGTATTCATAAAAACTTTACTGAAAGCTCTAGGAAGTGTTTTTAAACATTACGAGCCTATACTTTAATAAATTCAACTTGCCACCACACGCCCATTCACTCTAACACACCCAGCCCTCATTTTCTTCCAGTGTACCATATTTTTATCCACTTTCTCACAGACACTTCAGGAACTGTGTTCACTTGTATGTACTTATCATGATGTTCATGCTTAGTTATGTCCAGATATGAAACTGTTTACTTGCAGGGGGTTATCATCGCTGTATATGTTAGCTTAGTTTGTAAGTTTGTCTTAGTGTGTTTGTGTTCCTTCCTTAGTGAGTGGGTTCAGGTGTTGAACATATATACCCGAGGGAGTGGATATCTTTATTGCTCAAAAAGGGTGCACAACTGAGGAGGAACCTTTGACTGTATTTCAGTATTTTTCTTTTCTTTTTTTTTTTTTTGAGATGGAGTCTCACTCTGTCACCAAGTTGGAGTGCAGTGGCGTGATCCTGGATCACTACAACTTCCACTTCCTGGGTTCAAGCAATTCTCCTGCCTCAGCCTCCCAGTGTGCCAACATGCCTGGCTAATTTTTGTATTTTTAGTAGAGATGAAGTTTCAGCATGTTGGCCAGGATGGTCTCAATCTCCTGACCTCGTGATCCACCTGCCTCAGCTTCCCAAAGTGCTGGGATTATAGGCGTGAAAACGAACTCTTGAGAGTAGTATAAGGGTGAAAGAAGCCAGTCACAAAATACAACATATTATATGATCCCATTTATATGAGATGTCCAGAATAGACAAATCTTAAGAGAGAGTAGATTAGTGGTTGCCTAGGGCTGGGCGGGGGAGACAAGGGGAGAATTGGGAGGAAGTAGGTGGCAACTGCTAATGGTAAGGGGTTTATTTTTGGTGTGATGAAAATGTTCCAAAATGGTGGCGATGGTTCTACAATTCTGAATGTACCAAAATCCACTGAACTGTACACTTTAAATGGGTGAATTGTATGGTGTGTGAATTATATCTCACTAAAGCTGTTATATATTAGAGAAAGGGGGAAGGAATGAATAAGAAAACCAAAGTTGTCCTGCATTTCCACAGAAGGGTAATCCTGTCTTTGAAAATCTTAGCTTTTTTCTGCTTCTATTTTAGTTAAGCTTTAGGATTCAAGACTCCTCACTGGTAAGTCCCCAGTTGTCTTTTCTCCATCTCTAATATTTGTCTTCACTAACAAGGGTGATCTACCTAAGGGAGACAGCATTCACTAGTTACAACTCAATCTCTGAACAAAAAACAACATGCACACTATGATTACAATCATATAAAAATATGTATGTGCAAGAATAAGGCCTGGAAAAAAATGAGGAAAAGTAAAAATAGCTACATAAGAATAATGAGGTTGGGGTGATATTCTTTCTAAAATAATGTTATCAATGTATTGTATTATCAGCAAATAAACTTAGAAGAAAAGAAATAACCAAACTGTCTCCCTAAAAATTGTTCCAAGGCAAACTCAGGAATTGCATCACGAAGGATTGGAATAGACAATGGAGTAGAAACATGTAAACTAAGGCTGTGTGTGGTGGCTCACGCCTGTAATCCCAGCACTTTGGGAGGCCAAGGTGAGCAGATTGTTTGAGCTCAGGAGTTCAAGGACAGCCTGGGAAACATGATGAAACTCCATCTCTACTAAACATACAAAAATTAGCCATGTGTGGTGGTGCATGCCTGTAGTCCCAGCTATTAATACTTGGGAGGCTGAGGCTGAAGGACTGCTTGAGTCCAGGAGGCCACAGTGAGCCAAGATCACACTACTGCACTCCAAACTGGGTGACAAATTGAGACTTTGTCTCAAAACAAAACAAAACAGAAAAAGATGGAAACTAAAACACATGGCTTATATATATTTGCATCTATTTAGATCAAGCCAATAAACCAGAAAATATTAAGCTCCTTATAGCTTGCTATGTTCGAGTCCTAGGTGATCTCTCCAGGCTTACATCTCCTTCATTCTAAACATCTGCCTATTTTATAAGGAACATGCAATTGCTCCTAAAATGAGGTTGTCTCCATTAATTCAACCCACAGAAAAGCCATTTAAAATTCAAATTCATACTTAACATTCTTCCATCGGGAAATATATGGTAACTAGCCCTGGATCAATCTCAGTCAAGTCCCAATCTGGAAGAGGAGCATAAAAATTTTATTTTTAAGATTAGGGTCCATGCTTAAGAAACTGAGAATATAAGCACAACTAAAATGCAAAGTAGCTCAGCTGATGAGCTAAGATGCCAAGTCAATCTAATGGAGAAAAACAAACAAAAAAGAGGTTTGTTTTGTTTTGTCTTGAGACAGGGTCTTACTCTGTCACTCAGGCTGGAGTGCAGTGGCACGATAACAGCTCACTGCAGGCTCCACCTCCCTCAGATGATCTGCCTGCCTCAGCCCCCCAGGCAGCTGGGACTATAGGTGCATGCCAGTACTCCTGGCTAATTTTTGTATTTTTAGTAGAAATGGTGTTTTGTCATGTTGCCCAGGCTTGTCTGAAACTCCTAGGCTCAAATGATCTGCCTGCCTTGGTCTCCCAAAGTGCTGGGATTACAGGTGTGAGCCACCACTCCTGGCCGAGAAAAGAAAGTTTTTCTTTTTTTCTTTTCTTTTTTTTTTTTTTTGAGACGGAGTCTGGCTCTGTCACCCAGGCTGGAGTGCAGTGGCGCAATCTCGGCTCACTGCAAGCTCCGCCTCCCGGGTTCACGCCCTTCTCCTGCCTCAGCCTCCCGAGTAGCTGGGACTACAGGCGCCCGCCACTGCACCCGGCTAATTTTTTTCTATTTTTCACTAGAGACGGGGTTTCACCGTGGTCTCGATCTCCTGACCTTGTGATCCGCCCGCCTCGGCCTCCCGAAGTGCTGGGATTACAGGCGTGAGCCACCGCGCCCGGCCCAGGAAAGTTTTTCTTAAACCTATGTTTAAAGTTTTCTTAAACCTATGTTGCTGGAACAACTGGATATCCAGGGGGAAAATGAACCCAAACCCCTATCTTAATTATAACACAATAATAATTACTTTGAGATCAATCACAGACCCAAATGAAAAACTTAGAAAAATAAAGCTTCTAGAAGAAAAAGCTTTCTTTGCAATCCTGGGCACAGGTAAAAATTTATTGGTCAGGACAAAAAACACTAGCCATAATACAAAAAATTGATAAAACAGACTATAAAAATTAAAAATTTCTGCTCATCACAATATCATTGAGGAAGTAGACAAGGGACAGACTGTGTAAAAAAAAATGCCAACACATCTATCTACATACATGACAAAGAACTTGTACCTTGAATATATAAAGAGCTCCTACAAACAATAAAAAGATGAATGACCCAATGAAAGACTAGGTAAGACTTGAACAAACAATTCACAAAAAAAGATGCTGCATAGCCAATTAACATATGATAAAGCACTCAACATTCTTAATCATCAGAAAAATGTAAATTAAAACCATAATGAGGTACAACCATACATCCTGTACTATGACTAACATTGAAAAGGCTGACAACACTAAACATTGGCAACACTAAAAATATGGAGCAAGTAGAACTCCTGTGTATAAATCACTTTGGAGAACTGTTTGGCAGATTTTTTTTTTTTTTTTTTTTTTTTTGAGACGGAGTCTCGCTCTGCCGCCCATGCTGGAGTGCAGTGGCCGGATCTCAGCTCACTGCAAGCTCCGCCTCCCGGGTTCACGCCCTTCTCCTGCCTCAGCCTCCCGAGTAGCTGGGACTACAGGCGCCCGCCACCGCACCTGGCTAGGTTTTTGTATTTTTTAGTAGAGACGGGATTTCACCGTGTTAGCCAGGATGGTCTCGATCTCATGACCTCATGATCCGCCCGTCTCGGCCTCCCAAAGTGCTGGGATTACAGGCTTGAGCCACCGCGCCCAGCCGCAGATTTTTAATAAAGTTAAACATACACATACCATATGACTCAATAACTCCATTCCTAGGTATTTATCAAGAAACTTGTAGGCCGGGTGCAGTGGCTCACGCCTGTAATCCCAGCACTTTGGGAGGCCAAGGCGGGTGGATCACGAGGTCAGGAGATCGAGATCATCCTGGCTAACACAGTGAAACCCCGTCTCTACTAAAAAAAAATAGAAAAAATTAGCCAGGTGTGGTGGCGGGTGCCTGTGGTCCCAGCTACTTGGGAGGCTGAGGCAGAAGAATGGCCTCAACCTGGGAGGCAGAAGTTGCAGTGAGCCGAGATCGCGCCACTGCACTCCATCCTGGGCCACAGAGAAAGACTCCGTCTCCAAAAAAAAAAAAAAGAAAGAAAGAAAGAAAAGAAAAAGAAACTTGTAAAAGAATGTTCATAACAACTTTATTCCAAACATCCATCAAGGAGAAAACATAAATTGGTGTATATTCGTACAATGGAATACTATTCAACAACTTAAAAGGACAAACCACTGACACTTGCCAACAACACAGATGAATCTTTCTTACATGAAAGAAACCAAACACAAAAAGGCACATGCTGTATGACTCCATTTATGTGAAGTCCAAGACCAGTCAAAAAAACTCTGTAGTGTCAGAAATCTATGGAGTCAGGAAGTGATTGCCTTTGGAGGAAGGTGGGTGAGGGAACTTTCTGGGGTGACTTAAAAAAAATGTTTTCTGGCCGGGCGCGGTGGCTCACGCCTGTAATCCTAGCACTTTGGGAGGCAGAGGCAGGTGGATCACGAGGTCAGGAGATCGAGACCATCCTGGCTAACAGCATGAAACCCCGTCTCTACTAAAAATACAAAAAAATTAGCCAGGTGTGGTGGCGTGCGCCTGTAGTCCCAGCTACTCGGGAGGTTGAGGCAGGAGAATGGTGTGAACCTGGGAGGCAGAGCTTGCAGTGAGCCGAGATCACGCCACTGCACTCCAGCCTGGGCTACAAAGAGAGACTGTCTCAAAAAAAAAAAAGTTTTCTGTCTTATTTTGGTAGAAGTTACAGTGTAGAAAATTGTCAGAACTCCTTGAACTAGATATCATGTGCATTTTATTGAATGTCAATTACACATCAATAAAATACAAAGTAGCATTCTGCCTCAAGATACACACTAACAATTTTGTTTCAAATGAAACTCCTCAAGACTACACAAATGCATTTTCAGTTACACAGCATTTTCAATCATGTGCCACTCTGATTTATTCACACTTCTATTCTTTCATCATTGTAAATAAGCTAATGGATTACAGACACATATAGATACAAGAATGTAAGTTCACATATATAATTTTCTATAAACACCAAATTAAATTTGATTGTTTACAATTTAAACAAGAACTTAATGGACCAGTTATAGGCCCAGTAGAATTTTCTATTGTCTATACCATTTTTCTCTCCATATATTTGTGATTTTAAAGGATCTGACATAAAACTGCATGTAAATCAAATGTCAGCAAGGACTATCAATGACCAAGGGATGATAGCACTTTAGCCATACAGCCTAGAGAATAATGCCCTCCTTATCTATTCTAATCGAGAGAGCTCACGCATATTAAATTTAAGAGCAACTGAAAAGCTATAACACAGCCTAAATATCAGTATACATCAGACTGACACCAGAAAACCTTACTAAAAGTCTTTTTTCCCTCTACTGTTTACTGGATCCTCCTCTTTATCTTTCTCTCTCCCTCTATCCAGGTATATTTTTATCCCCACAGCCTCTCATCCTCCCTATGATATTGCTCAGATCTAACTGATTTTCTCTTTTGTTTTAGTTTTTGAGACAGGGTCTTGCTATGTTGCCCAGGCTGTCCTGGAACTCTTGGACTCAAGTGATACTCCTGCCTCAACCTCCCAATTGGCTGGTACTACAGAAGTGTGCCACCACATCCGGTTCTAATTATGTTCATGTTTCTGGCTCATCTAAGGTTCCAAATAAAATAAATTTACAGAATTGCACTATATGTAGATATATGTCACGTACGCTCAAACAGTATAGACAGTATAGCCTGGGGAAAGAGATGACCAGTGAATGGAAAAAAATAGTGACTTTATTTGTTCCCCACTCCTACAACTGGAAAAGATCTCTCCTAAATATCTACTACCTTTTTACTCCCTAGAGGTGGCTCTTACAAGTGCTGTGGACTACACATAAGTACATCTGCCTAATCCCAAAGAGAATAAGGTCCTAGACAGGAACCATGTCATTCATATTTTTATATATATATAATTTTTTTTTCTTTTTTTAGAGAGACAGGGTCTTACTCTGTCACACAGGCTGGAGTGCAGTGGCACAATCATTGTCTCTCACTGTAATCTCAAACTCCTGGGCTCAAGCAATCCTCCTGCCTCAGCCTCCTGAGTAGCCAGGACTCCAAGCATCACCACTACACCCAGCTAATTTATTTTATTTTGTAGAGACAGGGTCTTGCTATGTTGCCCAGACTGGTTTCAAACACCTGGGTTCAAGCAATCCTCCCACCTTGGCCTCCCAAAGTGCTAGGATTACAGGTGTGAGCCACCAAGCCCGGCCCTGGCCTCATGTCTTACACATATTCACCGAGAGCCTAAAACACTACTTTGTACAGAATGGGGCAAGACACATACTTGAATTCATGAACTGCCAAATTAATGTGAGTGAAAACAAGGAAGGAAGAGGAGGAGAGGAAAAAAAAAGCAAAGAGAAAAAAGACAAACTAGCAAAGGAAAGGAAAAGGAAAGAAAGAGAAAAACTTATGAAGACAATTGTTCTTGTTAGAGTTAATAGGATTACAGTATTTAAAAAAACCGAGAGTTGAAAAAGCCATCAATTATGTATCTAATATCAGTTATCAGTATCAGTATTTAAATTGCCATTAAAAACACCTTAAAATATCTCTAAAATTACCTCCCCACACTTGACATTCAAAGTGTGGTCTCTGACAGCATTATCTATCAGACATACAGACTTTGGGCTCTACTTCAAGCTTACAATATCCTGGGTGACTTACGCATGTTAAAGTTTGAAAAGACTGCCCTCCACCATTCAGGGCCTTTCTGTCATACCAAACCTGTTTTGTTTCAATGGGCCAGTAATTACGAACGAAAAATCTTTGAATGGGATTTGACCTGTACGTATTTAACTTCAGATGAAGTTATTAATTACAGTGTAGGTGAGCATATTGGATATACCACAAAATTTAGGAATTAGTCATAAAAAATACATGATTAAATAAAATTGAACAGTAGGTCTACAGCATTCTCAAGAACTCATGTTTGCTCTTTCTCATGGCTAGCATAGGGCTTGAAATTCCTATGGCCAGTGTTTCCTGAATGAGTACAATAAATGAACTTTTAAAAAACAGAGATATTTAGGGGCAGAATAATTTTGGGGGTCATCTGGTCCAACAACCTAATTTTAAAGATTAGCAAACTAGAATTTCTGCGAGTTGCAAAAGCAAAGAAAGCTCAAAGAGCTAAAATATATTTGGACATTTTAATTAGTTTTGTTCCTTTCGTAGGAATGTGTAAGAAAGGGGACTGTAATATTATAACTGCTGACTCTGACAGGTGAAAAGGTGCCTAGGAAGAAGAAACTAGCAAGAGTAAATAAGCCTTGGTAAAGCTATTTTTCCAAGCCTAATATATTTTTGACGGGCCAATTAATTAATCAATTTAATCTGCCAAAAAAATTAATCTGAAGGTTTCTCAGAAAAGGACACATGAGCTGCATGAAAATGTTACAAACCAAGGAAGACTGCACATAACTAACTTAAATCTCCACAGGCTTATTTCCTGTTGAAGTATGGCCTCCTGGGGTAAGTTTTACTGCAGTGTTCATTGCCAGATGACTTTTGGTTTTAACAGAGGCCAAGGGCAAGTTGGAAATGCGATTCTTAACTAAACATTAAAAAGAAAGAAAGACTGTGGCTGTTTTCCATTTCTGTTTGCAATCAGAATGCAGGCTTGCGGAGGAAACACACCACCCGCTGCAAGCAAAAATATAACGACCCAGTCACGTCCTCAAAACAAACTAACACACAAACTTCCCAGCCGGATCCAGCTGTGCTGCCTGGGAGCTAGGAACTTAATTCTAAGAGCAGACAGATCAAACCGGTGAATGCAAGGGCAGCCACATTTCAATCACAAAAAGGGTGTGCCCTAAGTTTTGGCTCCCCTACTCCGCCGCCCCAACTTTTAAAAAGCTGAAGCCTTTGAAGGAGGCTTGGTGCTATCGTGTCCCGGCGATGCTGGGTGGGGTGCAGGGAGCCAGCTTGGCCGCGGCTCCGCGGGAGGGGAGGGGGCCGGTCCTGAACCCGGGCGCCCGGGCCGCGGGTGATTCACCGGGAACGCCGGGTTCGCGCGCCTCGACCGGCGGGAGACGCCCAGAGCGCCCCACGCCCCTGGCCCGGGCCGTTCGCGGAGAAGCAACCCCCGTGTGCCCCCGCTCCCCTAGACGGACCCGTCGGGAAGGAGCCGCTAGTCGGGCGGCCGGCGGGCAGCAAGCTCTCCCTCCTCAGCCACCATGGCCGGTGCGACTCCCAGCCCGCGCCCGCAGACGGACTTCCTGGAAAGCACCGGGCTGGGCTTACCTGACTGGCGCCCGCAGGGGCCGCCGACTTCTTCACAGATCCACGGAAACTGCCGGCCGCAAGCCTAGGCTCGGTTCCCAGCACCCGCCCGTCCGCCCGCGTCGGCCTCCCAAGGAGTTGCCTGACCCACCCGCCAGCAGCTCCCTCACTCGACCGCCCTGTCGGTGCGGCTGGTTCCTCCTCCGCCTCCGACGCGCGTGCGCACTCCCATGCCGCAGGGTATCCTGGGAGTTGTAGTTCCAGCGAGGAGGGCGAGGCTCAGCGCGGACTCCGGTCTTTACAATGGACAGAACGTAGGAAGGGGACTGCGAATACCAACCCTTATCCCAGTCTAAGACAATGTTCTCTACCCCTGGAAGTACCTACTGTGGACTCCCCCGAAGCTGGAAATAGTATCTAGAGGCTCTTCGGTATAGATTTCCTTTTTACTTTGACCTTTTGTAAAGAAGCACACACAGCACGGCTTGCACTGTAGTCTTGGTTGTTAATGGGAGGACATGACATTGAGCCCTTTAAACTGGCCATGACAGAGTTATAGAAAAGTAAAGGAATAAAATCTAAACCCCAAGAGAGGCATAAATCATGCGAATGTCACCTCCAGGGTGTGGTGACCCTAGTGGTTTTCTTAGGTATGCAACCAGGGATGATGTAGCTATTGCAGGGCAGTTTCTGCCCATCCTATCGTCCCATTCCATCTTCAAGCTCTACACCAGGCGGTGGGGCTGGCTGCTGTAGTGGGAGAAAAAACAGAAGTGGCTGCTCAAAGGAGGGATTGGGGCAGATGGGTAGTCTAGAGGGAAGAGGAAGAGTATGGGAATCTCTCAAAGGACTGTTTGACAGTGGCCTATGTAATGGCTACCTTTTGTGCGAGGCTCTGTGGAGAGAGAACTGCGACATTTTACCATTTATTCATTTAGTCACTTACTGGGAATTTTCCTGGCCTGCTCTTCAGGAGCAGACCATCCCCAGGAGTAATGCTAAACTTTGACACAACCTTTCAAAAATGTAGCCACAGAAGTGGACTGACGTGCCTGCTTGAGGTACATTCCAGCTACACCCAGTATGCGAGCCACTTAATGGTTTAAACCTCTCCTAGCATCTACTTCTTCCCCTCAGAGAAGGGAGCAGCCTAGGTTAGATAAACATCCTGGAATTTCATGCAACTGGCACCCACTAATGTCAGCAATGGAGATCACTGATGGTTTGGGTTTTTAAGGAAAAAAAAACTTCTTTTTTTTTTTTTCTTCTAAGACAGTCTTGTTCTGTCGCCCAGGCTAAAGTGTAGTGGCACGATCTTGGCTCACTGCAACCTTTGCCTCCCGGGTTTAAGTGATTCTCTTGCCTCAGCCTCCCGAGTAGCTGGGATTACAGGCACGCACCACCATGCCCGGCTAATTTTTGTATGCTTAGTAGAGACGAGTTTTCACCATGTTGGCCATTCTGGGCTCGAACTCTTGACCTCGTGATCTGCCCACATTGGCCTTCCAAAGTGCTGGGATTACAGGTGTGAGCCGCCGCGCCTGACCAGGAAAAAACCCTTCTCAATTGCAAATATTTAGAGGACAGTCAATACTCAATATTGTGGCCATTGCATTTTATTTTCTATACTATCTTTAGGTCAATCTCTTGGAGATAACAGCTTTCTGAGTGCAATTTCCTACATAATTCAGGTTGATATGAAAGTTTATACTTATAATACATACCAATCACGGGGCCAGCACTTCATTTGTAATATCTCATCTAATCCTCAAAACTCTATAAAGAATAAACTGGCATCCTCTATTTCTATAGATAAGAAAATGAAGACTCAGAAAAGTTCAGTAATTTGTATAAGGTCCCACAGCCAGTAGTTGGAGATCCAGAGATGAGACACAGTTCTCTTGAGTCAAGTTCTAATGTGCTTTCCACTGCTGATCAGACTGATGTGTCTCCTAAATTGCATCAGTTTTTGTTTTTGTTTTTGTTTTTGTTTTTTGAGACAGTCTCATTCTGTCACCCAGGCTGTAGTGCAGTGGTGCTATCATGGCTTGCTGCAGCCTTGACCTCCTGGGCTCAAGCAATCCTCCAACCTCAGCCTCCTGAGTCGCCTAAGCAGCTGGGACTACAGGCATATGCCACCACACCCAGCTAATTTTTTTTTTTCATTTATATTTTGTAGAGACAGGGTCTCCCTATGTTGCCCAGGCTGGTCTTGAACTCCTGGGCTCAAGGGATCCTCCCACCATGGCCTCCCAAAGTATTGAAATTATAGACATGCAACACCATACCCAGCTGATATGGTTTATTTTAAGAAGGACTTTCCTCTGCAATATGGCTTCTTTTGCTTTGGTCAGAGAGGTTTTTAAATTCAGTGTCTGACTGACTTAATCTATTACACTTTTCCTCTCTCACCTTCCTATATGGGCTGCTAGGCAAATATTAAATATATTTTCTTTTAGCTATTCATTTCAAATTTTTCCTATCAAATGTATACATCTTATTTTAGTTCCTTTTTCTAAAATAATGCAATTTAATGGTGGATTTTTTCCTCTTCTCAGGCGTACATTATCATATTTTAATGACAAAACTTATAAACATGAATCTCTTAAATCTGTGTACATTAAAAACCACATATGAGGCCAGAGATGTTAAGAATAATACCTTAGTATTGGATGGCACTAAAGAGGTAGAACCTTCCACACTTCTTCCACTCCTTTGCTCTAACACATTTTCTATATTAGCAGTCAGAATGACTCTTTTTTTTTGAGACGGAGTCTCTCTCTGTCACCCAGGCTGAAGTGCAGTGGCGTGATCTCTGCTCACTGCAACCTCTGCCTCCCGGGTTCAAGCAATTCTGCCTGCCTCAGCCTCCCTAGCAGTTGAGATTACAGCACCCTCCCCCAACCCGCCGCCACCACACCTGGCTAATTTTTTGTATTTTTTAGTAGAGACGGGGTTTCGCCATGTTGGCTACGTTGGTCTTGAACACCTGACCTCAGGTGATCTGCCCACTTTGGTCTCCAAAAGTACTGAGATTACACGCGTCAGCCACCACTCCCAGCCCAGAATGATCTTTTAAAAACAAATCAGATCATGTCGCCATCTTGCTCCAAACCATTCATGGCTTCCATCACATTTAGAATAAAATCCAGAATTAACACCTCTACAAATCTGTATATGATTATTTTGTTTCCTACCACATATTCTCTCTGACTTTGCTGTAGTCATACTGGCCTCCCTGAGGTTTCTTAATCCTGCCCAGTTTCTCCCCATCTCAGAGTCCTTATGCTACGCAGGAGAATGATTTTCCTCCCAGATGCTTCTAGCTCATACCCTCATTTTAATGAAGGTTCTGCTCAAATATCACCTCTGAAAGGTTTCCTCTTATCACCTTACCCAGTCATTCTCTCCTTTCTTTACTTGTCATCATAGCACTTTTACCACATAACATCATATTGCTTGTTTTCTTAGTGGAAGCCCCAAGAAGCTTTGCTTTGTTTACTCCTCCATCCCTAGCATCTACAATACTGCTGGCACACAGAAAGTATTCAATAAATATTTGTAAATAAATGAATGTTGCATTCTTCCCCCTCTCTCCTGTTCTTCTCTTGGGACACAGAACCAGAAGGTTCACCTGTGAATGCCAGCCAGTGACCTGATTCGGATTTAAACACCAGCTGCAAGAGGGTTGACTACACAGGAGAATAAGATCCTATGAAAGTCCTGAAATACAGACAGAGTTCTCTTTTAAAAAGACATAATTTAGGGTTGCCACTATTCGCTTATAGTTGGAAACATAATTTTTGGAGGAAAACAAACAGGAAAAGCCTGGAAATTATATTTACATAAATAAGTGAAAAGGTAAGTCCACTAAATGCCTGTGGTAGATTGAAATACTGTTACCAAATATTTGCTCTCCTTTAGAGGAATAGACAGGCTTGCCCACTACTATGTGACTTCCAGTGCTGCCCCGTAGGCATTCCAGGCTTGGCTATGATCCCATGATGGGATTTTCCTCCTCTCCTCAGATAAATGTCATATTGTAATCACAAAGTTTAGAAACATGACTCTTGCTTTGGTCAATAAAATACAAGTGGAAGGGACAATCCGACAGTTCTGGGTGGAAGCTTTAAGGGTCACTGCCTTTCTCTACTAGTGTGCCTGCTCTTTCCCTCCACCAAGAGAAAGCCATGTTCTGAATAGAGGCTGGTCCTTCTGCCTGGGTTCTAGAATAAGAAATTACGTGGGTCAGAGCCTCAGCCACTAGCTGACATAATATAATGTAAGCAAAGAGGAAACTGAAGTTTAGGTTCGTTTATTACTAAAGACTTACTTAGCAAAAATTGACTACTACAGTGCCTAATCAAAGAAACACGATGATCTGAACTAGAAGTGGTATGGCACCGCCAACCTTCTGCATTTAACCCACTTCAAGTAATGGAAAACAGTTGAAGTTCAACATCCTAACACACTAAAGAGAACAAATCTGAGGACTTCAGGTAAAATATTTGAACAAGTGACAGAGTATGGTTCCCATTAGTGTTCAGGGTTTGGTTAGAGTGAAAGTGATAGATAAAATGACACTCCGACTCTACTTAATGTGTTAACATTACAAGCTCTAATTAGTGTTATCTCTAAACTTCCAGCCAGAGTAACTCAGAAAGCATGTCACACTGAATCATCATATGCTAATTAATAACAGCAGCACTTTTCTTGTTATCAAAGAGTTCCCATAGGAAATAGTTACTTCGGAATACATAAGCATATTCTATGTGTATGTAAAAACATGTATTTATAGGAGAGTTGAGAAAAACTAAAGACATAAATTTGAAATGAAAAGGTAAGGATTTCATTATGGAAGCTTGAAGGTAGGAATCCTATGGAAGCAGTGGGAGGCAGGAATCACAGAAGACAAGCATCATGGCTGGGTGCATACAGTTTTTTTTTGAGATGGAGTCTCACTCTGTCACCCGGGCTGGAGTGCAGTGGTGTGAGCTTGGCTCACTGCAACCTCAGCCTCCCAAGTAGCTGGGATTCCAGGTGTGCACAACCATGCCTGGCTAATTTTTGTTTTTTTAATAGAGACAGGGTTTCATCATGTTGGCCAGGCTGGTCTCAAACTCCTGACCTCAGGTGATGTGCCTACCTTGATCTCCCAAAGTGCTGGGATTACAGGCATGAGCCACCACGCCTGTGTGCATAGAGTTTTATAGGAAAGATTCAAGCATACTTTTTGGCCTGAAATGCCCTTTTTCTATCACCCATCTCTGCCTGTTAGAAGCCTCCTCATGTTTCATTGTCCATCTCAAATGTCTGCCCCACTCAACCTTCACTAATGCCATCATCTGGAATTAATTTTGCCTTTCCCGTATTTTCATACCCCATTATGCCTCCATTAGAGGTGCACTGAATACATATTTCAGCCAAATGCCAAAAGGGACAAAAAAATGAGTCACTCTTCAGCTGAAGCCGAAGTTGATGACAAACATCACTATTAAAGAATAAACTTCTGGGATATACACATAAACCTAAAATATTATCCCCAAATTTTAATATTATTTTAATAATATTAAACAGTTTAACATTTAGTATAGAAGTGATAATTTTCCAGTGCTGTCCATTGTTAGACTCTCCTACAGTCACTACAGAAAGCCAAATTTCAGCTCAGGTGAGTGAATGAATATGATCCCTGTCATAAATGGAAGTAAATAACAATTAAATTCAGGTCTTTAAATGATAAATGCTAGATACCCCAAACCCTTCTACCAAGACCAGAGTTGTGATATGATATAACTTTTGCTTACCTTTCCTTGTTTTTATTTATTATCATTATTTGTTTTTGTGACGGAGTCTCGCTCTGTTGCCCAGGCTGGAATGCAATGGCATGATCTCGGCTCACTGCAACCTCCACCTCCCAGGTTCAAGCGATTCTTCTGCCTCAGCCTCCCGAGTAGCTGAGACTACAGATGTGCACCACCATACCTAGCTTATTTTTGTATTTTTAGTAGAGACAGGGTTTCGCCATGTTGGCCAGGCTGATCACAAAATACTGATCTCAAGTGATCCTCCAGCCTCAGCCTCTCAAAGTGCTGGGATCACAGGAGTGAGTCACCGTGCCTGGCCTCCTTGTATTATTTAAATGTTTTATAAACATTTATTGGCTCAAAAACAATATTTTTTCTAAATTATCTAGCCAATGGATTCCTTCTTGATATTTGTAGTAATTGTCAGCTTATTTCCCTATTTGCTTGAAAGTTTTAAATAATTGTTTCTTTTTGTCTTTTACTAAATACTTACTGATACATTATAATTGTACATATGCATGGGAGTACATGTGATATTTTGATACATGATACAATGTGTAATAATCAAATCAGGGTAATTGGTCATCACCTCAAACATTGATTATTTCTTTGTGTTGAGAACATTTCAAATCTCTTCCAGCTATTTTGAAATATGCAATACATGATTGACAACTACAGTCACCCTACTGTACTGTTGAACCACTAAAACTTATTCCGAGTGTATTTTTGTACCCATTAATCAAACTCTCTTCATTTTTACCCTCCTTAATTTTTTAATTTTTTTTTGTTTGTTTTTTTGAGATGAAATCTCGCTCTGTTGCCCAGGCTGGAGTGCAGTGGCATGATCCTGGTTCACCACAACCTCCACCTCCTGGGTTCAAGTGATTCTCCTGCCTCAGTCTCCCGAGTAGCTGGGACTACAGGCGTGCACCACCATGCCTAGTTAATTTTTTTTGTATTTTTAGTAGACACAGGGTTTCACCAAGTTGGTCAGGTTGATCTCAAACTACTGATTTCAAGTGATCCACCCACCATGACCTCTCAAAGTGCTAGGATTATATATTTGAGCCATTGCACCCAACCAGTTCTTTAGAGAAGTTTTACAAGTGTTTACCCTTCAAAAAGCTTAAAGTTCTATAAAAATGTTATGAGCCTTTCCTAAATTCCCAGCTTTTAAAAGTGATGCATCCATAAGTGAGCCTAAGTACATAAAAGAAACTTGTGGTATCAGGAGCCAGGGCCAAAATGTGTGCATTGCTAGAACATGAAAAGCACCATCAGGGGATTACTTTTTAAATTTCTTTTTCAAGTTGTTCGTTGTTGGTATATAGAAATGCTACTGATTTGTATATGTTGACTTTGTTTACTGTAACTTTATGGAATTTGTTTATCAGTTCTAATAGTTGTTTGATGGCATCTTTAGGTGTTTCCAAATGTAAGATTATGTCATCTGCAAACAAGGATAATTTGATTTCTTCGATTCTAATTTGGATGCTCTTTATTTATTTATCTTGTCTGATTGCTCTAGCTAGGACTTCCAGTACTATGTTGTGTAACAGTGGTGAAAGTGGGCATCCTTGTCTTTTCCAGATCTTAGAGGAAAGAGTTAATTTTTTCCCATTCAGTATGAAACTATCTGTGGGTCTGTCACATATGGTTTTTATTATGTTGAGGCATGTTCCTTTTATACCCAGTTTTTTTTTTCTTTGAGACAGAGTCTCACTCTTTTGCCCAGGCTGGAGTGCAGTGGTGCGATCTCAGCTCACTGCAAGCTCTGCCTTCCAGGTTCACACCATTCTCCTGCCTCAGCCTCCCGAGTAGCTGGGACTACAGGCACCCGCCACCACACCTGGCTAATTTTTTTGTATTTTTTAGTAGAGATGGGTTTTCACCCTGTTAGCCAGGATGGTCTCAATCTCCTGACCTCGTGATGTGCCCGCCTTGGCCTCCCAAAGTATACCCAGTTTTTTGAGGGTTTTTATCATGGAGGGACATTGAATTTTATCTTTTTTTTTTTTTTTTTTTTTTTTTTTAAGCATCAATTGAAATGATAATATGGTTTATATCCTTCACTCTGTTGATATGATGTGTCACATTGATTGATTTCTGGTGGGGGTTTTTCTGGTTGTTTTTTTGTTTGAGCGAGGTTCTTGCTCAGTCACCAAGGTTGGAATGCAGTAGCACAATCTTGGCTCTTTGGACCTTCTACCTCCTAGGCTCAAGTGATTCTTTCACCTCAGTCTCCTGAATAGCTGAGACCACAGGCACACACCACCATGCCTGGCTAATTTTTTGTTTTTGTTTTTTGGTGGAGACAGGGTTTCACCTTGTTGCCCAGGTTCCCAAAGTGCTGGGATTATAGGTGTGAGTCACCATTCCTGGCCTGATTTATGTATGTTGAACCATCCTTGCATTCCAGGGATAAATTTTACTTGGTCATGAAGAATGATCTTTTAAATGTCTTGTTGAATGCAGTTTGCTAGTATTTTGTTGAATATTTTTGCATCAATATTCATCGGGGACATTGGTCTGTAATTTTCTTTTTTTGATCTGTCTTTGTCTAGTTTTGATCTCAGGGTAATACTGGCCTTGTAGAATGAGTTTGTATTCCCTTCTCCTCTATTTTCTGGAACAGTTTGAGTAGAATTGGTATTAGTTCTTCTTTAAATGTTTGGTGGAATTCAGCAGTGAAGCCATCAGGTCTTGGGCTTTTCCTTACTGGCAGACTTTTTATTATGATTTCAATCTCATTACTTGTTATTGGTCTGGTCACACTTTGGAGTTCTTCATGGTACAATCTTGATAGGTTTATGTGTCTAGGAATTTATTCATTTTCTCTAGGTTCCCAATTTGTTTGCATACAGTTGCTCACAGTAGCCACTAATGATCCTTTGAATTTTTGTAGTATAAGTTGTAGTGTCTCCCTTTCCATTTCTGATTTTATTTATTTGGGTCTTCTTTTTTTTCCTTAGTCTGGGTAATGGTTTGTCAATTTTCCTTTTCAAAACACCAACTTTTTGTTTCATTGATCTTTTATGTTACTTTCTTCATTTCAATTTCATTTATTTGTACTCTATCTTTATTATTTCTTTTCTTCTACTAATTTTGGGTTTGGCTTGCTCTTGCTTTTCTAGTCCTTTAAGATACCTCATTATTTATTTGAAGTTTTTCTTCTTTTTTTGATGTAGACACTATTAACTTCCTTCTTGGTACTGCTTTCACTGTTTCCCATAGGTTTTGGTATGTTCCGTTTCCATCATCATTTGTTTCAAGAAATTTTTCAATTTTTCTGATTTCTTCATTTACCCACTGGTCATTCAGGAGCATATTGTTTAATTTCCGTGTATCTGCATAGTTTCTAAAATTCCTCTTGCTATTGATTTTTAGTTTTATTCCATTGTGGTCAGAGAAGATGCCTGATATTATCACAATTTTAAAAAATATATCAAGACTTGTTTTGTGACCTAACATCTATACCTGAAAATGATCCATATGCTGAGAAGAATGTGTATTCTGCAGCTTAGATAAAATGTTCTGTAAATATCTCTTAGGTCCATTTGGCCTATAGAGCAGATTAAGTCCAATGTTTCTTTGTTGATTTTCTCCCTGGAAGATGGGTCCAATGCTGAAAGTGGGGTGTTGAAGTCCCCAGCTATTATTGTATTGAGGTCTCTCTCTCTCTCTTTAGTTCTAACAATATTTGCTTTATGTATCTGGGTGCTCCAGTATTGGGGGCACATGTATTTAAAATTGTTATATTCTCTTGCTGAATTGACCCCTTTATCATTATATAATGACCTTCTTTGTCTCTTCTTACAGTTTTCTCATGAACTCTATTTTGTCTGATATAAGTATAGTGACTTCTGTTCTTTTTTGGTTTCCATTAGCATGAAATATCTTTTTCCATCCCTTCATTTTCAGCCTGTGTATCTTTAAAGGAAAAGTGTTACCTGTATGCAACAGATCAGTCAGCCTTTTTTAAAAATGTTATTCAGCCCAATAAAAAGATAGTATGTCTTTTTACTGGGGAGTTTAGTTCATTTATATTCAATGTTATTACTGCTAAGTAAGGACTTACTCCTGCCATTTTGTTATTTTCTAGTTACTTTATGGTTTTCTCTTCCTTCTTTCCTTCATTCCTGTCTTCCTTTTAGTGAAGATGATTTTCTCTGGTGGCATGATTTAATTTATTTCTCTGTGTGTGTGTTTTTGTGTGTATCCACATTAAGCTTTTAATAAACTAAAACATCAAAGTCTTTCTCCACACAGGTAGCAGTTAAGTTATATTCTCCTCATGCTATTTTTAAGCTGATTTTTAAAATTAACTGCTCTATTCATTATAACCCAATAGGCTGAAAGGGAGAATCTTTTAAACAAAATAATTACTATACTTCTTTGTCCAAGAGAAGGTGTGAAACAGCAAATACAGAAATTAGACACTGGCTCTTTATGTTTCTCAGTTGAACCTTATCAGCCTAAACTGAAATCCAAGAGTTGGGACAGAGTTCAGCAGAAGGGCAGGAAGAACAGCTTTTCCTGTTTTTCCAGGGTCAAACCTTTACAACATAACTTCATCATTTTTAGTGTTCAGTATTACAAATTACCAGAAGGGCTTTAAAAATAATAATAATATAAATCCAAAGTTAGTGTAAAAAATTCAGGGTAAAATAGTTAACCTGTTTGGGCTTTCTGTATTCCTGTTCCCATTCATTCTAGTAAATTTTTAACTATTTAGCCAAATGTGTACATTTTTGTTTGATAACGAGTTACTTCTCTCTGTTATGGCTACTTGTAGTTGTTTTGTTTCTTCATAATAAAGGCATTTTATAGTTTTCTGCAGATGTGCTCATCTAATAACATGATGCCAACCATTTGTTTTAAAGAAACACTGTCTAAAAATTAGCCATATAAAACCAGTCTTTACTTTTACTTCGAAAGGAAAGTTTATTAATTCCCAATGTTCTTTACATTTTCATTTGGAAATATCATTCCTGACAGAAATAGATACATTATATCTTTGAAAGCTAATTAATTAAAACAGTTTACATTTACCTTAGCATTAAGTCTGGCTGGCTAATTTCAAAGTATTAAAAATTGCACCTATTTGGGCCAACTGGGGTCCTGAATAATTATCCAGGGTAAAAGTATAATATTTCAAACTTTATACATTTTGCTTTATCACACATTTACTTTCCACACAATGTTCAACTTCACATTTAAAAGGCAAATTAGTCTTTAATTCCCTAATGAATATAATAGTCTTGATTTGATTGAAGTTTCAAATGGAAAATAAAACTATATGGAGTTTTCAGTAACTGCTTAGCCCAATAAATGCTGCCAATAGTAAGTTTAAACACTTGTTTAAACAGTTTACAAAGTATTACTTCCTTTGTTATCTTCAAAACAACACAGACACACATAAAGTCACACATTACAGGCATCTGAACTGGTAAAATGTTACAGATTAGTGGCATGCAGATATTTTACATTTTTAAGTACAATGAAAAATGCTGCTTATTCATTTTCCTTGAAGAGATGAAAACAACTAAGCTAAAGGTTTAATTAAAATATAATTATTTCATGTATATAAGAGTTTTTGTTTTTAAACCAAAGTGGCAGAGATAAGAATTTTAGGTCAGAACAACTTATTTCTTAACTGAAGATTGTCACTGGCAACATTTGGTACTAAAATAAAATTTCCTCAAAAAGCACATTTCCTATTGATCTCATTTCACCATATGGCCGATTCCTATCTACTCACAGTTAGATTACCCAAAGGAAGTTTTAAATCCTGGGTCAGCCTCTCTCAATTGCACAGTACACTTTTGATTGGCTTCTCTCTGTTTCCTAGTCAATACTTACACACACACACACACACACACACACATACACTTTAAATAAGAGCCTACAAAAAATGCTGTGTTTACTGTGCTCAGTTTCTTTCTTTGCCTCCCCTCCTCTCCTTTCCCACTGGTTGAGGAGCAAGATAGTATATATTTTATTTATTTTTTTGAGATGGAGTTTCGCTCTTGTCACCCAGGCTGGAGTGCAGTGGTGTGATCTCGGCACACTACAACCTCCACCTCCTGGGTTCAAGCGATTTTCCTGCCTCAGCTTCCCCAGTAGCTGGAATTACACGCTCTTGCCACCAGGCCCAGCTAATTTTTTGTATTTTTAGTAGAGACGGGGTTTCACCGTGTTGGCCAGGCTGGTCTTGAACTCCTGACCTCAGGTGATCCACCTGCCTTGGCCTCCCAAAGTGCTGGGATTACAGGCATGAGCCACTATGCCCAGCCTAAATAGTATATATTTTTAAGTATCCTTTCAGAAAAGGCCGCTCATCCACAACTATTCTGAAGACAGTAAAGAACTGCTGAAGAGGAAGAAAAAACTGGCTGTGCAATAGTCAGACCTCCTCTGAACAAAGCCTCCTGGAGGAAAACAGAGCTGCAGTGGAGGCATTACTCACCCATGTTCAGAGGCAATGGAAACTATTTAGAATCATAGGCTTGTCAAGTATTGGAGCTGGAAGGGACCTTAGGGAGCACTGAATCCACTCACTTCATTTTACAGATGAAATGAAGACAAGATAGATGGGAGAGTCTTGCCCAAAGTCACATACAGTTAGCATCCAAATCAGTATTGTTTCCCAAAAATATCACATGGTGGCAAATGGAGCATAACTCTGTGGGGCTGGACAACAGCTAAATTCAAGCAACATTTGTTCATTAAGCACCTACTATGTACAAGGCACCTTATGAGATGGTACTGAAGATACAAAGATGGATGAGACACAGTCCTGACTCCAAGGGCTTATGAAAGTCCTTGGAGGCCATGCTTCAAAACCTTTCTTAGCAGAAATATTACTGACCAGGGCTAAGGTTGCTGGTGATAACAAGGCAGCTGCTGCCCTGCAGAGCTGATCCCACAACAGGTGGCATTTTCTTCCCTTCACTATCTATCAGAACTAGTGCTTGTTACTCAGCTGCTAGGCATGAAAATTCTTGAAACCCTAGGGACACTCTTCTCTCCTAGGCCTCCAGTCATACCTGAAGTCTTAGCCTCTCCCACCTGCAGCAATGACAGGAGGGCAGTAGTGCTCCAGACCCTCCTCTCAATTCTCAACTGTTTGCTTTCTCCCTTGTGCCCAGCCTAGGCCCTCTGCAAGGATTCTGACAATTTCCCAAGGTACTGTCAAAGTGACCCAGGAAAATGTCCTACCATATACATCACTGGTATCTAACTTCCACCGCCCCATCAACCACCTCTCCCACCTCTATGTGGGAGCTGAAATAACTCCAGTCCCTAATGACACACCCAAGCCTCAATTACCCACACTCCAAAAGATGAGAAAGATGTAATGGTTGGTTAGAATAAAACCGATTCAAGAGGCAGTGGAAAATAGTGATTTGATAATAAAACTGATCTCTCACATTTGTATGGCGCTTTCCAGTTTATATAGTGTTTGTATCCAGTTATCTGATTATATTCTTACCACAACTCTGTGAGGTAGTTAGTGAAGATATTATTCCCATTTTATAGCTGAAGAACCTTAGGCTCGAGAGACCAAGTGGTTTGCCCAAAGTTACTCAGCTAAGGAAGTGTGGAGCCAAGTGTCCACGTTTCTTGACTCCAAATCCAGTGCTCTTCCCCCTATATAGTCTATAATTGGCAGGCAATTGAATGAATTGCCCATGATCATATACCTGCTAAGTGTTGGTGATGGGATTAGGATTCAGTCTCCAAATCTGTTAGTACGGTGCCCCTTCACCATACCAACTAGCTGGGCCAATGTGCTCAGAATCACTACCATGGAAGAGATCAGAAGAAAATCTAGTTAGTTAATTACTCTTTTCTGTGTCTAGGTTGTCAGCTCTCTCCTTCAGCCTCCCCCAAGTCAACAATGTATCCCAACTGGCAAAGCCTCTAAAACATGTACTGTTTCTAGAACAGAACCCAGAGTCAGGTAATAAATTTAAACTTGCAACTCCTCTTCCATTGGTCTACTGATTATTCAGTCATTGCTATTACAGACAGATGGGAAAGAGGTAAGCAGAGCAAATCTCGGTTCTGCCATTAAACAAATGTAAACCTTTAATTTCCATCCTCTTTCCCCACCTTGGTCAGCAATTTGACTTCTTAACTTCTGAACTACAAAGTAAAATCCAATCTGATCTAGTGCTGGGGAGTAGGAAAGCAGTGAATAACATCCCTGAAGTTCTTGGCGCTTTTCTCTGGCCAGTATATCACAACAGGAGGCCCTATCGTGTGATTTTCATCCAGTGGGCTCAGCTGGATGCTTCCAAGCACTCTCACACCTTTCCTTTGTGTGCGTCTCAGTACGTTAGCTTTAGGATTGGTTGAGTAGCAGGGATATTTGAGATGAAAGCAATAAGGGGAGGTAAAGGGAAGTTGCGAGTGGAAGGTAGAGCTAGGACCTTTCCTCTTAGTTCTCTGCTAATTAAAACGAAAACAGCTATTATTGCATCATTAGTAGAAGAGGGGAAGGAAGCTTCAGGATCATGACTTAAAACCTGACTCCAGAAACAGTTCTACCGAATACAGGTAACATAGCACAGAACCTAGTGTTCTCAACTTCCTGCCCTCTGCCCTTTTTTGCTGATGCTATAAATACTTGAATTAAATATGGGATCTTCTTTGTAAAAAAGGCACTCAATCTACTCCCCAATCCCAGAAAGGCATAAAAAATTACATTAGTCCAGAATTTTTATGCTTCCTCTGTCTCCTTCATAGTGCCTAGGAGAGGGCTGAGTACATCATATGCGTGAACAAGGAAATAGCTGCACATGTGTTTGTAAATTCCAAAGGGCTATCTTACACTTAAAGCATGCTGATGCTTAACATTGGTTTTAAGAGTTTTCAGTTTGAGCATCTGAAATATTCTCATGGCAGCTATACGGAAGACATTGGTTTCCCTAATGCTGGTGCCCTGTCAGGGGCCATGTTTCTGTTGGAAGAGAAGCACCTGTTCTTTGGGCTGGTGTGCCAGTCTCCCCTTAGGGAAATTGGTTTGAGGAGTACAGGCACTGGGATGATTTCTGAGTTTTTAAATGAATGGACTTTTATTGTAAGATGAACTGCATGCCCCTCCAGGTTGGTAATCTTCTAACCTGGGCCTGCAGCAACTTGGACAGGGACAAGGGAAGCAGGGCTGGGAGACCGTGTCTCCCTCCAATCAATTTTCCAGATGAAGCCAAATACCTCATTATGGTATTTGATGATCTTTATGTACAAAATATTTATATACAATGAGCCCTACAAAGATGGAAGAAAGGGGCTTAATCATGTTGATGAGGATGGAATGTTAAATACATTAGGCAAATGGATAGATTTGGTGCTAAAACAACTAAATGATTTCTAGGCTTCTAATATTTATTTCCTAAGAGTCATCCTCTACATAGCTATAAAATGTGGTGGTTGGTAACATAAACTGCAAACTCTAGGGAGTAATTTCATATTTAACCTGGGCCTGCAGCAATTCTAAAAAGGACAAGGGAAAAGGACTGGGGAGAGAGCATCTCCCTTCAATCAGTTGTCCAGATGTAGCCAAATACCTAGTTAGATATCTGACAGTACACATGCACATACACACACGACACTTATTTACATTATACCCTCCAAAGATGAAAGAAACTAAGTCATTTAATCACGCTGATGAGGATGAAAACAGCTTCCAGTTATACACAATAAGCAGATGGGGAGCTGCAGTGCTGAACTAATCATATGATTTCTAGACTTCTAAGGTTTATCTCCTAAACATCATCTACATATGCCATAATAGATGTTGGTGATATGAGCCCACAAGTCCAGGTGAATGATTTTACACTTAAAGTAGACCTGCACAACTCTAAAAGGGGGAGGGAGATAGGCCTGGGGAGAAGTTATCTCCCTTCAATCAGTTATCCAAATATTGCCAAATATCTCAACACAGTATCTGGCAAAACGAATACATAGAAAAAAATTTTATATACATTATGCCCCATTACAATGGATAGCAAAGGATTAACTGTGCCCATGATGATGAAAGAGCTACCATTTCCACATACTTTGGGCAGAGAAAGGGATGAAGTCCTAGGCTAATTAAATGGTGGATAGGCTCCTCAAGTGTATATTTTTCTAAGGATTATCGTCAATATGTGCATACTCATGGAAATGCCACCTTTCAAGCCACTTTAAAAACACAGGTAATAATAAAACAAACTGATTAGTAATCAACATTTCATGTCATAGACTCTGTTGCATGCGACCCAACTATTTTATAAGCTAAAAACAGTGCTATATTTTTGATAATTTTCCATTATCTTGCTTTGATACTATCAATAACTGCTTGTACAAAAGAAACAGCCATGGTTGAACTCTGATTTTTTTTTTCTTGCTTTCTGCCAGAGTTTGCCAATAACCGCTTCAGCCCCCAGTTCACAGCACTGTGGGGCTGCAAGGAATGCTCTATAGGGTCCGGGATCTTAAGAGGCAAGGCAAGAAAGAGAGTGAGAAAAAAAAAGGAAAAAGGCTGACTTGGAGAGGCAGGTCAGGGACTGAGCACTTAAATAGGTTTGTAACGAATCCAAAGAGGAGAAAAGACATCTAAGAGAAATGTTCTTCCCTTTGGCAACACGGTAAGCAAAACGTATGTATAAAAAAATTTGTAATTTCACCCAGTGGTGTGCTGATGAATGCTTATCAACCAGCAATCTAGAGGGGGAGAAAGCCCCAGTTTCTTACATATTGCTAATTTCTGTGATGTAAATATTTCTACCATGGCCAATTTCAAGCCATTGTAATAACAAGAAGTAGTGAACATGGAGTTGAGAGGATATGTTCAGTAGCATACTATTAGGTAGTATTTCTACATACATACCTATTAGATGTAAATAATCTTAAGAGGTTAGAAAATAGTAAAATGTAAGATTTTTGAGTATAGTATTTGTTACTTTTGTCCTTAATATAATTCATTCAATTGTAAGTACACATCATTTCATTTTAAATAATGGCTGTATTGAACAACCAGTTTGCAAAATTCTTGAAAATATAACAATTGGCAAGCCTGTACAAGTTGACTCCAACACATCACACCTAAATGGGTGAAAGGGAAGGAAAAATCAGACTGAAAACCATGAAACAGTATTTACTATGTTTTTAAAATAGATAAGGAGATGAAGCCATAAACTAATTAAAGGATTTTTAGGGCCAAAGGTGTTAGAATATTCTGCTTATTGTGTTCTCAAAAATTAAAAAAATTTCAAGAAAATGAGATATTTCAAAGGACTTCAGAGACACAGCTGTGGGTACTTATAATACAGGTAAATGTCCAACTTTACAAGGGCTATCTTAAACAGATTCCATGTGTTTTACAAGCTAAATAGAATAACAGAATAATATATTAATCATTTTCCTATTCACTTGTTTTATTGCTACCAGGCAACTAAGGAACACTCCGTTACTAAACAAACTCTGGAATTTGTTTAGTA
Organism: Chlorocebus sabaeus; assembly: GCF_047675955.1. Classification (NCBI taxonomy): domain Eukaryota; kingdom Metazoa; phylum Chordata; class Mammalia; order Primates; family Cercopithecidae; genus Chlorocebus; species Chlorocebus sabaeus. The sequence continues at coordinate 27,437,601 of NC_132929.1, read as the reverse complement.
ACAAATTAGAGAAAAGAAGAGAAAAATGACAATGAATTGGAAGAAAGGGAGGGGAGAAAGGAGGAATAGAGGGTGAGTTGCCTTGGGCAGTGTCAGAATGTCACCAATCACAACCTCAGGCACTGACAGTTATCAGAGTAGTGCACTTGAGCCAAAGGCTGCAGTCACCTGCTTCCTTAGTTTAGCATTGCAAATTTACACCACTACATCAAAAGATTAATGCACACTACAATGCAACCATTTCAGCTGTACTTTCACAGGCTTTGTCCTTGAGATGACACGCATCTGGATAAATGATAATTCACATTTTTCTCCTGACATTCACAAATGTCTGGATGGATCATGTACTGCGGACAAAAGTCTAGATAATTAACCTGAATGTTCATCTTTCATCCTGTGATCCTGTTACACTAAAGACAAAGCAATAAATGCTTCTAAAATTTGCCAAAAAAATGCAATCATGTGCATCAGACAGCCTTAAGATACAATATTTTTGTTTTATTCAGGAATGTACTGTTTTAAAAGCTTCTCTCTTACTAACATTTAGAAAATTTCTATCATGTTTGAAAAACTTTAAAACAGCTTTGTAAATAGTTGTCCTTTAAAGTCATGTTAAAGATTCAATTTATGTTGAATAGTCAGTAAAAGTAGGTGTGCTAATTCATTTTGCTACCTGTGAGTCTGGCTTGAAGCTGCATTTGTGGGTTAACAAATAGACTTCTTTGCTAATACTGTTTTAAAGTGTCATAATGTTGTCTTGCTTTATGAAGATGACACTACTGATCTCCAATCAACAGGGCATGTGCATTTACTGATTTTTCTGGAACGAAGACAGAATTTGTGCTAAATTGGTCACATTTTCACACGCAGTTAAAGATTGGCAATACTAACTTCTTATGTGGTCCACAGAACACTTCTGATGTATTTAGCCTAACTCAAAGCTATGCATGTAAACAGAGATAGGCCTCTATCATAATCACAATTACAAACACATATTATACACTAAATTCCTTTCAATGATTAAAAAAAAAAAGTTCATGTAAGAAAGCAAGACAACCCAATAAGAAAGTGGTTAAATTCATTTTCCATGTCGTCACTCTCTAAAATCTGCATCAGTCCATTTGTCAAGTTGCCAGAAGTGCCCATGAGCAAATAAAACAATTGTATATATTACAAAATCCAAGATAAATAAGTAGTGCTAAAAAAGAATAACAATTAAATTATTAGTTATGTGGTTAACGGAAATGAACAAACTTTGATAAAATGGTCCTGATGGGGAAGAAGAAGAGTATTTGTTTTTCAATGGCCACACCATGGTGAAACTTCACTCCTCCCTGAGGAAGTTTACCTTCTGTCTGCTTCAACTCTCTTCTTACGAACTAGGTAAGAAAGAAAGGAACATAAAGACAAATTGAAGGGATATTTCTTAAATTCCAGATAAACAGCATTAATTACATAAGATGACAATCTCACACACTTGAGGATATAGTTATCTTAAATTTTAATACTCAACCATGACAATCAATGGAAATGATAAAATAATCCAGTGTCTGGTGGAATTTACATTTAAATACAGGTATGTCTGATAGTTGGGTACTCCAGTGTTAGAACATTCGCATTTCTATGGGGTAGAAATTCCAGAAGAGACCTGTGAAACTATGCACTTTGACTATTTTCATGGCCGTTTATCCATGGCACTAGCAACTCTGTCACCAACTGGCTTTAACTAACTCTTCACAATCTTTTAATGCTAATTATGGGTTGAAGTCTGGAAGGAGCTGCAAATAGTTCAAAGATTCTAAAACTCTTCTAAATAAAAACTCTTAAATATCAACCTACAGGAAGGTATGATTCAGAGATTAATTTCTATTAACCTGATGTTTAGGATCGAAGAAGTTGCCCAGACTGCCTGTTTCCCAGTTCCTGCAACCCTCTTCTTCCACCTTTCACTTTCCCAACTGCAGGCTCTCCTGGTCACTGGGAAGAGGGCTATTGAACCTTCTTGGATTTGGTAAAAATGTGCCCTGGCTGTAGTCTTGCTCTAACTCTCCACTTTAAATAGCCTAGCTCTGGCCTAGGCTCTTGCCCACAGATGCTGCTGCTTGGACGTAGGCTGCCCTATTTTCTTTAGACCTCTCGTTTTGCCTGTTTTCCTTTGGTCTCCATGTTGTTTGGTTGTGGACCCAATGTGCTTTTCCTAGGTGTCTTCTGACTGCTGCTTCCACTCTTCCCCAAATCCCTATTTGCCTGTCTGCCCCTTGGCCTCACCCTGTGTATCCCCCAGGCAAGTACCATCACATGTCCAGCCAGCCTCCTGATGCCACACACTGCACCTTGCCTAGGCCTCAGGGTCTTGGCAAAGCCTGTCTGGACAAGGAACTGGATACTAACCTTTATTTGCCCCTTCTTGTTCTAACCTTTAGCTTCTATCTTGCTCACTATCTGAGTCCTCCTTGAGGCCAGCACTGTACCTGGTGGAACGCCTTGCCCAGTTCCTCCACCCAAGATCTGGCATTCTGTCCCTGAACCTCAAACTGGGGATTGAAGCCTGCTGTTGACTGACTGACCGCTTGCCAAATGGATGTTTCCCCCTAGATGTCCTTTTGCCAGGCTGTTCCAGATGGCTGGGATATCCTCAGACCAAGTTTTCCCAGTTCCATTCCTCTTTGCTATGGTTGATCAGGATATGCTCCACCCCTAACAGAAGAAATGCCAGGGATCCTCAGCAACAAGTGGCCACAGGAAAAGCTGAAGGGGCTAACTGAAAAGGCAACTTGTGAGTTTAAACTTCATAATGTAGCTCCATGTTTATATCACATGTAAAGTGCCAAAGTATCAGACATACCCATATTTAGAACTAAGTACCAAAGCAGTCAGAAGTCAAACATAATTGGGTATCTGGTGCACGTAACAACACAAGGTGATTACATGTAAGTAAAAGAGAAGCAAATACACAAAAGAAATCAAGCAAAAATCAAAGGCTACCTGGAAAATAGAACAAACTTCTTTTTTGAGAAAATGCTATGATGTAACTTAAACACTGCGAGGACCACAAAGACTCCTATGACCATGTATTATAATAATGTGTCTTATATGAAGAAGTGAGTGACATCAGAGGCCAATGGAATGGTATCTGTAAGATGTTGCATCTGAAGTGGAGAAGTGAATGCTCATGCTCTTCTAATGGTTAACAGCACATATTATGGCTGAATTACCCAGGTCATTATTCTTTGTGATGGCAGCTGCCACCCTTGTTCGTGGCCCTTGCTTGGTAAACTGGTATCCAAACTTGAGGATCCTTGAATTCTCCTCCAGCATCTGGGCAATTTCCATCTCTACAGCTGTTCCCAACTGCTGCCTCTGGTTGCAGGTGCAGACACATGCACAGGATGACCAAGAAGGAAGAGGAAACAGTTACTTGCACAGGAAAAAGACAAGGCTACTTGCTAGACAAAAAGGCAAAGAGGCAAAGGTCTCAAATTAAAAGGTACAGAGTCACTTGAGATGTTTTCTCTCATAATCATTTGAATCCTGCTCCTTGTCTAGAAGCAAAATCCAACAGACAGCTGAGTTCGCTGGTGTCCTACAGCTGAAAAAACTAAGCAAATTGTTTATGAAGGAAAGGATAATTCCAGAATTAAAATGAAAGCAAAACTAATATTTGGTGTTTTGAATTCATCCCAGTATCTGTGGTTTAAACAAAGGGTGTTTTAAAAATAATGAAACTATTTTGTAGCAGCCAATCCAATTACTAAATTTTTATTTTATTTTTTACTTTTCACCTTGGGAATTCTTATTTACTTATTTTGGTAAAATATATATAAAATTTTGCCATTTTAAAGTGCACAATTCAGTGGCATATAGTACAATCACAATATTGTGCAACCATTACCATTATTCATTTCCAATACTTTTTCTTCTTTTTTATAAAATGTTTTTATTTTTGACTTTTGTGGATACACAGGTATATTATATTTATGGGGTACATAAGATATTTTGACGCAGGCATATAATGCATAATAATCACAAGAGGGTAAATGGGGTATCCATCACTTTAAGCATTCATCCTTTCTTTGTGTTACAATCAATCTAATTCTACTTTTTAATTTTTTAAAATGCATAAGTTATTGTTGATTATAGTCACTCTGTTGTCACTGTGTTGTGCACCAATTATATTTGTGCTATCAAATATAATTTTTTAATTCTGGGATCCATATCCAAAAATAATTAAAGATCTCAACCTATGGGCTGTTGTCTCTCAGCAGAATCTCATTAGGTGATTCTGAGCAGCTTTATTGTGGTTTGAACCATGTACACTTTTGGATGAATCAGCAAACTCTGCAGGCGGGCTACAAAAAAAATCTCCAACTTGTTTAAGTTTGTGGGAAAAGGTTTTTTTTTTTTTTTTTCTTTTTTTTTTTGAGACGGAGTCTCGCTCTGTTGCCCAGCCTGGAGTGCAGTGGCGCCATCTCGGCTCACTGCAAGCTCCGCCTCCCGGGTTCACGCCATTCTCCTGCTTCAGCCTCCCGAATAGCTGGGCCTACAGGCGCCTGCCACCTCGCCTGGCTAGTTTTTTGTGTGTTTTTTTTTAGTAGAGATGGGGTTTCACCGTGTTTGCAAGGATGGTCTGGATCTTCTGACCTCGTGATCCGCCCGTCTCGGCCTTCCAAAGTGCTGGGATTACAGGCTTGAGCCACCGCGCCCGGCCTTTTTTTTTTTTGAGACGGAGTCTCCCTTGTCGCCTAGGCTGGAGTGCAGTGGCGCGATCTTGGCTCGCTGCAAGCTCCACCTGCCGGGTTCACACCATTCTCCTGCCTCAGCCTCCCGAGTAGCTGGGACCACAGGCGCCCGCCACTACGCCCGGTTAATTTTTTTGTATTTTTAGTAGAAACGGGGTTTCACCGTGTTAGGATGGTCTCGATCTCCTGACCTCGTGATCCACCCGCCTCGGTCTCCCAAAGTGCTGGGATTATAGGCGTAAGCCACCGCGCCCAGCAGGGAAAACGTTTTTTTGTTTGAGTCATAAACTAATGAAAAAATAAAAAAGAGGTTTTATTTTTTTTCTTTTTTTTAATAGGGAGGTCAGGCACTGTGGCTCCCGCCTGTAATCCCAGCACTTTGGGAGGTCGAGGCAGATGGATCACTTGAGGTCAGGAGTTCGAGACCAGCCGGGACAACATGGTGAAAGCCCGTTTCTACTAAAAATACAAAAAATTTGCTGGGCATGGTGGCATGCACCTGTAGTCCCAGCTATTTGGAAGGCTGAGGTAGGAGAATCACTGGAATCTAGGAGGCGGAAGTTGCAGTGGGCTGAGATCGTGCCACTGCACTCCAGCCTGGGTGACAGAGTGAGACCTTGTCTCAAAAAAACAAAAACAAATAGGGGCATGTAAATATGGGAATTTAAAATTTAAGGGACAAAGTATATTTTTTCATAACACAGTCATTACATTTCAAAAAATAAGGCTGGGCGCAGCAGTTCATGCCTGTAATCCCAGCACTCTGGAAGGCTGATATGGGCAGATCATGAAGTCAGGTGTTTGAAACCAGACTGGCCAACATGGCAAGACCTTGTCTCTACTAGAAGTACAAAGACTAGCTGGGTGTGATGGCAGGCGCCTGTAGTCCCAGCTACTCAGGAGGCTGAGGCAGGAGAATCGCTTGAACCCGGGAGACAGAGGTTGCAGTGAGCTGAGATTGTGCCACTGCATTCCAGCCTGGGTGACAGAGTAGACTCTGTTTTAAAAAAAAAAAAAAAAAAAAAAAAAAAAAAAAAAAAAAAGTACAGGCTTGTTTGGAAAATGCAAATTAAAATGTATATAAAATATAAAAGTCCCCTTACTTCAACATTCCCATTCCCCACAGAGAAAGCCAGATTGGCGTGCACTATGTAGTGTTCTAAACATTTTCTATGCATTCACACATCTACACAATCACTTGTACATCTATGTTTTTTCACATAAATGGATTATACCAGCATATTGTTTTGAAGTGTGTTTTTATTTTTCATTTAACATTAAGGATATCTTTTCATGTTGGTAAATATACATTTACCTCATCCATATAAAGAACTGTGCCACATCCCATTGCAGTGATGGATCATAGTGTATTTAGCCAGGCCTTACTGACTTATCGTTACATTGCATTCTATTTCCACTATTCCAAACAAAACTGTAGTGAGCTTCCCTCCTCCCAGTGCATCTTGGGGCATTTCTGCAAGTATGCTTATAAGACAAATTATAGCTGGGTCAGAGGGCAAGCATGTTTCCAGTTCTCGTATATTACTGACTTACTGTCAAAGGTTATGACAGCTTTTATTCTTGCTAACTGTACAAGTGTTACTGCTTTCCTTACCCTAGCCAAATAAGATACTACTTACCTTTTTAATCTTTGTCAATACACTTCGTGAAAATTTATATTTCTTTTATATTTATTTAACTTCCTTAATTTGCATGTGTCAAATGATGAATAAGAACAATGAATTTTCTTATGGATTTATATTTCTTTTTTCTCAGGAACTACCAATCCATGCCATTTGCCCATTTTTCTACCAGCTTATGGTTCCTGTATTTTGTGTTTTTTAACTTGATTTGTAGGTTTCTTGTATGTTAGGAAATTAGCCCTTTGTCAAATGCGCTGAAACCATTTTGCTCTGTTTGTCTTTTGACTCTCATTTTGTCACTATCAGAACTTGTTTTTCATTTCCATATGGTCAAATTTATCAATCTTCTAGATATCATGTTTAGGAAGCCTCTCTACTCTTCCCGATTTCTTCCATTTGGTTTATGATTTAATATATTTTAATGTTTAAATCTTTATTTCATCTGGAATGAATTTTAACGTAAGAATGAAGATAGGGCCAGGCATGGTGGCTCATGCCTAAAATCCCAGCACTTTGGGAGGCCGAGGCTGGCGGATCACCTGAGGTCAGGAGTTTGAGACCAACCTGGTGAACATGGTGAAATTCCATCTCTACTAAAAATACAAAAATTAGCAGGGAATGGTGGCATGCGCCTGTAATCCCAGCTGCTCGGGAGGCTGAGGCAAGAGAATCACTTGAACCTGGGAGGCAGAGGTTGCAGTGAGCCAAGATGGCGCCATTGCACTCCAGCCTGGGTGACAGGAGTGAAAGAAACTCCATCTTAAAAAAAAAAAAAAAAAGAAAAAAGAATGAAGATAGAGACCCAATTCAATTTTGTTCCAAAATGCTAGCAAATTCTCCTACCATCTTTTGTTTCATTCTTCCCTGATTTGAATCTGCTTTATCGCTCTGCTAGTCTATTTTTGTGCCAGTACCATACAATCTTGATTACTTTGTAATAAGTTAAAAACATATACCTTTTAAATTTGGAAAATTTAAATATGGAGTGGATGAAGAAGAAAAGTTTATAGCTTGCATCCCAAGCAAGTTTTAAGGCTTATCTCTTTGCTTTTCTCTTTCTCGTCATCGAGCAACCCCTCAAATGAGTCTCTCCTTGAGAACTTAACACAATGTGATATTTCCAGTTAGACAATAATAATTATGGGCATCCACCATGTAGAGATTAACGCTTTAAGCATCATGAGTCAATGGGAGGGAGTGGCAGCAAAAAAGTAAGAGAAGCTGACCTCAGATTTTCATGAGCAACTTTAGCAAATGACATAGTTTAGAACAGTGGGACTGTATCAAGGAAAGAGCCCTGAGCTAAGGTTAGGGCTGCCACTACTATGGCTTGTGCCCCTGGAGCATTTGAGTCCTGGACTTGGGTAACTTGCAGTGTTAATGCAATGGTCAAAAGTTATCCCAAATCACCTATATTCCCAAGTATCTGAGTCCCTCCTCTCCAAGTAGCTGGCTATTTCCCCAGTAGTTTAAATTCTGCTCAGCATCCTTACAGCTGCTTTGTTGTGCAATAAAAGGCAAATCCACACTTACTCGCCCTTGATTTGAATGTTCTATTTATATAGACATCAACTGTAATTTCTTTAGGGTTTTCTGTATTTTGTAATGAATCTTGGATGACATTCTGGCAAAGCAGTGAAACAGAAACATCATCTCTGCTTTTATGTTAACTTAAACCATTAATATAATCTGGAATCAAAAATAGGAAATATTAATAATAGAATAACAGCTTTTAGTTTTGTTTTTTTGAGGGGGAGGAAGGAGATGCTAATAGCTACATAAAAGACTTAGAAGCTGAAGAAAATTATGTTGGGGGCATATAAAAAAGGGGAGGAATTAATGTAACATACACTATGTTTCTTCCTCAGCCTGTATCTTTTTTTGGATTTGAGGTCTTTTTTTTACACAAACCCAGGACAATAGATGGGCATCAAAATTTCTTACAATTTGGATATATATTTTTTCTATATACTTAAATTATGTAAGTATGTAGTATATTAAATTATATAACTTTTATTATGGTATATATTTTATATATATATATAAAGATGAGGTATTGCTATGTTGCCCAGGCTGGACTTGAACTCCTGGGCTCAAGGGATTCTCCTGCCTCAGCCTCCTAAGTAGGTAGCGGGACTAAAGGCCCAGGCTCTTTTTCTATTTTAAGTCACCAAACACAAAGGGGGAAAAATAGAAACAAATGTTTATGCATATCTTCAAATCACCTTCTGTTTTTTTCTAAGTGACCTCTTTTATCTACTCAAATTTATTTAGCAGTTCCCCATCTGTTTCTTTTATATGCATCACTGATTGTTCTTCCCGCAGGGGCACCTGATTAAATCACTGCATATTGACCTGGAGCCTAGCCCAGCAGTCTGCCCCTGGTGGTGGATTCTCAGCAGGCCTTCATTTCGGTGCAGCTGCCTATTGCTGTGCTGTTAAATTGGTCTTGGCTTCTGGTTCTGCCGAGGAAACTGTCTTACAGATTATTTTATTTCAAACCCCTCATTTGATAGATAAGGAAACTGAGGTTACTTCGAACAGTCTATGAGTCAATGAACACAATTTGGATGTAAGACAAGTTTTGACCCCGAATTTCCTCATTTCTTAAGTAAAGCAAAATAATTTTTTCCAATTCCTCTAGAAAATCAAGAGAGAGAGGGAGAGAGAGAGAGAGAGGAGAGAAAGAATAGACAGGGTCTAGCTCTGTTGTCCAAGCTGGAATGCAGCGACACATCCATAACTGACTGCAACCTGGAACTCCTGGGCTCAGGTGATCCTCCTGTCTCATCCTCGCAATGCATTGGGATTACAGGTGTGAGCCACCACACCTAGCCTCTCTAGAAAATCTTAATCCTCCTTGTCATATACAAATAAAGAGAAGCCAGGCTGGGCATGGCGGGGCTCATGCCTGTAATCCCAGTACTTTGGGAGGCTGAGGCAGGAGGATGGCTGGAGCCCAGGAGTTTGAGACCAATCTGGGAAATATAGTGAGACCCTGTCTCTACAAAAAAATTTTAAAATTAGCTGGGCATGGTAGTGCGTGCCTGTAATCCCAGTTACTCAGAAGGCTGAAGCGGGAGGATCACTTGAGCCAGAAAGGTGGAGATTGCAGTGAGGCCAGATTGCATCATTGTACTCTAGCCTAGGCCACAGAGTGAGACTTTGCCTCAAAACAAACAAAAACAACCAAACAAAAAAAAAGACGAAATAAAGAGAAGCCATTTTGGAAGAAAATGAAAGATTACAGTTGAAAAACTACACAAATCCATTCCTAGATGGCTGAGGAAGGGTGATGAGGTTGATTTAGTGGGGATTTTAGGGAGCAAGTTCTTTGTACTTCAGGGTTTTTTTTTGTTTTTGAGACAGGGTCTCGCTCTGTCGCCCAGGCTGGAGTGCAGTGGCATGATCTTGGCTGATTGCAACCTCTGCCTCCTGGGTTCAAGTGATTCTCGTGCCTCAGCCTCCTCAGTAGCTGGGACTATAGGCGTGAGCCACCACACCTGGGTAATTTTTGGGCAGAGATGGGGTTTCATCATGTTGGCCAGGCTGGTCTCAAATTCCTGACCTCAGGTGATCTGCCTGCCTTGGCCTCCTAAAGTGCTGGGATTACAGGCTGTACTTCAGGGTCTTCTTTATATGCATTGTCAAAAGCTGCTCTATTCTAAATTTTCACAATTCTAGCTCATTCTAGCTTCATTCTAACTCAATAGTAGGCATAGAGTTGCCAGGTTTAGCAAATAAAAATACAGGACACCCAGTTAAGTTTGACTTTCTGATAAACAACACATATTTTTTTTTAGTATAGTATAAGGTATCCCAAATATTTGATGACACATGCTAAATTTATATATCATTTATCTGAAAGCCAAATTTAACTGTATTTTATGTGGCAACTTTAGCTAGGTGGTATCTTGTAAGGAACTAGAGACAGAGTGTGTGATACTATTTCAGCTATGGGGTTTCACAATGGCCTAAATCCGTAAAAAAAGTTAAATATACTTTGGAACAGGGTATCCACTTCTGTGTTAGTTCCCCTGGAAATATTTACTAAGTGCCCACTTAGCTTCTTTCTGATATGAGTCTATTCAACAAATATCCCTGAGTGATCACTTCTGTTCACTCCCTTCATATTTCTCTCTGGCTTGTTTCCTTACTCCCCCACACCCTGATGCCACTTTCTAATTTACTAGCAGCTGGACATATGCTAGGATACACAGCATCAAACTTCCTGAGTGTGAAGAGCCCTGTGTGGCACATCCCCTGGGGTGCTGCCTCCACATCTCCGTGTCTGGGAAAGCTGTTTTGGTGGCACATCCCTTCTGGCAGGATGAGAATGAAAAAGCTCCTGTCTCCTGGTGGGCTTTCCATGTTCCTCTGGCAACAAACATCAGAAGTCCAAGGCCAGAGGGCCTGCACTGAAACAGTCTGCTTGTCCTGGTTAGCAAAGACAGAGAGTAGAGCCTCCATGGGAACTGTTGGGAGTTTCCAGGGTTAGGCAACAGTCCTGGGTGGCACTCTGCAGCTTTATCAGGTCTTGGAGGGTCTGGACCAGGAAATTTTCCAGAGATGGCCCCCAGACATGCAAAGGATGCTCTAAGCAGTCACCTCCCCAACTGTCTCTCCCACCACCCCACAGGGGAACGAATGCTCATACCACAAGTCTCCTTGGTCTCTCCTTTCCAAGGCCCTTTCTTTTCAAGATACAGTGTCTGGAACCCCATCACAGACCCTTCCCCGTGGCCAGAGGAGCAGGGCTCAGCATTATGGCTGATCACTGAGAGTTGCTGTCTGTGGGCAGGAATCGGCTGAAGCCAGCAAAGCAACTCGGAAGGCACAGCAGGCTGATGCTGGGAAAAAGAGGTTGCCAGGCAGGAAGAGTTGGCTCTAGGGGAAAGCACCTTGCTTTGGCTGCAGATGGGAACCTGAGAAATGCTGCGGTCATGATCAATGAGATTGTGATCAGACCACAGTCTCATGGGTGTGGCCTGCTACTCTAACCCAGACCGTCTTCTAGAACCCTGATTCCTTTAAATAGGCTCTCTGCAGCCAGCATCAGACCGCAGGAGCCTGCCTCTGCTCTTTTGGTTGTAGAAGTCTTCAGCCAAGGAAAAGAAATCTGAATCTTTGGCCATGGCCACCCTGCTTTCTCTGTTAGTGACAGTCCCAGCGAGAAGCAAAAGTAAGGCTGGGATAGGACAGGGCAGAGATACATGCCAAAAGGCAACAATGATGAGACTGAGTAAAGCAGCTGTCAACACCTCTGCCACCACCTCCTCGCTTTCTCTTCTGGAGCCTGACTAGCCTAGGGTTGTGGGTAGATGGCTCTTTATGTCCCAGGCTGCCCCACTGTACATTGTTTGATTAGTAACATGCTCTTCTGCACATCCTCCATGGGCCAGAAATGGTTATAAAACTTATAGGAAATCCAGTACATCAAATGGAGTCACACACAGAACTGTGTCTTTTAACTCATTCCTTGTGGCATTTCCCCTGCTTACTGCACACTCTGTGAGTTGGCTTTGCCTGTTCTCTGGCCTTCCTTACCTGGTTGTCAATCTTGATCTCTGTCAAGGTGTCATTTTCTTTCAGTGCCTCTACCAGGGCCAGGATTCCAGTTCCAGTGATAAAATTGGATTCTATGTTTAGACTTGTCAAAGTCTTGTTTACTTTCAGCATGTCTGCAAAAGCCTTATGACGCAAAAAGAAAAAAACTTAGAATTAAGTTAGAATTTCTAAAGATTAATTTACTAAACCCCTCACTCCAAAATTAAATACAGATGTTTTCTAGCACTTAAAGAAAACTTTCACCAAATCATACTTTCACTTCCAAGTAACAAAGATACAATTTAAAACCGCAATTAAAATATTTCAGTCCAGCAGTCTAGACATAAATTTCACATACTTGCAAAAACTTTTTTTAAAAAAAGATACTGACATAGGATTACTGATTTTTTTTTTGTTAAGTAGAGACATTAAAAAAACACTATCTGTTTTCTTTTCTTTTTCTTTTTCTTTTTTTTTTTTTTTGAGAAAACACGTTTTACCATTAGAAAAAAGGTAGAAAGGACACAATCCCAGAAAACCTAGTTTTTTTCCTTTTACTATGAATTGATTAAAAAAATAACTTTACCATTGACTAGTACTTGGACACTACTGATTTAGTTATATTATTTCAGATCATCTATAAATCAGAATTTTAAAAAGATAACTTTTGGAACAAAATCACCACTGAGGGTGGCAAACCCATGGGAGACTCCAGTTTGAGACAGCAGACTGCACATGTGCACCTGCCGGCTCTCTTTACTCCCAAAGTTTCCCACCACCAGGAAGAAATAATATAATTTTTAAGAGACTGAAATTCTCACAGTGCAAGAAAACAAAACAAAACAAAACAAAACAAAAGGCCATTATCTTGAGAAATTGCTGAAATACAGAAAATAGAAGGATTGACAGATAAATTCGCACAAGCAAGTTGTTGCCTGAGCTGCTAGAGATAGGTTCCATTTGGGGCAATTCCTTAAAGAACTGCCTTAGGAACAGATGGAACAGCTAGGGCAGATGGAGAGCATACTATCCCTCCCGGCACCTTCCAGGAAAAAGAGCAGCTGCCAGCACAGCTATCAATGAAGTCTCCCAGGAAAAGCCTCTGGTGAAGGTGCTGCGAACTGTGAGAGAAGCAGTGAGGAAATGGAGGCACCTCCAGACCTTCATACCAGTACAGTGTGGGGGGAAAAGGGGAAAGGCAGCTCTGCCAGGAAGGAAGTACAGTATTCCCCGCAATCTGCGGTTTCAGTTACCTGCTGTCAACCGCAGTGGGAAAATGTTAAATGGACAACCTCAGAAATAAACAATTCTTAAGTTTTAAATCGCATGCTGTTCTGAGTGGTGTGATGAAATCTTGTGGTCTATGTCGCCCAGGAGGTGAATCACCTCTTTGTCCAGTATCTCCATGCTGTCCCTGCCTATGAACCAATGACATTGTCTGCTTTTGACATCCATCTATTGACATCGTCATGGCTGGATGAGCCAGGATCACCGGAGGCAGATGATCCTCCTTCTGACAAATGGTCAGAAGGGCAACAGTAGCCTAACACAGTCCCCTTGCCTATGTCATTCACCTTACTTCATCTCATCACACAGGCATTTTACCATCTCACGTCATCACAAGTGGGAGGAGGATAGTACAGTAAGATATTTGAGAGAGACCATATTCACACAACTTCTATAACAGCATATTGTTATTACAATTGTTCTATTAGTTATTGTTATTAATCTCTTACTGTGCCTGGTTTAAGAACATTATTATGGGTGTGTAGTATAGGAAAAGACATAGCACATATCAGGTTTGGTACTATGTGTGGTTTCAGGTATCCACTGGGGGTCTTGGAACATATCCTCTGCAGATAAGAGGACTACTGTATATTGAAAGGTGTCCCTCCCAGAATGAAGTCCTCCTAACTGTAGTGATTGCAGGGGACTCTCAGGCTGCCTGTGGGCTTCTCATACACATACTGCAGAGAAGGTGGCAGGTCAGCACACCTGCTGCTGTAAAAAGGTCTCACTCATACGTTCAAAAAAGACCATTTGTCAGGCTTTTACTGTGCTCTAGCAGTAGAAAAAAACAAAAATCCTTGTCCTCAGAGAGGCTTATATTTGAGTAAGAGGGCAGAGTCAGTAAATTAATAAATAAAATATATAGCTTATCAGATGGTGACAAATGGAGAAAAATAAAGGGGCCTCCTTTTTAAGGGAGAGGTCTGTTGGTAAAACAGATAGATATAACTGCAGGAGAAATGATCCTGGTTTATACAAACCAACCTTGCTCTCCATTCAAAAATATAAACAGGCAATCAATAATTGTCAGACATTTTAGGAAAACCAACATCATGAAAGAATAAAGTTGACCAAGCAGGACAATATGCCATAGAAGAAACAGCACAAATGTAAAAATTCTAATTATGTATTATTTTCCTCCCTGCCCCACAAAAAAAAGAACAGGAAAGAAAGAGAGAAAAAGTAGGGGGGAAAGAGAGAGAGAGAAAACATTTTGAAAATTTTTAAAAACTACATTGAAATAAAAGAAAATAATAGACATCTAGAATTACAAAATAAGTATGGCTGAAGACCAAGTTGGTGATCTAGAAGATAACACTGAGGATATTTCCAAGGATATACAGCAAAAAGACAAAGATAGAAACTATGAGAAAACCTTAAGAGATGTGGATGAAAGATGCAGAGATTCAACATTCATCTAAGAAGAGTTCCAGAAGGATAAGAAAGAAAGAAAGAAAGAGAGAGAGAGAGAGAGAGTGAGAGAGAGAAAGAAAGAAAGAAAGAAAGAAAGAAAGAAAGAAAGAAAGAAAGAAAGAAAGAAAGAAAGAAAGAAAACAGAAGGGAAGAAGTTATCAAATAATTAAGGAGGAAAAATAAATTTCCCAGAGATGAAGAAAGTTATGGATCTTTATCTGAAAGAAATCACTGGACACTCAGCAGAATGAATAAAAACTACTCTTTTTTTTTTTTTTTTTGAGACGAAGTCTCACTTTGTTGCCCAGGCTGGAGTGCAGCGGCACTGTGTCAGCTCACTGCAACCTCCACCTCCTGGGTTCAAGCAATTCTCCTGCCTCAGCCTCCTGAGTAGCTGAGATTACAGGGGCCCACCACCACACCCAGCTAATTTTTATATTTTTAGTTGAGATGGGGTTTCACCATGTTGGCCAGGGCTGGTCTCAAACTCCTGACCTCAGGTGATCCACCCGCCCTGGCCTCCCAAAGCGCTGGGATTACAGGCATGAGCCGCCGTGCCTGGCCCAAAACGACTCTTAAGTGAACAGACAAGTGAAATTTCAGAATTCCAAAGGGAAAGAGAGTACTAAAAATTTCTTGCAAGGAAAAATAAGTTACCTGCAAATGATCAAAAATCAGGTCAGCACTAGTCACTAGATTGCAAGGTCCATGGGAATGGAGATTTATATTTATATAGTTATACAATTGTAAATGCTGCTGATAGGTTAATTTTTGGAATCAATCTATATACAAACACAGAACATAATTACATAAAATGTATAAAGCTCACATGTGTGAAAATAATGTAATATCTACAATTTGGAAGTGGAAGAGAAAGGAGGAATGGAAAATAAAGTAAGTATAGAACTGCCCTCATCTTTTATAACAGAGAATAACAAATTTTCTAAGATGATAAATGAAAAATATAAATTTCTGTACATTAGTGGTTTTCTACATTGACCACACATTAGAATGGCCTGAGAGCTTTAAAAAATTTACCCCAGAAGAATTGAATCAGAATCTCTGAGGCTGTGGAATGGCCATCTGCATTTCTGAAGAGCTTCCAGGTGAATAATGTGCAGTTAGAGTTGACAAACACTTTTTTTTTTCCCCCCGTTTTTTGGTATAGAAACAGGGTCTCTCTATGTTGCCCAGGCTGGTCTCGAACTCCTGGCTTTAAGTGATCCTCCTGCCTTGGCCTCCCAAAGTGCTGGGATTACAGGCGTGAGCCAGTAACCACTTTAATTAAAGTCATAAAGACAACAACTAGAAGAATGAAAAACAAACTACTAATAGTGATTGCTTCTGGGGAGTAGAACAAAAAAGTTCTGAACTATTTTGTTTTTACAGTGGAAAAGACAGGAAGAAAGAAGACGAGAAGTCCCAACATTGAACGAGAACAGGGTTATTTAACCCCAGCATGACTGACACTTGGGGTCAAAGAATTCTTCGTTGTGGGAGGCTGTCCTGTGTATTAAGAATATTTAGCAGTATCTCTGGCCTCTGAGACTCACTAGATGTCAATAGCACTCCTCCCCGTCATGACAACCAGAAATATCTCCAGATGCTGCCAAATGTCCCCTGGAGGGCAAAATTGCCCCAGGTTGAGAACCACTGGACTAGAAGAATAATCCTGTATCTTGATCAGGCAGTTGCTTGTACTGCAAAGAAAGTTCAAGAATTTGGATTTACACTGTGGCACACCACGTAAATTAAAGCGTATTTATTCTGTGCTAGGTCCTTAATTAAAATTGAATCTATACATTTTAATCTGATCACCAGAGAGGGATGCATCAGGACTTCCTTTTGGACACTCCAAGCTTTGGGATTTACTCTCATTATTAGAATAACAAAATGTCAGAGCAATTAGGCCTTTACAGAAAGTTGCAGAACCTCCTGGCGAGTTGCCAGGATCTTGCCAATGTCTTTTAAACTTGAGAAAACACTTTCTTATGCTCCACAAAACAGCAGCGAGCCAGCCAAACACAATCCTGGGCTGCAGGCCCAGGTTCACTTCAGTTCAGCAAATATTTGAGCATATTACATGTGCTGGGAATAATAACATTATTAAAACAAAGACTAGATGTTTTAAATGTCATTGAAATAGAGTAGAAATACATCTTTAAAGAGAAGGGTTTGCTCTCTGTACTTTATAGGATTGTATGGAAATGCAAATTTCTGCACTGGCCAAATGGTAGCCATGAGAAATGTGGCTATTGAGCCCTTGAAAATTGGCTAGTCTGATTTGAAATGTGCTGCAAACATAAAACACACTGGATTTCAAAGATATAGTATGAAAACAAGAATGCAAAATACCTCATTATTTTTTCAAATTACATTTTGGATATATTGGTTTAAATACAATACAGAGAGTCCCTGACATGGTGGTTCCACTTTAGATTTTTGGAATTTACCATGATGTGAAAGCGATACTCATTCAGTATGCTCCTTGACTTATGATGAGGCTATGTTCAGATAAAGATTTTCAATTTACAATAGCTTTATCTGGACATAACCCCATTGTAAGTCAAGGAGCATCTATTTACTACTAAAATTAATTTTGTCTACTTTTTTTTTTTTAATGTGGCTACTAAAAAATTTAAATTTATACGTGGGGCTTACATTTGTGACTCATGTTTTATTTCTTTTTTTTTTTTATACTTTAAGTTCTGGGTTACATGTGCAGAATGTGCAATTTTGTTACATAGGTATGGTTTGCTGCACCCATCAACCTGTCACCTACATTAGGTATTTCTCCTAATGTTATCCCTCCCCTAGCCCTCCAATCCCCACAGGCCCTGGTGTGTGATGTTCCCCTCCCTGTGTCCATGTGTTCTCATTGTTCAACTCCCACTTATGAATGAGAACATGCAGTGTTTGGTTTTCTGATCTTGTGACAGTTTGCTAAGAATGATGGTTTCCAGCTTCATTCATGTCCCTGCAAAGGACATGAACTGATCCTTTTTTATGGCTGCATAGTATTCCATGGTGTATATGTGGTACATTTTCTTTATCCAGTTTATCATTGATGGGCATTTGGGTTGGTTCCAAGTCTTTGTTATTGTGAATAGTGCTGCAATAAACATACATGTGCATCTGTCTTTATAGTAGAATGATTTATAATTCTTTGGGTATATGTCCAGTAATGGGATTGCTGGGTCAAATGGTATTTCTAGTTCTAGACCCCTGAGGAATTGCCACGCTGTCTTCCGCAATGGTTGAACTAATTTACACTCCCACCAACAGTGTAAAAGCATTCCTATTTTTCCACAACCTCTCCAGCATCTGTTGTTTCCTGACTTTTTAATGGTTGCCATTCTAACTGGCATGAGATGGTATCTCATTGTAGTTTTGATTTACATTTCTCTAATGACCAGAGATGATGAGCATTTTTTCGTATGTCTGTTGGCTGCATATATGTCTTCTTTTGAGAAGTGTCTGTTCATATCCATTGCCCATTTTTTGATGGGGTTTGTTTGCTTTTTTCTTGTAAATTTGTTTACGTTCCTTGTAGATTCTGGGTATTAGTCCTTTGTCAGATGGATAGATTGTACAATTTTTCTCCCATTCTGTAGGTTGCTTGTTCACTCTGATGATAATTTCTTTTGCTGTGAAGAACCTCTTAGTTTAATTAGATCCCATTTGTCAATTTTGGCTTTTGTTGCCATTGCTTTTGGTGTTTTAGACATGAAGTCTTTGCCCATGCCTATGCCCTGAATGGTAGTGCCCAGGTTTTCTTCTAGGATTTTTATGGTCCTAGGTCTTACATTTAAATCTTTGATCCATCTTGAATTTATTTTTGTATAAGCTGTAAGGAAGGGGTCCAGTTTCAGTTTTCTGCATATGGCTAGCCAGTTTTCCCAACAGCATTTATTAAGCAGGGAATCTTTTCCCCCCATTGCTTGTGTGTGTCAGGTTTGTCAAAGATCAGATGGTTGTAGATGTGTGGTGTTATTTCTGAGGCCTCCGTTTTGTTCCATTGGTCTTTGTATCTGTTTTGGTACCAGTACCATGCTGTTCTGGTTACTGTAGCCTTATAGTAAGGTTTGAAGTCAGGTAGCATGATGCCTCCAGCTTTGTTCTTCCTGCCCAGGATTGTCTTGGCTATGCGGGCTCTTTTTTGGTTTCATATGTTTAGTTTTTTTCAATTCTGTGAAGAAAGTCAGCGGTAGCTTGATGGGGATAGTGTTGAATCTACAAATTACTTTGGGCAGTAAGGCCATTTTCATGATATTGATTCTTCCTATCCATGAGTATGGAATGTTTTTTCATTTGTTTGTGTTCTCTCTCTCTTATTTCCTTGAGCAGTGGTTTGTAATTCTCCTTGAAGAGGTCCTTCACATTCCTTGTAAGTTCTATTCCTAGGTATTTTATTCTCTTTGTAGCAATTGTGAATGGGAGTTCACTCATGATTTGGCTCTTTGTCTGTTCTTGGTGTATAGGAATGCTTGTGATTTTTGCACATTGATTTTGTATCCTGAGACTTTGCTGAATTTGCTTATCAGCTTAAGGAGATTTGGGGCTGAGACTATGGGGTTTTCTAAATATACAATCATGTCATCTGCAAACAGAGACAATTTGACTTCCTTTATTCCTATTTGAATACCCTTTATTGCTTCCTCTTGCCTGATTCCCCTGGCCAGAACTTCCAATATTATGTTGAATTGGAGTGGTGAGAGAGGGCATCCTTGTCTTGTGCCAGTTTTCAAAGGGAATGCTTCCAGTTTTTGCCCATTCAGTATAATATTGGCTGTGCGTTTGTCATAAACAGCTCTTATTATGTTGAGATACATTCCATCAATACCTAGTTGATTGAGAGTTTTTAGCATGAAAGGCTGTTAAATTTTATTGAAGGCCTTTTCTGCATCTATTGAGATAATCATGTGGTTTTTGTAGTTGGTTCTGTTTATGTGATGGATTATGTTTACTGATTTGAGTATTTTGAACCAGCCTTGCATCCCAGGGATAAAGCGAACTTGATCATGGTGGGTAAGCTTTTTGAGGTGCTGCTGGATTCGGTTTGCCAGTATTTTATTGAGGATTTTTGTATCGATGTTCATCATTATTGGCCTAAAATTTTTCTTTTCTTTGTTGTGTCTCTGCCAGGCTTTGGTATCAGGGTGATGCTGGCCTCATAAAATGAGTTAGGGATAATTCCATCTTTTTCTATTGATTGGAATAGTTTCAGAAGGAATGGTACCAGCTCCTCTTTACACCTCTGGTAGAATTCGGCTGTGAATCCGTCTGGTCCTGGACTCTTTTTGGTTGGTAGGCTATTAATTATTGCCTCAATTTCAGAACCTGCTATTGGTCTATTCGGAGATTCAACTTCTTCCTGGTTTAGACTTGGAAGGTTGTATGTGTCCAGGAATTTATCCATTTCATCTAGATTTTCTAGTTTATTTGCACAGAGGTGTTTATAGTATTCTCCGATGGTAGTTTGTATTTCTGTGGGATCAGTGGTAATATCCCCTTTATCATTTTTTATTGTGTCTATTTGATGCTTCTCTCTTTTGTTCTTTGTTAGTCTTACTAGCGATCTATCCATTTTGTTGATCTTTTCAAAAAACCAGCTCCTGGATTCACTGATTTTTTGAAGAGTTTTTTTGGGTCTCTATCTGTTTCAGTTCTGCTCTGATCTTAGTTATTTCTTGTCTTCTGCTAGCTTTTGAATATGTTTGCTCTTGCTTTTCTATTTCTTTTAGTTGTGATGTTAGGGTGTCAATTTCAGATTTCTCCTGCTTTCTCTTGTGGGCATTTAGTGCTATAAATTTCCCTCTACACACTGCTTTAAACATGTCCCAGAGATTCTGGTACATTGTGTCTTTGTTCTCATTGGTTTCAAAGAACATCTTTATTTCTACCTTCATTTCATTATTTACCCAGTAGTCATTCAGGGGCACGTTGTTCAGTTTCCACATAGTTGTGTGGTTTTGAGTGAGTTCTTAATCCTGAGGTCTAATTTGGTTGCACTGTGGGCTGAGAGACAGTTTGTTGTGATTTCCATTCTATTACATTTGCTGAGAAGTGTTTTACTTCCAATTATGTTGTCAATTTTAGAATAAGTGTGATGTGGTGCTGAGAAGACTGTATATTCTATTGATTTGGGGTGCAGAGTTCTGTAGATGTTTATTAGGTCCACTTGGTCCAGAGCTGAGTTCAAGTCCTGGATATCTTTGTTAATTTTCTGTCTCATTGATCTGTCTAATACTGACAGTGGGGTGTTAAAGTCTCCCATTATTATTGTGTGGGAGTCTAAGTCTCTTTGTAGGTCTCTAAGAACTTGCTTTATGAATCTGGGTGCTCCTGTATTGAGTGTGTAGATATTTAGGATAGTTAGCTCTTCTTGTTGAATTGATCCTTTTACCATCATGTAATGCCCATCTTTGTCTCTTTTGATTTTTGTTGATTTAGTCTGTTTTATCAGAGACCAGGATTGCAATCCCTGCTTTTTTTTACTTTCCATTTGCTTGGTAGATCTTCCTCCATCCCTTTATTTTGAGCTTATGTGTGTCTTTGTACATGAGATCGGTCTCCTGGATACAGCACACTGATGGGTCTTGACTCTTTATCCAATTTGCCAGTCTGTGTCTTTTAATTGGGGCATTTAGCCCATTTACATTTAAGGTTAATATTGTTACATGTGAATTTGATACTGTCATTATGATGCTAGATGGTTATCTCGCCCATTAATTGATGTAGTTTCTTCATAGCGTTGATGGTCTTTACAATTTGGCATGTTTTTACAGTGGCTGGTACTGGTTGTTCCTATCCATGTTTAGTGCTTCCTTCAGGAGCTCTTGTAAGGCAGGCTTGGTGGTGACAAAATCTCTCAGCATTTGCTTGTCTATAAAGGATTTTATTTCTCCTTCACTTATGAAGTTTAGTTTGGCTGGATATAAAATTCTGGGTTGAAAATTGTTTTCTTTAAGAATGTTGAATATTGGCCCCCACTCTCTTCTGGCTTGTAGGGTTTCTGCCGAGATATCCACTGTTAGTCTGATGGGCTTCCCTTTGTGGGTAACCCGACCTTTCTCTCTGGCTGCCCTTAACATTTTTCCTTCATTTCAACATTGGTGAATCTGACAATTATGTGTCTTGGGGTTGCTCTTCTCGAGGAGTATTTTTGTGGTGTTCTCTGTATTTCCTGAATTTGAATGTTGGCCTGCCTTGCTAGGTTAGGGAAGTTCTTTTGGATAATATCCTGAAAAGTGTTTTCTAACTTGGTTCCGTTCTCCCCGTCACTTTCAGGTCCACCAATCAAACGTAGATTTGGTCTTTTCACATAGTCCCACATTTCTTGGAGGCTTTGTTCATTTTTTTTTTTCACTTTTCTTTCTCTAATCTTGTCTTCTTACTTTACTTCATTAATTTGAACTTCAATCACTGATATCCTTTCTTCCACTTGATTAAATCGGCTATTGAAGCTTGCGTATGCTTTACGAAGTTCTCATACTGTGGTTTTCAGCTCCATCAGGTCATTTAAGCTCTTCTCTACACTGGTTATTCTATTTAGCCATTCATCTGACCTTTTTTCAATGTTTTTAGCTTCCTTGCAATGGGTTAGAACATGCTCCTTTAGCTCAGAGAAGTTTGTTATTACTAACCTTCTGAAGCCTACTTCTGTCGACTCGTCAAACTCATTCTCTGTCCAGTTTTGTTCCCTTGCTAGTGAGGAGTTGTGTTCCTTTGGAGAAGAGGCGTTCTGGTTTTGGGAATTTTCCACCTTTCTGCTCTGGTTTCTCCCTATCTTTGTGGTTTTATCTACCTTCAGTCTTTGATGTTGGCGACCTACAAAGGGGGTTTTGGTGTGGATGTCCTTATTGTTGATGTTTATGCTATTCCTTTCTGTTTGTTAGTTTTCCTTCTAACAGACAGGACCCTTAGCTGCAGGTCTGCTGGAGTTTGCTGGAGGTCCACTCCAGACCCTGTTTTCCTGGGTATCACCAGCAGAGGCTGCAGAACAGCAAATATTGCTGTCTGATCCTTCCTCTGGAAGCTTCCTCCCAGAGGGACACCTGCCTGTATGAGGTGTCTGTCAGCCCCTACTGGGAGGTGTCTCCCAGTCAGGCTACACAGGGGTCAGGGACCCACTTGAGGCAGCAGTCTGTCCGTTATCGGAGCGTGAATGCCATGCTGGGAGAAGCACTGCTGTCTTCAGAGCTGTCAGGCAAGGACGTTTAAGTCTGGAGAAGCTGTCTGCTGCCTTTTGTTCAGATATGCCCTGTCCCTAGAGGTGGAATCTAGAGAGGCAGTAGGCCTTCCTGAGCTGTGGTGGGCTCCGCCCTGTTCAAGCTTCCCTGCCGCTTCGTTTACACTGTGAGCATAGAACCACCTACTCAAGCCTCAGCAATGGCAGACGCCCCTCCCCCTGCCAAGCTCCAGCATCTCAAGTGGATCGCAGACTGCTGTGCTAGCAGTGAGCAAGGCTCTATGGGCATGGGACCTGCCGAGCCAGGCATGGGAGGGAATCTCCTGGTCTGCTGGTTGCGAAGACTGTGGGAAAAGCACAGTATTTGGGCAGGAGTGTACTGCTCCTCCAGATACAGTCACTCATGGCTTCTCTTGGCTAGGAAAGGGAAATCCTCTAAACCCTTGTGCTTCCTGGGTGAGGCGATGCCCCACCCTGCTTCAGCTCACCCTCCGTGGGCTGCACCCACTGTCCAACTAGTCCCATGGAGATGAACCAGGTACCTCAGTTGGAAATGCAGAAATCACCCGTCTTCTGCGTCGATCTCACTGGGAGCTGGAGACCAGAGCTGTTCCTATTTGTCCATCTTGGAAGTAACCTCTCAAGTTTTATTTCTAATAAACAGTGCTGTCCTAAATTCTTGATTTTTATATGGCTCACTGTAAATAACAGTAGCATTTTAAACACATTTGAGCCTTCTCCCCATTGGCATTCAGTGGGGACAAATTCCATTTGAATGCTCAGTTACTATAGATGTGGTTATATGGAAGTGCTTGGGGCACAGTAAACTAAACTCAATCACAGGTGACTTACATTTGCATCCTGGCTTGGCCACATGTGGTATAATCGTAGTTCAGCATTCAACTTCTTTGAGTCTCAGTTGCCTCATCTGTAAAATGGCTTGTGTTCACCACAAACCCCAAAATATGTTCTCTGATTGAATGCAAAACAGCCTTAAATGGGCACATGTCTAAACAGATGCCAGTCACACAGGGCTTTACTGATTCTAACAATATATCAGAATAATAATTTATAATATGAAAGCAGAATAAGGTTTGAGGTCCACAAATGTCATCCACCAGAAACGCCTTTTCACTTCATGTTTGAATGCTAAAAATGAAGACTTTCTGCCAGGGCTCCCAATAAAACAGTCACCCAGGCACAGTGACAACCAAGAAAACCTTTCCTAAAATCATCACTTCGTTCCCTTGGTTCTGCCTCTCTTCTCTGCTTACCCTTGAGGAGGGGGGATTAGGGGAGTCAGGAGGGGAGGAAGGTGTGACACATCTTAGAACTGGAATGGAGGACAAGTGAAAAATTTCTATTAGGAGTGATGCTCTTCAGAAAACAGTAGCAAAATCATGTTTTGAAAACTCTATCCACATAAATGAATATATATATATGTATATCTTCCTGTGGTCCCTCTATTTTTTATAGATTGTACTATGACTATACCAAATAAATTAAAAATGTTTTACTGATAAATAATAGTTGTGCATATTTTTGGGGATAAATGTGATATTTTGATACCTTTATACAATGTGTATGCAGTGATCAAATTGGAGTAATTGGGATAGCCATCATCACCTCAAAGGTTTATTTTTGTGTTGAGAACATTACAATTCTTCTCTTCTAGCTATTTTGAAATTTATAATAAATTATTGAATACAACAACTTATTCCTTCTAACTAACTGTATTTTTGTACTTCTTAACCAACTTCTCTTTGTCCCCACTCCCTTCCCAGGCTTTGGTAACCACCATTCTACTCTTTACCTCCATGAGAACCACTTTTTTTAAGCTCCCACATGTAAGTGACAACATGCTATATTTATTTTTTTGTGCTTGGCTTGTTTCAGTTAACACAATGACCTCCAGTCCCATCCATGGTGCTGCAAATGACAGGATTTCCCTTTTTTATGGCTGAATAATATTTCAGTGTGTATATGTACCACATTTTCTCCATCCATTCATCTGTTGATGAACATTTAGGTTGATTCCATATCTTGACTGTTGTCAACAGTGCTGCAGTAAACATGGGAGGGCAGATATCTCTTCAATATACTGATTTCTTTTCTCTTGGATATATACCCAGCAGTGGGATTGCTGGATCATATGTAGTTCTAATTTCGGTTTTTGAGGAACCACCATACTGTTTCCCATAATGGCTGTACTACTCTACATTCCCACCACCAGTATACAAGTGCTCCCCTTTCTCCACACCTTTCCCAACATTTGTTACTAAATGAAGTATTCTTTAAAAAGCAAGTTACAAAAGGTCAAATTTGCCTGAAAAGTGTTGCCAAAAAAATCCAGCTCCTAGTGTAATGATTTTCATATGATAGGCATTCAACACATAGTTGTTGCATTAAAAACAGCATCAAAGTGATTATTATATTTGGAATTTATTTAATCCACTTAGTAAGTTATCTATTTGGTCTAGAATAGGAGTTAGATTATTTACCAGTAGTGTTGACAGTTGATTGTGAACTAACCCCACCCCTGCAATTTTACTCAAAATAATATATTAAACAGAAGTGACAAATCATTTCTTTATCCCTTTATTCATTTACATACAAAGTATATTGTGAATATTTTTGCTTTACTGAAAAACATCTACTAAAAGGCAGAAATAGCACAAAATCATACAGAGATAAGAATCCTTAAACTGTTCATTTCACCTTACCAATTATCTAGTTCTGCTATCTTTCTATTTTAATGATAGGTTTCAAATTCAAAACTGCTTTCAATCTACAGATTTAGATATGTAATAACTGCTGGTAAAAACATTGATTTCTGTAGCCTGGTTCCTCTTTTACATGAGTGCTTATTTCAAGTTTGCTGTGATCACCATAGAAACATTCAGGTTATGATCATTCATTTATCTAACAAGTACTTTCAAACAGCTATTCTGTGCCACGACCATGATAGGTAGTCATTACTTTCATGTCATGTTTTAAATGCTATTTTAGATCTTCAAAAGGCACGTTACTTTAAATCAAAAGATCAAGTCAAGACAACTTGTGTTTTTCTTTTTTCTTTTCTTTTTTTTTTTTTTTTTGAGACGGAGTTTTGCTCTGTCGCCCAGGCTGGAGTGCAGTGGTGTGGTCTTGGCTCACTACAAGCTCTGTCTCCCGGGTTCACGCCATTCTCCTGCCTCAGCCTCCCAAGTAGCTGGGACTACAGGCGCCCGCCACCACGCCCGGCTAATTTTTTGTATTTTTTAGTAGAGACGGGGTTTCACCATGTTAGCCAGGATGGTCTCGACCTCCTGACCTCGTGATCTGCCCACCTTGACCTCCCAAAATGCTGGGATTACAGGTGTGAGCCACCGCACCCAGCCCAACTTTTGTTTTTCTAACTTGATTCAAGGGCTGAGCATTAAATGCCATAGAACAACAGGTTGATGCCCAGGCTTTTGATAAATGACATATTTTAGCAAATGTATGAAAGCCAGTCATTGTGTGTAAATCTAGCATAGCTTGATGGTTAAGCTTCCTGGTTGTAGAACCAGAAAGACTTGGTAGTGAATTCTGGCTCTGCCATTTACTGGTTTTATTACCTTGGATAACTTACTTAACCTCTCTGAGGCTGTTTTCTCATTTGTTAAAGTTGGAACTAATAAGAGTATATACCTCATAGCATTACAGTGACAAATGGATGAGACACTGTGTGGAAAGCACAAAGATCGGTGCTGGTATTTACTAATTCCTCAACAAATTAGCTATTAATAGGAGTTATTAATTGGCTATTGATAGGAAGAATAAAAATCATGATAGTGATGGTGTAAGTATTTACCTGGGTCAAGGGGCTTCCTTATTTGGCTAAATTATCTAAAATGCATAAGAAGAACGGAACTTTTAGTTGGCTATTTTTCTTTTACGTATGTATGTATGTATGTACGTATGTATGTATGTATGTATCTATCTATCTATCTATCTATCTATCTATCTATCTATCTATCTACTGTCTCGTTCTATTGCCCAGACTGGAGTGCAGAAGTGCGATCATAGCTCACTGCAGCCTAGAACTCCTGGGCTCAAGCCAATTGTCTCACCTTAGCGTCTTAAGTAGCTGGGACCAGAGCTGTGCGTTACCACATCTGGCTGGCTATTTTTTTCATATTCTGGTTAACAAGGTGTCAAACACAAAATGCTTCATGATTTGGTTATCTAAGATATTTTAGACACACATTAATCCATTTCAAAGATAAAAATATACTTTAATATTTATTTATTTATTGTTTTTTTGAGATGGAGTCTCCCTCTGTTGCCCAGGCTAGAGTGCAGTGGCATGATTTCAGCTCATTGCAACCTCCGCCTCCTGGGTTCAAGTGATTCTTCTGCCTCAGTCTCCTGAGTAGCTGGGACTACAGGCGCATGCCACCATGCCCACTAGTTCTTGTAGTTTTAGTAGAGATAGGGTTTCACCATATTGGCCAGGCTGGTCTCAAACTCCTGACCTCATGATCCACCCACCTCGGCATCCCAAAGTGCTGGGATTACAGGCGTGAGCCATCACGCCCAGCTACTTCAATATTTCTATAGGTGCCTAGTTCCTGAAGGATTTTAAGGTCATAATATGCAATGACTGCAGATGCAAAAGTTTTAGAAAATGTATCCTAAGCACAGAACAAACCCTAAATATTCAGTTAGTTAAATGCCAAACTTATCTTGTTTCTTTCTCTGAAAATTGTAATGCTGACAAAATTCCAGATAACTTACAGCATCTGACAGTTTGGTTCTGAAGTTTTACTATTGCATTGTAACTATAATTTTGCTCATTAACTGTGTAGAATGTAAGTTTACCAGATCTAAAAAATTGTTAGCTAAAGAAACAAATTAAATAGAGCCTCCAGTGGATTAAATAACTTTATGTTATATTTCTAAGAATTCTACTCACAATGGCCACAGGGTCATTGCTGCGAGTTGCGGCCAGGCTGAACTTCTTCACGTGAGTGTTGGTCTCCAGAGCCTTTGCAAATTCCCTCAGGGTTGGAATTGGAATGTTCTAAGACAGAGAAGACATGGCTAGTTGATGACCCATTCTATGGCACACTCTTGACAAGGTAAGAACCCACAACCTTTAAATACCATATGTATGTAGATAAATACATGATATCCCTTCTAAATGAGGGTCGTTACCTAGCCTTCAGCAACCAAGCTATCCTGAGCCAACAGCACCACTTAGTGTCCAATAGGGGAATCTAGTCTACCACTATGGTACCTCTTGAGTGTTGTCTTTCTGTTTTCCCTTACCAAGAAAGTATGCACATACTACACTTCCCTCTTCTTATTTTTCACTCTATATTCTAGCCAGACTGATATACTTGCCTTTGTTTTAATATACCACAGTCTTTCTCTTTTTCAGACCTTTATATATGCTTTCCCCTTAGCCTGGAAATTCCTTTTGTCCTTTTCTCTGATTAATTCCCACTCATCTTTCAAGACTCAGATGTAATATCATCTCCTTTGTTTACCGGATCTCCTAGGTAGCATTAAAATTTTTCTTTCTCACAATTCAATGACATTTGGAGGCTCACCACATCATGTTATAATTATCTGTTTAGTGTTTTTCTCCTAGTATAATATTTTTCAGAGTAAAGACTGAAAAAATCTTATTCATCTTTTAGTCCTTTTTCTAGATCATTTACCACAGTAATGACCACTGGGGAAGGAGACAATGTGGGGTGCAGTTAGATGTGGAGAAGAGTCCTGGCTGCACTATAGGCTAGCTCTATGACCTTAACAACTCTTTAAGTCCCACTAATAATTAAATGAGATAATAAATTCCAAGTATTTAGTAAAGGACATGGCATATAGTACGCACTCAATAAAAGTTGGTTATTATTAAATGCTAAGAACTGGCCCAAAAAGAATAAACAAAAGAGACTTCAGGTAATATTTACACACACACACACACACACACTCTCTCTCTCTCTCTCTCTCTCTCTCTCTCTTTCTCTCTCTCTCTTCTACTCTTCCCCTTTGAGAGTGGCATAACTTATCAAATTGAATAAAGTGGAAGTAACAACATATTCAGTAACTTCAGAAACCAGGTCAAAACAGGTATTGTGGCTTCCTGCTTTCTCATCTTTCTGTCTTGGATCACTCGCTCCGGGGAGCCACATGGTGAGAAATGGAGGCCTCTTCCCAACAGCCACATGAATCTGCCATCTTGGAACTGGATTCTCCTGCCCCGGGCAAGCCTGGTACTGCAGCCTTGGATGACAACTTCACTGTCACCTCATTTGAGACCCTGAGCCACACTATCCAGCTAGCCACTACCAGATTCCTGACACTGAAAAATTGTGTGTGAAATAATAAATGTCTGTTGTTTGAAGCCTCTAAGTTTTGGAGTAATTTGTTACTCAGCAATAGATATAACTAATGTACTACGCTTAACTCAGGTATGGTGATTCTCTTCAAATAATTATAGAAATCACTGTTTTCCAAAACCCACTTCTTTTGAATAGGATACCTTGACTCCAACTCAGTGACTACAAAGAACTGCAAACAGGTGTGAAAACAAGCAATTGGTCATCTCTGGTAAGTTTTCTGACCTCATGATAAATTAAGTGACTGATGATAATCACAGTGAAATACCTTAATGTTGTTGAGGTTGACTTCTTGCAAGTTAGGATCATTGGCTTTCATCTGCTGCAGGCTTATTTCCACATTTGTGGGATTGGGTGGTTCCTCAAATACTGGCTTTACCTTTTCACCTTTGACAACATCTAAAACACAAGTTTTCATTTTAAAAAATGCAAAGTCTCTCCTATGAAAATCAGTGGCGACTTCCCAAAAAATGACATATCTTTCATATGCTCTGATTCCAATAAGACTTTAATAGCAATGACAGTAGGTTTATTCTCCGCTGAGCAAGCATGGGAGTGGTGTAGCTCTGAGTCACAGTTTAGAAGGCTGGTGTTTCTCAACTGCAATGAGAATTCCCTGGGGCTAATACTGCATAGAGCCAAAAGTTCAGGAGGCCCTGCAGCAAACTCCAGTGTTCAAAATATCCATGGGCAGTTATTGCTGCTCCATATGGACATCTGTCAGACTATACTAACTAGACTTCAGGATCTGAGATACAAACCAGACACCACAATAAGTCTTCACTTCCCAAACTCGAATACCCCTCTGGCCTCTTGATTATACCCTACCCTCCTCTGAGTTCTATTCTGGAGCTTTAGTTTTAAGGAAGGTATGGGAAAAGAAAGGGATAAAAAAGAAGAATGGAAGTTAACAGAGATACAAAGGATTAACATCCCAACATACACAGAGCTCCTATAAATCAATAAGGCGACCCAATTAAAAATGAATCAATAATACAATCAGAAGAATCTGTCACTCAACCAAAAATATAAAAAAGTAACTAAGCTCCAAAATAAAGAAAGGAGATACCATTTCATTAACAAACAAGTGTGAAACAAGATAACATTTGGAGTTGGCAACAATGTGGAGGAAAAAGCATCTTCCTACTTCTCTGTAAGTGAGAATGTGATCTGATGCAAACGTTTTGGGAGAGTAATTTGGCATTATCTGTCACAATTTAAGATGTGCATGTTCTATGACCCAGCAATTCTATAGAAGTCTTATCTACAAAAATAGCACAGATACATAAAGATATATACTCACGGATATTCCCTGTTCCCTGATATATTACTTGTGACAGCAAAACATGATAAAATGTCCATCAATACGAAAATGGGTAAATAAAGTATAGCATCATCACATAACAACTCATTGTCTATTCATTAAAAGAATCTATTCATGAGCCAGGCATGGTGGCTCACACCTATAATCCCAGCACTTTGGGAGGCTGAAGCAGGAGTGTTGCTTGAGGCCAGAAGTTTGAGACCAGGCTGGGCAACACAGTGAGACCCAGTCTCTACAATAAATTTTAAAAATTGGCCAGGTGTAATTTTGCCTGTAGTCCTAGCTGCTCAGGGGACTAAGGTAGGAGAATCCCTTGATCCCAGGAGTTTGAGGCTGCAGTCAGCCTTGGTAGTGACGCTGGACTCTAGCCTGGACAACAGAATGAGACCCTGCCTCAAAAAAAAAAAAAAAAAAAGATCTTCATTATCTATCCACTAAAAAAGTTATCTACTCATTAAAAGAATGAAGGAAACCTATAGGTACTGATAAGAGACCACAATTTGAAGACAAGTTAATATTTGTGTGTATGTGTACATATAAACGTCCAGAAGGTTATGCATCAGATTGTTAACAGCAAACATTGTCAGAATGTTACCCTTTGATGCTGAAGCTAAAAAGGATGAGCATTTTTTATCCATAAGCATAAGAAACAAGAAAGGCCAGCCTAGGCAACATAGCAAGATCCTGTCTCTACAGGATCTTAAAAATAAAAATAATTAACTGAGTGTGGTGGCATGCACCTGTAGTCCCAGCTACTCAGGAGGCTGACGGGGAAGATTGCTTGAGTCCAGCAGCCAGAAGCTACAAAGAGCTATGATTGCACCATTGTACTCCAGCCTGGGCAACAGGGCAAGCCTCTATCTCAAAAAATAAAAGGAATATTGCTCATTGTGTGTCTAAATTACCACTATAAATAATATTTCATATATACGCTACTGAGATTAGAAAGCATCTCCCAAGTCTCTATTAAAGTGAATAAAATAAAATTAACCTAAGAAAAGCTGTAATCCTAAAAATGAGCTAGGTGTGGTGGCACACGCCAGTAGTCCCAGCTACTCATAAGGCTGAGGCAGGAGAATTGCTTGAACCCAGAAGGTGGAGGTTGCAGTGAGCTGAGATCGTGCCACTGCACTCCAGCCTGGGTGACAAAACAAGACTCCATCTCAAAAAAAAAAAAAAAAAAAAAAAAAAGCTGTAATTTTCTATGAGTTTTCAAAGCATATGGATCACACTGTAATGAAATGACCTGAATATTGGTCCTTCCTTACCCCGGACAGATAAATTTCTTCGGGCAGGGACCATTTTCATCTTTGTACCTAATCCTAGAACATTCCTGACACATAGCAGGTATTTAGTGGATGACTGATGAATGAATGAATAAAAAAGTCTAATTAATTGTTTACTGCTACAGGAAATGTTGACATAGAAGATAGTGGTGTAGAATGTCCTGCGCATGTGAGTCTATGCCAGCATGTCTTTCATGCCCTCTGAGGGAAGTGGGCATTCAAATTCTAATGACAAGCGTCTATTACTGAGACCAAAAGACACTCAAATAGAGAAGGGAACTTATTTAAGCTACCATAGTTGATTAAAACATCCTTAGGAACATGAAACTCTGCATTTTGTGATGACTAAGCAATCTCATATCAGCAATTTTTTTTTCATGAATATGGATTATACCATTTAATGCAGACCCATATATCAACAATTTCATCTTCTGACTAAACAGACCTACCAAGAAAGTGTTCTGGGCAACACACACCGATTTGTACTAGTTTCACCGCCAGATGGAGCTCTCATTGTCAGCTGCTCCGTATCCTAGTCAAATGACAGAGTGCAAAGCCTGCAAGAGTCAACAGGCCTCTCTCCTGCCAGCAACCCTGGAGGCTCCAAAGCTTTACAAAACCACAGATTCCACATCAACTTACTTCTGACAGGCCCTTTGCCACCTTTACTGTTGGCTGTTTCTTCATCGAACTTTGGATTGTTGAGCAAATTGTGTACTCCAAGGACAGCTAAAAACAGACAGTCAACAAATGAGCATTATGTTTGGAGAAGCACATGAGGATGTCCACATTGTTAATATGCCCCTTGAAGAACAATTCTTTACATCATAAATGTAAGTCCCTGAGTCCTCTTTCCTTGCACAGTGTGGGGTACATGTATAGTGTTAAATACACTTATTTGAAAACCCTCCTTTCAAGACCACCAGTGATCTTCATGTCTTTCTACATCTCCACATGTAGAACCATTTAGGGTCTGAGCAACGGTGGCCTAGTTATGGCCACAATTTACTGAAAATCTGCCTAGACCTCCTAGTTAAATAGACTCAACCTTTCAGTTTTCTCATCTGTAAAATGAGAAGGTAGGACGGAGACTAATGATTTTCAAGGTCTAACATTATACAGATGACTGCATATATTTTTCCAGAGGCCTCTTTCAATGTCAGCCTCCTCATCTCTCAGTACCAAATATAACTGTCTCTAGAGCATTCCAGGGTGGGGGAAAAAAAGCAACATCAGCAATAAAAGGTCAGTTAAGCGTACTGAGATTTTCAGCTTCCTGTATTACACAGAACTTGCACCAGGAGGCAGTGTAGGATGCAGGAACAACACTGGGGAAGAACGAACGCGGGGCTGGACTGAACCTGCAACTTCTATGCAGATTTCCCTTTGCTAATGAAATTCTAGATGACATTGGCCACCTGGAGAACGATCCCAGAAGGGATAATAATCTGTTGACAGGTGGCAGAGGAGTGCCTCTGAGATGCTCATTAGCTCTACTGTAAGCTACATATTGAAGGAGGGAGGTAGCTGGCACAGCACAAGGAAGGGCAAATGGTCAGAGCTAGCA
The DNA here is from genome assembly GCF_047675955.1 of Chlorocebus sabaeus. Taxonomy (NCBI): domain Eukaryota; kingdom Metazoa; phylum Chordata; class Mammalia; order Primates; family Cercopithecidae; genus Chlorocebus; species Chlorocebus sabaeus. The sequence goes on along the minus strand of NC_132929.1, from coordinate 27,404,227 downwards.
AGGACCTGGTGAAGAGGGGCACTTGGAAGCAGTCAAGAATCCTGACTCTGACACATGTTAAACCGTGTGACTTGGGAAGTTGTTAAATGCCTGAGTCTCCATTTCCTCATCTGTAAAACAGGGATAATAATTATACTTTATTACCAAGATTAAATGACTTTCTATGTGTCAGGCACCGTTCTAAGTGCTTTACAAATTCTTGTTAAATAAATAAGAATTTGTCACTGTGGGCTGGGCGTGATGGCTCATGCCTGTTATCTCAGCACTTTGGGAGGCCGAGGTGGGCGGATCACGAGGTCAAGAGATCGAGACCATCCTGGCCAACATGGCGAAGCCTTGTCTCTACAAAAAATACAAAAATTAGCTGGGTGTGGTGGCGGGCTCCTGTAATCCCAGCTACTTGGGAGGCTGAGGCAGGAGAATCGCTTGAACTCGGTAGGCGGAGGTTGCAGTGAGCAGAGATTGTGCCACTGCACTCCAGCCTGGGTGACAGAGTGAGACTCCATCTCAAAAAAATAATAATAATAATTTGTCACTGTGTCTCTGTGAAGGGGACAGGAGAAGGAGAAGGTGTCCCATTTGATAAACACTGAGGCCATACAATGAACACATCTTCTTGCTCTGGCTCCATGCTCACCAAGTAACTTCTAATTACAATTTGGCTCCTATTGCCAGGTTTTCGTTTTTATCTGTTATCTGTGAATTGGGCTAATGGATCAGTTCCCACCACTGTGCTCCAATCTGACTACTTCCATGTATACTGATAAGATCAGATTTCCAGTCCAGAGCTCCCACAGTTTAGGGCCGGGAACTAGACTCCGGATGGTGACCACACTGACACCCAGCCAGTCTAAGAGGCGCTGTCTTGCAGGTCAACTACCACTCTCTTGAAGAACTTTCTCTTTGCTCTCTATCTGCCACAATAACATGGGCACTGTTTCTTATCTAAAACTCAATGGCTGCCAGCCCATCTGCCCATGGGGCTGCCTTCAGGCTTCCAGAAGGGTCCACCCTAAAGAAGATGCTGCCAACACCCCCAGCCAAGCTTCCTTCTGAATTCCTAGGGAACACAGGACGAGGGAGGGAAGCTGAGTAAGGATGAACAAGGACAGTTTTCTATTTGGATTCTCTCTCCAGTTTTACTGTATGAATTTCAGGATCTAGTATCTTCCAAATAATTGGTGTTTTTCTCTTTTTCCTTTCTCAAGGCGTTTCCTGGGAATTCAAGTTCAGCCTGGCATTCTCCCTCTGGGCAATTCTGGTAGAGACCATAAAGCAACCCCTGGGAGGACCAGTAACCATAACAGGATCCCTCCACAGCAACTTCAGGGCTAAGACCAGTGGGTGCAAAACACCTTCTTCACCAGGTGAAGCAAGTGCCTCAACTCCCGCAGTGGCCAATATTAAGTTCACAAACATGGGAACTTCCTGACATCATCACAGAAGGAACGAGAATGGAATTGAGATGGCTGGTACATATTAGAATAAGGCTGGTTCTCCTGGGAGGAAAGAGGTGATTATTATATCTGTCTTCCAATGGAATAAAAATTCTTGCTAAAGCTGTGGACTTGTTTTTAAAGCACCTCTATCCTGTGGGGATATAATAACCCTGTGTATGTAGAAGGAAGATCTAATGTATAAATATACTGGTAGATGCAGAAAATCTTTCTTGAAGGCTATACAAGACACGAGAGTGGGCCTAGGCGATTAAGGTCGAGAGATTTACTTTCATTATACATTCTTTTGTACTCTTTGACTTTTTCTATCTGCATTTTAAATAATAATCATTATAATCATTATTATGTTGCTATTGTTAAGACTACAAGGTTAACAGACCTCTTAGCATTTTCTGAATCAAAATGGAACAGTGACCGTGGGAAGAACCAGAACTTCATAGAAATGTTGTGATGATAAAATGCCAAACGTGAAAGCTCCTTAGAAAGCAAAAGAACTGTTGTTTTATTCTTTAAGTTCTCAACACTCCTTCATATTTGTTTGCTTTAATTTCTCACAGTAACTCTTGAGTTTTGCGGGATGGGTATTATTTGCAGCTGAAATAGAGCAAAATAACATTTGCTCAGAGAGGTTAAGTCACCTGCATTAAGACTGACAGCTCCATAATGGCTGGTGTCAACCTGCTATTCTCCTACCTACAGAGAAGCTCAAAGGCTGCTGGCATGGGTGCCAGTGCATGCTGGGAGGTCACGGAGTTAGACAGGAAAGTTCCCAGAGTTCAGGACTAACCTGCAAGATCATAGAGTTCGGTGTCAGAGGCACTGGCCAAAGCTTCTTCCAGTTCTGGGTCAAGGGTCACTTTTTCTTCTTTACGAGTTTCTACAGGCTTTTCTTTAGGGATAAAGACTCTCCCTTTAAATCAGAAGAAAAACAAAAATATTGAGTACTACTGCCTTATGGGTAGGGTAAGTAGACTGAGCAGAGAATGCAGTTCTGGCCATTGAGACCCATATGATTAAGCCAGTTCACACCCAACTGAGATTCCTGGATGGCCAGGATGGTGCCAACATCGATAAGTCACTGTCAGAGGGAAGGAACACTGCAGGAGAAATCCTGCGTTCTGCCACACAGAGATCTGAGATTATAGTCCTTAAACACAGAGGGCAATGGTGGCTTCTACCCCTTTCCTATTGGCGGTACTGCCCTTTGGTCTGCGCACGAGAGGTCCTGCCCTGAGTCGTGCACTTTAGAGGACCCCATACTAGTCTTCCTGTAGCTGCACCTCTCCCCTCCAGGGGAGAAACCATGAGGCCAAAGGGATATTCCCATCTAGCATATAGGCCACTTTCTAGACTACACTTCAGGAACCTAGGACCCTGGAATGTCTTGCCCAAAGAGCCCTGTGCCTGCCTTAGGGCCTCCATAAGCCCCTTCCCATGTCTATCCTCCTGAAGGCAGGTCACACTGCTGGGTGTGTACCCCCAGGTCAAGGGGAGGCTATTTGTGGGGGAGCCTGGATGAAGCTTGGATATGTGGGCTTGGGTGTCCAACATGTGTGTTTGAGGCCCTGGCAGTGTGGGACAGATCAATATCCCTGCATGGAACTCTTGGAAGTCCAAGAATCCTGGCCTTCTAGGTATATCTAAAAGAGGATACAGCATATTTTAATGGTTTGTTAGCCTTTAAATATTTGAAAAATGTGGTATGTGGGCTTCTATTTGTATTCTTGTCTTGGACCCTGCAAATACTAAAAGCAGGTTCATATAAACAGCACCGGAGTTCCTGAGTAACCAACTGGCGAGTCCCTGGGGTACTTCCTCTAAATTGGGAATGCAGACAACTAGCATGCCACATCTGGGGTCAGGTGGGCTAGTGTAGTGAGCTGGGGACATAGCCACCACTCTAGAGTCACCAAAGCAGGCATGATTGTAAGGAAAAATCAGGGTCACTATACTTGGAGATAGTGGGGGTCTGTGAGCAACAAGGCATTCTGTGCTTCCCACAGATGCATCCTCTGCTGCCATCTCCCACTTCATCCTGTCAGTCAGATTCCATTTATTTTGTCCCCCATTCATTTCTGAAAATGCTGATATCGATTCCCTAACTCCCAGCTCAAACTTCTGGACTGATGAAATAACATTGTTGTACCCAGGAGGATGGCACAGTTCCTGTTCCTAACTTCCATCCAGGCCAACAAATCCACTTCCCACACGTGCACCCAGGACATTCTAGAGCCATGATCAAAACACCCCAGAGCATTCATTTTCCTTTCTAATTCTTTCCAGCTTTTGACTCTTGGTTTCTCTCTTTTTTGAAGCTGGTCTTACTTTTTGGGCATAATCTTTGAAATTGTTCTCTTCCATTTTGATTTTTAGAGTTCCCTAAAGGCTCATCTGGCTCCAGTTTCAGCCCATTGGGACCCAAGTTCTCTCCAGGTCTCCTTGGCTAGGCTGGCTTATCCCACTCCCATGGGAAAGGAAAGGGTCCAACCCAAAGGCAATAACCCTCCTGCATGAGAACTCTCCAGGAGACTTCCCTGATTACAAGGGCTGTGTATTTCCTGTTTTACCATATTGTCAAATGGCTGGATGAGTAAACAGGAGCGTGTCAGAGCTGGGCACTCCAAAGACAGGAAAGAAAGGCACTGCTTGTGGTCAGTCTGGGGCATGCTGGCAACAAGGTCATTATCACTGACATGCATTCTACTTCCTGCCTTGGGATCACTTTAGCCGCCACATTTCTCAGAAAGAAGGAAAATACACTGGGAAACAAAGTAGGAGGATGGCCAGAAGATAGAAAATGGAAAAAGAAATCAACTAATCAGTAACATCTCAAATACTGGGGTTCATCTCAGACTCAATATTCCTAGTATCTATGGCCTGAAACATTTTCTTTCTGGCCAAGATGATCTTAGGTCTAGAGTCAAAATAAGATTTCTTTCTTTATTTTTTTGTTTTTAAAGACAGGGTCTCACTCCCTCACCCAGGCTGGAGTGCAGTGGTGCAATCATAACTCACTGTAACCTTGACCTTCTGGGCTCGAGCAATCCTCCTGCCTTGGCCTCTCAAAGTGCTGGGATTACAGGCATAAGCCACTGTGCCCACCCTAATACAGGATTTTCTAAGTTCCTCTTTCCTGGTACTAAACACGAGGTACACAGCTATTGGTATTCAGGAGAACTGCTGATACAGAGCCATTCCTGGAGGTCCAACCAAATAACAAGTTCTAAGCAAAACTCTGCACCACAGTAAAATCTAGCCCAGGAACCTGAGGTGTGCCAGCACATAGTATTCAGCACTGCGGACCTCACTGAGGACCTCATAGCAGCTTCCCGCTGCTCCTGGATGGTCTCACTGGTCCTTCTGGGGGCCCTGCATACTCTTCACTCTGCTCTGCTGCTCTGATTATAAAACTTGCTCCCTGCTCATTTTATTCAATTGTGCTACTTCTCAACATTCTCCTAAGCTACACTATGCAACCATATACCCTTTTTATATCTCTATTACTCAGACAGCTCCTACGTTCCTAACTCTCCCACCAACCATCTGGAGATCAATCTTGATCATGAGATAATTTACCATAGCCACTCCTAAGACCTCTACACTAAGAACAAAAGATAATAGCTTTTCCCTTATTATGCTGTCACTACTTGATGTTAATTGGGACTTTATTGAAGATTTGACATAATTTTTTTCACAATTAAATTAGTCCAATAGCAACTATGCAGCTATAGAAACAGCTCCATATTTTCACAGTAATCCGTGATTATTTGCCTGGTTTGTAACTGTTCACAATTACTTTATTTATTAATTATTTTTTTGGAGGCAGGATCTCACTTTATCACCCAGGCTGGAGTGCAGTGGCAGGATCATAGCTCATGGCAATCTTGAACTCCTGGATTCACGGGATCCTTCTGCCTCAGTCTCCCAAAGTGCTGGGATTACAGGTGTGAGCCACCGCATGTGGCCCAATTTTACTTTCTTAATGACATTCTCAATGGTGCGTGACCCACTGAATGTGCGCAATACAGAGGGCAGCCTGGGCATTATGTGAGACAAGGCAGTAGCACTCTGCCTCATGCCAACTAGGAGCTGGATGCTCCTGCTCCCACTGCTGCAGTACAGATTTCTGAGATGCCATTCACTTGAACCCATGTTTATCAAGTGCCTCCCATGCCAGTTTCTGTGCTAGGATTTAAAAAAAGACCCTATCACATGAAAACATGCAAAAACCAAAGTAAATAAAGTGCTAAACATTGTTACAGTGCTGTGAAAGCAATACATAGCTGTCATAGTAGAAAGAAGAGAGGTCAGAGAAAGCCCAAGGCCCTGAAATTTAAGCTGAGACCCTTAGGATGTGAAAAATGGGGACATGAGTCAGAAGGAAGAGTCCATGAGAAGACCAGCCTGAGGGAGGAAAAGAACTCAGCAGGTTCAGGGAAGTGAATGAAGACAGTGGGGCCTGAGGATTAGCAAGGAAAGGCCAGGTGCAGGTAGAGAGCTGGATGGAGGCTATATCTACTTTAAAGACCACAGTAAGGATTTGAGACATGAAGAAGGGAAATGCCAAGATTTTGTTTGTTTGTTTATTTATTTTAAGACAGGGTTCCACTCTGTTGCCCAAGCTGTAGTGTAGCGACATGATCACGGCTCACTGCAGCTTTGACCTCCTGGGTTCGAGCGATCCTCCCATATCAGCTCCTAAGTAGTTGGGTGCGCCATCATGCTTGGCTAATTTTTGTATTTTTTGTAGAGACGGGGTTTTGCCATGTTGCCCAGGCTGGTCTTGAACTCCTGGGCTCGAGTGATCCTCCTGCCTCAGCCTCCCAAAGTGCAGCAATTACAGGTGTGAGCCACTGCGCCCAGCCAACATGATCTGATTTGTATTACAGAAAGATTGTAATTGCTGTGAGGTTATCAACAATTCCATTAGAATCTTTGGGGTCAAGTCAGCATCTATAGCTGAGGAAGCTGGACAGGCTATTGATAGTCACTCTTCCCCCCAAGGGAACACAGGGTCGGGAGCTAAGGAGAAGGGTTCCCTATTCTTGGCTCAGAGCTCAGTCCTGGCATGGAAAAACATCTCCTTGCTCCTCACAGCCTTCCTAGCTCTGTCATCCTGTTTCTCTCACTAGACTACAAGCTCCTTGAGGGCAGGGCAGGGTCTTATTTGCCTGTGGTTCTAGCATCTGGCCACAAGGCTCTGCACAGAAGAGGCACTCAATAGATGATGGATGCATGAATGACTGCACTAAACTTTAATGGTAGCCTCTAAGGTTAGAGGTGCAGTGCTACAGCCATCCTGGACAAGGAGCAGAAAGGCCTTGAGGGACTTCCAAAGTTGGTAAAGCACCAGGCTAAGAGAAACACACCAGTGCCGAGGACACTCTCAGGCATGACACCACCTCACATTTTCAAAAGTTTCTTTGGCGTTTGAGATTTTTTCAATAAACTAATTTGAGAACCATCACACCCTAAGCAGTTAGCCTATATATTTGATCATGTTTCTTTCCTCCTTCAATGTATTCTCCCCAACTCATTCTCCCCAACTCATTCTCCCCCGATTAATGGCATCCTATACCATAGCGATACATATATTACAACTGACGAACTTTCATGGAGACATCATTATCACCCAATGTCCACAGTTTCCATTAGGGTTCACTCTTGGTGTTATACTTCCTACGGGTTTGGCCCAGTGTAGAATGACATGTGTCTCGCAGCCATGATTCTTTTTAATACTGAATCCAGTTCATGGGCTTATTTCCCATTTCCAAGACAGTTCCCTTGCTTGACCTTCCACGACAATAAAATAAATACTGAATCCAGTTCATGGCTTATTTCCCATTTCTGGGACAGTTCCCTTGCTTGACCCTCCATGACAATAAAATAAAAGAGGTACTCTTAATTAAGAGTGCCTCCGTTCCAAAAAAAAAAAAAAAGGAGTGCCTCCGTTCCAAGATGCTCTGCCTGTGGTCCTTACCTTTCTTTTCTCCAGTGAAGGGCACAAAGTCCTCTCTGTCTTTCTGTTCCAAAGCCTCCTTCTCCAGGTACATGAGGAGGTGCTCGCGGTCAAAGGGGCCGGTGGCTGCCTTCTGTGTCTGGTCTTTCTGTCGAAATCCAGCCGGTAGCATGGCACTCTGACAAGACAGAGGTGTGAGCAGGAAGGAAGATGTCTGCCGGCCTGTACTTTGCTACTTCCTCTTCCACCCCCACTCACTATGTGCTGGGGAAGCAGGAAGGATACCTACGCAGAATGTGCGCGTGAGCTGAGGGCTGGGGGCTCTGGGACGTCTCTGAGGCCTCACTTGTTCTAATGTTCTGGGCTGACAGGGGGCTCCCAATGAGCTCAAGCAGTGCAGGGATGGCTAGAGCAGTCTCTGAGTCTTCTGAAGCTGCCTTAACACGGAGGCAAAAGACCTCTTTCCTTGTAGATCACGCTTAGGTTTGGCTAGGGCTGCACCCAAGGAGCTCCCAGGCAGAAACATGAGACTCTAACAAGGAGCGACATGGGGAACCCCTCTCCTGCAGAAGCAGCCAAGCTGATAAGTAACTATTAGGATGATATTAATGCCTGCTTGATAAAACTTTGCGATTCCTTCCTTAAGTTAAAAAAAAAAAAACAACAGAATACCTGTATTTTTAAAAGTAAACGCCATATCCAAAGTATCTGATGTATCAGAATACCATATACATAATTTTGTTTTAGTTACATTTTTATTTATAGTAAAATCACTATTTTGGATGCCTCCAATTCTAAGTTTAAGATCATACCAGCAAGTCTGAAGAAAGTGCTTGCGAAACAAACAATATAACAAGAGACTTAGCTTTTCAAGAACTCATAAAAACATTGGAAACTGCATTGAAATGAACTTGATATCATGATTATAGTCAGTCTAATCTATTCATTGTTATAAGTTCATCAAAGAGTTCACATTATTTATGCATTTGAAATAAATTAGATATTTTTAAAAAATCTGCATTTGGGGTCGGGTGTGGTGGCTTATACCTGTAATCAAGCACTTTGGGAGGCTGAGGTGGGCGGATTACCTCAGGTCAGGAATTCGAGACCAACGTGGTCAACATGGCGAAACCCTATTTCTACTAAAAATACAAAAATTAGCCAGACATGGTGACATGTACCTGTAATCCCAGCTACTTGGGAGGCTGAGGCAGGAGAATTGCTTGAACCCAGAAGGCAGAGGTTGCAGTGAGCCGAGATCATGCCACTGCACTCCAGCCTGGGTGACAGAGTGAGACTCTGTCTCAAAAAAAAAAAAAAAAAAAAAAAAAAAAAAAAAAAAATCCGCATTTGGGGTTTAAAACCTGGTTTAAATACCATCTCTGACACTTACCAGTGTCAAATCTTATATAAATTACCTCTCTATGTCTGTCTTCTCATTTATGAAATGGGGATAATATAGTTTACCTCATGGGCTTCTGTGTTCAGAGAAATGTATGACTCAGAAAAAAATCAGTAAGATTTGCTCTCTTTTCCTCTTTCCTTCTTTTTCCCCTGTCAGACTAGTCCTTTCTCAACCAATGGAAAATATTTCCCCCCATTTACATTAGGCTGTTTTTGGAGAAATACATTTGCTATATCACACTGTAGTGGCTATGAGGTTCTCTATGAATTTGTAAACACAGATGACCCAGAACCAATCAGAGGAAGAAAAGAAAACACGCATTCAGAGCTAAGGGCTTTCTACCATTGTTTAAGGACCAAGCCATGCCATTTATCCATACTATCATCAACCACTCTGCTTCAGTTCCATGTCACTAACCTCGGGATCTAGGTCATCTAGAACATTTTCCAGCTGTTTCAGTTCCTCTTCTGAGAGTTTGCCAAGAAGCTCATCTTCATCAATGTTCTTGTATTTCTCCAGCTCTTTTTGAAAGGGGAGTGCCATGGCTTCTTATATGCCTTTCTCATGTGCCGCGCACATTTAAATGGTCCAGTTTCCTGAGACTTCAGAATACTGCTAATAAAAAAGAAACACAATTAAAAAAGGATCTCCATTCTGTAAATAAGACTTATTAACAGGAGACACAACTATGCCTCCAATGGAGCCTACTGTATTGAACGAATAATTCAACAGAAAGGTAATATTTCCTTCATTTGCAGAGCAACCTGACAGCTTACAAAGTGTTTTCACATATTTCACTTATTTTGATCTTTACAACAATCCTGTGAGGAGCCCAAGCCGGTATTATCACTTCCATTTTATAGATGACGATTCTGAGGTGAAGGTGGCCTAGTGCTTTGCTTGAGGTCACAGAGCTGGGATGGGTGAACCCCGCCTTCTGATTCCCAGCGTAGTGGGTGCTTTTCCATTATACTACTCTGCCTTCCCTGGCTCTCCACAGAAAAACAGGGGAGAACAATGCACTAATTGTAAGGCAGTTGTAAGAAGCATACTTGTGTCTTTTCAGGGAGAGAGTGATGTGAAGAATACAAAATGGGATTCATTCAGGAACGAGAGTTTGGAACGTCTATGTGAGACAGCATTGTCCAGTAACTCCCCTGCAATTAAACTAAGTGCGATTCTAAAATCCTGGCCACATGAGCACTCTCTCTATTTTTCTCCTGGCTTTGTCTTCCATTCTGTTTCTAGTCTCATTTCCTTTTCATTCTACCTATTCATTCTTTATACCCCCAGACTGTTCTTCTCTCAACCTTTATTTTTTATATCACCTCACTTCTAAATTTTCACCCCAAATGCAATTTTTACTCAATCTCTTCCTCCTTGCAGAGGATTCTACAGATCTTCCTTAGGAAGATACTATTCAAGAAACAGTAATGTACTTCACTGACTGTGCTTCTCCTTAGGAGGTATTACCATCAATCACATCTTTCAGCCCAATAAATTTTTGTTATATACCTACTATTTGCCAGGCATAGTTCTAGAAAACAGAAATACAAAGATAAACAAGATATGCTCCCTTTCCCCAAGAAGATCACAGCTTAGTGAGACAGGCACACAAATAGCAATAATGGCATAAGTATTAGACGTAATGTATAAAGTAGGTTTAAAAACACATGAGGAGGCTGGGCACGGTGGCTCACACCTATAATTCCAGCACTTTTGGAGGCTGAGGCAGGTGGATTACCTGAAGTCAGGAGTTTGAGACAAGCCTGACCAACATGGTGAAACCCTGTCTCTACTAAAAATACAAAAATTAGCTGGGTGTGGTGGCATGTGCCTATAGTCCCAACTACTTGGGAGGCTGAGGCAGGAGAATTGCTTGAACCCGGGAGGCAGAGGTTGCAGTGCTGAGGTGGTGTCACTGCACTCCAGCCTGGGTGACAGAGTGAGATTCTGTCTCAAAAAAAAATACATATATATATATATTTATCAAAATGACCCCTTCCCCAAGATCACAGCTTAGTGAGACAGACACACAAACAGTAATAATGTCATAAGTATTAGACATAATGTATAAAGTAGGTTTGAAAACACATGGGGAAATAATCACTAAGTAGGGGAAGTTTGAGGGGAAACTGTGAAAAAGAGGTTGTATTTAAGGACTGAAGGAAGAGGTCATAAGGTGGACACGGATGGGCAAGTGTCATTCTAGGAAAAGAGAACAGCACAAAGGGGTACAGGATAAGATAGTGAATGATATGCTGGTAGAGCAGGCAGTGTGGCGAGAGAGGGGGATTCATGGAGGAAGGGAGAGGAAAGAACTAAAGACGAGGATGGGACATCTGTGAAGGGCCTTCCTTCCGCACCTTGCTAAGGGACCTGGACTTTATTCTGTTGGGAATGGCAAGCCACCACAGCTTCTTAAAGGAGGGGAGTGATCTGAACATGCCAATCTTTTTTTATGACTTCAAATCATAAGAATGAAGAATGAGTTGGCATGGAATGAGACTGGCTGCAGGTGGGCCTCTTAAGGGCTATTAGAATAGTGTTCCCTTTCCTTTGTGAATTCAACTGCTCACAATGTTCAGGTTTGTGGTTTCTGTGTCGATACTCCTTTCACACGCAATGCAACGCTCTTTTCCATTAGCTCACCTTCTTATTTATTAATATAGAGGTAGGGTCTCCCTGTCGCCCAGGCTGGAATGCAGTGGTACCATCTTGGCTTACTGCAACCTCCACCTCCTGGGCTCATGTGATCCTCCCACCTCAACCTCCAGAGTAGCTGGGATTACAAGTGTGCACCACCACACGCGGGACTACAGGAATGTGCCATGATGCCCAGCTAATTTTTTAATTTTTTTTTTTTTTTGTAGAGATGAGGTCTCCCAGCCCTCCTTTTTTTTTTTTTTTAAGTTTTAATGACTATATTCTAGTAAACAAACAAACAAAAATCCTACTAAAGTCACAGAAACCAATTGGATCTATACGCTTTGTTCTGGCGCCAGCTACCACTAAATTATTGCATCACACAGGACAAGGATGACCCTTATCCATCAAATGAATTGGTTGAACTACCCTACTTAATGGATTCTAAAATGCACACTTTGCCACATTTAACATTCTGAAATTGAGATGTGTCTTAGAATTGATGGTGTCCTACAATTACTGTTGTCCTAGCAGTAGTAAAAATGTACTTGTCATTGCTTGTATCTAAATATCAAAAGCACCAGCTTCAAAACCAGCAGAGTGGATGTCAAGGACTTGGAAGGAAATCCCAGGGACAACTGTGGAATACTCTTTTAAAATTTACAAAGCAGACAATCGTGGGCAGGTGACAATGCAGGTATGTTTAGCAGCACTCTCAAAGAGAGGTACAGATTAGGAGAGTTCCATATAATTATAGAGTGAGTTTAAGTGCCCAGTTCAATGGCTTTTAGTTTTAGTTTTGTTTTTTACAGATTTTTAAAATTACCACTAGATGGCACAGAGGAAATTATTATGTGGAAAAGAACCAGATATAGATGAGTAAAATAGTGATCTAAAATGTTGGACTCTGAGTATGAAGAAGTTTTAAGAATATCAACCAATGAATGCATTCACTTACATTTCCCCTTTTATGTATGCACGGGAGAGATACATGATTTTAAAAATCCATGTATATTCATAGCACATTTATTTGTAATTGCCCAAAATTGAAAACAATCTGAATGATAGTAAATGAATAAAAAACCAATTGTGACCAGGTGCAGTGGCTCACGCCTATAGTCCCAACGCTTCGGGAGGCTGCGGCAGGAGGATTTCTTGAGCTCAGGAATTTGAGACCAGCCTGGGTGACACAGTGAGACCCCATTTCTACATTTTTTTTTTTAATTAGCTGGGCATGGTGGCACATGCCTGTAGTCCCAGTTATTTGGGAGGTTGGGGTGGGAGAATTGCTTGAGCCAGGAGGTCGAGGCTGAAGTGAGCTATGATTGCACCACTGCACTCCAGCCTGGGCAACAGAGTAAGACCCTATCCCTAAATAAAGAAATAAAAATAAATTGTCATATACCCACAAAATGGAATACTTCTCAGCAATAAAAGGGAATGAACTATTGATGTACACAAAACATGGATGAACCTCAAAATAATTATAATGAGAGAAAGAAGACCAAAAAGAACGTACACTGCAGGATTCCATTTATCTAAAATTTTCGAACATGTAAACTAATCTATATGACGGAAAGATATCAGAGCTGCTTAGGCATGGGAGAGAGGTCGGGGGGGGGTGGATGAGAGGAATGACATAGGGGCATAGGGAATCTTTTGGGGATGTTACATATGTTTACTATCTTGATTGTGGTGATGGTTTCACACATACATGCATATGTCAAACCTTATCAAACTGTACACTTGAGATATGTGCACTTTATTGTATGTCATTTATACTTCAGTAAAAAAGATTTCAAAAAACCTATGTGGAAGTCGAAAACAGCTCTTTCAATAAAGTAAAAAGTATTAATTTTTGTTGAGACATGTTCTCACTCTGTTGCCCAGGCTTGAGTTCAGTTGTATGTAATTACAACTCACTGCAGCCTTGACCTCTTGGGCTTAAGTAATCCTCCCACATCAGCCTCCTGAGTAGCTAGGACTACAGGTGTGCACCACCATGCCCGGCTATTTTATTTTTTGAAGATACAGGATCTCACTATGTTAGCCAGGCTGGTCTCCAACTCCTGTGCTCAAATGATCCTCCCAGCTTGGCCTACCAAAGTGCTGGAATTACAGGTCTGAGCTACTGTGCCCAGCCAAAAATTCATATTTTTAAGAAAACATATTATATTGTGATTGCCAGCCTTTTTTTCTTAGTGGTACATAAAATACTGGAGAGTTTTATAATCAATGGTATATTAGAGTTGTTAAGATTCTATTTGAATTTTTTTTTTAATTTTTAAAGACAGGGTTTCACTCTGTTGCCCAGGCTGGCTTGATCATAGCTAACTGTAGCCTCCAATTCCTGGGATCAAGTGATCTTCCTGCTTCAGTCCCTCAAGTAGCTGGGTCTACAGGTGCATGTCACCATGCCCAGCTAATAAAAATTTTTTTTTTTTTGCAGAGATGAGGTCTTACTATGTTGCCCAGGCTGGTCTTGAACTTCTGGGCTCAAGCGATCCTCCTGCCTCAGCCTCCCAAAGTGCTGGAATTATAGGTATGAGCCACAGTGCCCAGCCTCTATTTGGATTTCTATTGCTGGATTCTGTAACTAAACCTAAACTCCCCATTTTTCTCTAAAATGGACTTGCTGTCTAGATTAATCTAGCAGTCAGACACTCCCAACACTCATATCAGCTTCAGATTCTCCCACTTTTTTCTGAGTCCAGCTGGTCAGCACCTCCTGCAGGTCCTTACTGCACAACATTTTTCACACCACCCCTTTTTTTCCACTCTTGTTTCAGCCTTTTGTTCCTTCATGCTTGGACTACTCTGACTGCATCTTGAAAGATTTCTGTTTTTCCCTGTAAGCCACCCAGAACACTATAATTGGATCATTTTTCTCAACACTGCTAACAAGCCACTTCCCTGGTTAAGAACTTACAATGGCTCCCTCTTGTCTACACAATGAAATCCAGACAATCTAGCTCCAAAGCTCCCATGATTTGGCTTTAACCTGCACTTCTTGTTTTCTCTCTCATTACTTTCCTGGGGAGCCCACTTCAGCTAAAATGGTTTATTTGCTCTCTGTGGTAGGCAGAATCATAGTCACCTAAATATGTCCTCCTCCTATTCCTCACATCTGTATGTTACTTTACATGGCACAACAAATGAATTGTGATTAGATTAAGGATAAAGGATTTTTTTTCTTTTTTTGAGACAGAGTTTCACTCTTGTTGCCCAGGCTGGAGTGCAATGGCACGACTTCGGCTCACTGCAACCTCTGCCTCCCAGGTTCAAGCAATTCTGCTTCAGCCTCCAGAGTAGCTGCGATTACAGGCATGCACCACCACACTCAGCTAATTTTTTGTATTTTTAGTAGAGATAGGATTTCACTATGTTGCCCAGGCTGGTCTTGAGCTTCTGATCTCAAGTGATCCACCCACCTCGGCTTCCCAAAGTGCTGGGATTACAGGCGTGAGCCACCATGCCCAGCCCAGATTAAGGATTTAAAAAGAGAAAGACCATTTTGGATGATCTGGGTGTGCCAGCGTAATCCAAAGAACTCTTAAAAGATGGAAGAGGAAGGCAGAAGAGTCAGTGTCATGCAATTTTTTTGCTTTGAAGATGGTGGAAGGAGCCATGAGCCAAGGGATGTGGGCAACCTTTGGAGGCTGGGAAGGGCAAGGACATGGATTTTCCCCTAGGGCCTTCAGAGAGGAATACAGTCCTGTGATACCTTGATTTTAGTCCAGTGACATGTGTTTCAGACTTCTAATTTCCAAAACAGTAAGAATAAATTCGTATTGTTTTAAGCCACTGGATTTATGCTAATTTGTTACAGCAGCATCAGGGAAGGAACATACCCTCTTACCCAAATACTTCCATTTTCCAGGATGATTGTTCTGGCTGTCTTCTGTTTGCCCCTCTACATCCACTCCCCTGCTGCTCCAGGAAGATGATCTATTTAGATTGTATCAATGGGTTCCCTTCCTGTTTGGCCCACAGGAGGCACTAGCAGGAAACTGGAGAGCAGGGGAGGGGGAGGTTGGGTCCAGAAGGTCACATCTCCCAAGAGACAGCCCTCTCCATACAGCTGCCTGCCCCTGGCTGGCCTCAGGCCTTGGGTGGTCAGGGGTCCTTGTGGCAGCTGGTGCCAGAGTTCTGCCTTGTTGGATTCCCTAAATCCTCCCCCTATCTTTGTAAATAGCCTCTTTATTAAAATTTTCTCAAGTTACTCAGTTTGAGTGTAACCCGTTTCTTGTCAGGATGCTGGCTGATATAATAATATTACTTGGAATGCCATTCTTTATTCTCATGGCCTATGTATGTGCTCTGCTTTGGAGACCTGGCTCAGATCCCAGTTCTGCAGGACCACAGAATGTGATTGCTCAATCCAGCAACATAGATGGTTTTTCTTCTATTTCTCTGACCATTTCTTTTTGGTCTCTTTTAGCAATTCTTCTTCCTCCACCTTAAATACTGGCATTCTTCATGGTCTCATCTTATAAATTCTTCTGTTTTCATACTACATATTCTCTCTGGAGGAACTCATTTGCCTCCAAAATTTTAATTATAATATATATCCAGGAGACTCCAAAATCTGTATCTTCATCTTAGACTTTGTTCCTGAGGATTAGGCCCCTATATTTCCATCTGTCTAATCTACATCTCTCCTTGGCTGCCTCAGACACCTCAAATATGTCAGAAGTGCTCTCATCATTTCCTCCTCCAGAATGCCCCATTTCAGGAAATTGGCCAAAAAACCAGGGAGCCATCCTTGACATCTTCTCTCGTCTCTTTTCCAGCCATCAATCACCAAATCCTGTCCTTACCTAAACGTGCGGAGAATCCACCTACTTCACTCATCTGCATTGCCCACATGTCAGCCCTATCCCCTCCTGATCCATTCATCATACAAATGGCCAAAGTGAGCACAGAGTTAAACAGCTCTTCTCTAGTTACTTAAAATCCTCCAGTGGCTTCCACTGTCTCGAGGATAAGGTTCAAATTCAGTCTGTCTTTCTGTCATTCTCATCACCCTCATCCTGCGCTGCACTCCCCATCTCCTCTTGGCTCCAGCCTCCTGGCCCACTTCCAATGCCTGGATCATGCCTTATGTTGTTCTCTCTGCTCAGAACACTCTCACACCACTCCTGTCTGGTTGACTGCTATCCTACTCAGCCCCTGGTCTCATGCAAGCTTCACTTCTTCAGGGAAGCCTTGTTTGGACCTGGAGACAAGGTCTGGGTCACTCCCCATCTCCATGCTACCCCTTTAATCACATCTGTTCTTGGCTTTATTACAACGACTTGCTTTATCTCTATTTTCCTTGCTAATCTCTGTGAGGGAGGGGGGCTGTATGAGTTTTATTCACTGACAAAATCCTGACTCCCAGAACTGTTCTTGATCTGAAGTAGGTATCCAATAAATATTGCATAACAAATGTCATGTGAAAGAAATGAGCTCAAATGAACCCACAGGTCCAGGGCTCATTCCACTCTATCCACTGCTTCCTCTCCCAGTGATGGAACTTTCTGGATCATCTAAGCCCACAGAAGTTTCTTCTTCCTCTAAATTTGTATGCCTACATCACCAATTTGATGTATCTTGCTATCTTTCCATGTATGTTGTATGTATGGTTCTCTCTCCAGCTACACTACAAACTCCCAGAAGACAAGTACCATGTCATAACTCAGTAGGAAAATACATTAATTAATTAAAATAACATGCTAATACTATGTAACAGTAGCTGTTAAAACAAACTGCCTATGTTGTGTCAATGTACACGGGGTCTCAAAGTCAGAGGAGAAAAAACCCTGCATCCTCCTGGAGCACAACTTTGATTTGAAGATTTGGGGAAAAGCTAGTTGTTGTTGTTGTTGTTATTATTATTATTAGAAACAGGGTCTCACTCTGTTCCCCAGGCTAGAGTGCAATGGTGTGATCACAGCTCACTGCAGCCTTGTACTCCTGGGCTTAACTGAACCTCTTGCCTCAATACTCTCCCCACCTCCCTTGACCGCAGCTGAGACTACAGGTGTGTGCCACTATGCTCAGTTAGTTTTTAAATTTTTTGTAGAGATAGGGTCTCGCTACATTGCCTAGGCTGTATTTTTAAAAAATAAATATAGAAATACTGTGGAGATGACTTTGGGAGGCCAAGGTGGGTGGATCACGAGGTCAGGAGATCGAGACCATCCTGGCCAACACAGTGAAACCCCGTTTCTACGAAAAATACAACAAATTAGCCAGGCATGGTGGTGGGTGCCTGTAGTCCCAGCTACTCGGGAAGCTGAGGCAGGAGAATGGCGTGAACCTGGGAGGCGGAGCTTGCAGTGAGCCGAGATCGCACAACTGCACTCCAGCCTGGGTGACAGAACAAGATGCCATCTCAACAACAACAACAAAAAAAGAAATACTGTGGAGATGAATGCAGTATTCTCATAGCTTTCAAAGTCAAATCAGAGCTTTTCCAGCTCATGGCTGGTCTGCTTTTTCCCCCACCAAGGCTGCACAAGGGCTCCCATTTGTCTTCCCTTCCTGTTAGCAATGCTGCAGTGGGAAGTTAGCAAAGCACTGCTACAGCCTCACCTCCAGCAGAGTGTCTCTCCCATGGCAAGCATTTAACATGCAATACGATGCTAATGTACATGCTGGAGTGAAGCAAATGCCTAACAAGGCTTCCAGGAGTCCCAGTGGGCAAGTACAGGAGCCAGTTAGGAAAATGGAAATGGGATTAAAGACTTGAGCTGATGTAAGTATGACTTGGGCCCTTAAGTAACTCTTCCTATTATCCAAATATACAAGCCTTGGGAATGAAAATAAGGAGTATGGTTTTTTCGTTTTTTTTTTTTTTGAGATGGAGTCTCACTCTGTGGCCCAGGCTGGAGGGCAGTGGCGCCATCTCGGCTCCTGCAAGCTCCACCTCCCGGGTTCACGCTATTCTCCTGTCTCAGCCTCCCGAGTAGCTGGGACTACAGGCACCCACCACCACACCCGGCTAATTTTTTGTATTTTTCGTAGAGACGGGGTTTCACTGTGTTAGCCAGGATGGTCTTGATCTCCTGACCTCATGATCTGCCCGCCTCGGCCTCCCAAAGTGCTGGGATTACAGGTGTGAGCAGGAGTATGGCTTTTTTTGCTTCTTATTGCACTACCTTATTTGTATAACTGTGGTATGAAAGAGGAAAATCAGAAACAATGTGAAGTGCTCAGGCTTTGGGCCTGCCTATACACAAAGACAGAACCAAAGCCGAAACAAGCAGCGATCCTATATATTAAACTCAAAAGAAACCAAAGACTAACTTTTACAAAAGAGTAAACAGGCTGGGCTCAGTGGCTCACGTCTGTAATCCCAGCACTTTGGGAGGCCGAGGCAGGTGGATCATGAGGTCAATAGATCAAGACCATCCTGGCCAACATGGTAGAACCTTGTCTCTATTAAAAATACAAAAAAAAAAAAAAAAAAAAAAAGTAGCTGGGCGTGGTGGCACGCGCCTGTAGTCCCACTACTTGGGAGGCTGAGGCAAGAGAATTGCTTTAACCCGGGAGGCAGAGGTTGCAGTGAGCTGAGATTGCACCACTGCACTCCAGCCTGGCGACAGAGCGAGACTCCATCTCAAAATAAATAAATAAATAAATAAAATAAATTTAAAAAAAAAGAATAAACAAAAATTACTCTTCAAAACCTAGTGAGGCTGAGTGCTACAGCTCACAACTATAATCCCAGCACTTTGGGAGGCCGAGGTGAGAGGACACTCTGAGGCCAGGGGTTTGAGACCAGCCTGGGCAACAGAGCAAAACCCCATCTCTACAGAATTTTTTTTTAATTGGTTGGGCATGGTGGCACATGCCTGTAGTCCCAGCTACTTGGGAGGCTGAGGCAGGAGGATCACTTGAGAGTCCAGGAGTTCGAGATAACAGTCAGCTATGACTTCACTGCACTCTAGCCTGGGTGACAAAACAAGACCTTATCTCTAAAAAATTAAAAAATAAAACAAGTTTAAAAAACACCATGAAAAATTTTTTGATTTTTTTTTTAGAGATGGGGTCTTGCTCTATCACCCAGGCTGGAGTGTAGTGGCATGAACATGGCTCACTGTAGCTTTGACCTCCTGGGCTTGAGTGATTCTCCTGCCTCAGCCTCCCAGGTACCTGGGACTACAGGTGCGTGTCATACACCTGGCTACTTTTTGTATTTTTTGTAGCGACAGGGTTTTGCCATGTTGCCCAGGCGGGTCTCAAACTCCTGAGCTCAGGCAATCCACCCACCTTGCCCTCCCAAAGTGCTGGGATTACAGACATAAGTCACCGTGTCCAGCTGTAAAAAGTGTTTTAAATGGGCAAAACAGTGCCATCAATCACCTAGGAGTATGTATATATATAGGAAAGCTACAAAGGACTGCTGATAGGACAAACACCACATTGGGAGCGGGTAGAATTTGATTGGAGAAGGGAGTCTTGGGCTTCAATGGTGCTGGTGATGCTTTATTCCTAAGTGGAAGGGGTCAGTAAATGAGAAGTTATTATTCTTTTTTTTTTTTTTTGAGACGAAGTCTCGCTCTGTCGCCCAGTCTGGAGTGCAGTGGCGTGATCTCGGCTTACTGCAACCTCCACCTCCCAGGTTCAAGCAATTCTTCTGCCTCAGCCTCCTGAGTAGCTGGGACTACAGGCGCATACCACCATGGCCAGCTAATGTTTGTATTTTTAGTAGAGACGGGTTTCACCATGTTGGCCAGGATGGTCTCAAACTCCTGACCTTAGGTGATCTGCCCACCTTGGCCTCCCAAAATGTTGGGATTACAGGTGTGAGCCACTGTGCCCAGCAGAGGTTATTATTCTTTATTATTTTTTTTTTGAGACAGAGTCTTGCTCTGCTACCCAGGCTGGAGTACAGTGGCATGATCTTGGCTTACTGTAACCTCTGCCTCCTAGGTTCAAGTGATTCTCCTGCCCAGCCTCCCAAGTATCTGGGACTACAGGCACATGCCACCATGCCCGGCTAAATTTTGTATTTTTAATGGAGACGTGGTTTCACCATGTTGGCCAGGCTGGTCTTGAGCTCCTGATCCACCTGCCTTGGCCTCCCAAAATGCTGGGATTACAGGCGTGAACCACCACACCCAGCCCTCTTTATTCTTTTTAAAATATCTTTAATATTTCATAATTTTAAACAATTAGTACACTGATTTTCACCAGAGCTAAATCCACATTTTCAAAAACTAGTAAATTAGAACAGAATCTGCATATCAAGGTATCCTCCAACAAAACATGAATTGACCCTAGATATTCAATTCATTTCTGGCTGCTGGGCAAGTATAACATAGCAATGGCCTGTGTTTTATAATGTAGCTATTTGAAGATGAGCCAGTTAAGTTTGTTTTATTTTAAAACAACTAAAAGGCTTCTACATATTCTGGGAAATACTTGCAGAGGATGAAGGACAGAATGAGGTGGGGATAAGAAGTCTCCATCAAAAATATGGTACAGTAATGGGAAGGAACAAGCTGAAAGAGGAATGAGGAACAGATCTTACTAGAAGGTAGAGCTCGTATTTCCCAATCTTACAACACAAAACTTGCCAAAGCTTAAATCATACTTGAAAAACAAGGTGCAGTGATTGCTCCTGTCCAAGGTTAGAAGAACACAGAAGACTAAAAGCACGGGCCTTGGAGTTAATCAACCCAAGGTCTGATGGTGCAGATACGTGTGCAGTGACAACCTCTCCAAACCTCTGTCCCATCCTCAGTAAAACACGCAAAGAACAGTGCTTATCTCAGAAGGCTGAGGTGACACTTAAGGTGACCATGTACATATTAGGCACAGTGGCAAGCGCAAGCTCTCAGTCAAAGCTATTTCTCTTTCGTCCTTGGTTGTGGAATAATCTCCTTTTTTGGGTGTTCTTTCCCTCTGTTTTCCCCATCAAGATCTGCTGAATATAAAGAGGCAGAACCTGTAAGAGCTGCGGGTCAGTGTTGCTAGGTGTAGAAAGCCACCACAGTGTAAGCTGGCCAAGCTATGAGGTAGATTTCCACCTGGGCAGGAAGTAGTCAAAAAGCCAAAAAGTCTTGCTGTTTGCCTAGCCTGCCTCTTGGTTTCCAATTCTCATGGCGGGTCCTATTTCCCGCTGTTGCCTTGTTCCTGTGTTTGGCCTTCTTTTCTGTTTTTAGAGGAGTTCCTGTTTCTTGACCTCTGTCTCCTTGCCTTCCACTTGGAGATCTGTGCCTTTCTGGTTTTTAACTGCCTGTTGCTTTTAACCATGTCCTTCCTCTTGCCTTAGGGAACTTATGGGCTTCTTCTAATTTCCTGATTGGCACCTTGTGTTTCCTGCTTTTTGTCCTTTGATTCATGTGCCCTCCTTTCTTCTGCTTGCTTATGTGGTCTTTGACTCACTCATTTTGTCTCTTTCTTCAGCATTTTATACCAGGTAGGTTTTGATCCAGGCTTCGTTATGACTTATGGATGCTGCGTGCACCCTGACTTGTAAGTGTTTACCTAGATGATGTGCAAAACATTTAGCAACTGGTATAAAATGGACACTGCCCAGTCAGAATGGTTGTTTATCAACAATGAGAACAGTTGTCCCCATGCACACTGCCTGAATAGCAGCCCAGTTCAAGGGACCTCCTGGTCCTTTCTTAGGGCTTGTGCCTCAGCTTGTCTCCTTTCTCCTCTTGTCCAGGCTTGGCATGGCTGGCCTTGTGCCCTGTTTCATGAGCTCGTGTCACTCACAGTCCTGCAGCTGACTTTCTCATCCCCACCCTACCTAACTGTTACTAGGGGAACCCAGGAATACCGATGACACATGTGAAAGAGGGAATAAGTGGGGCAGCTTTGATGCCAAAATAGGATGGCAATTCATAAAAGCAGAAATAGGAAGAAATCATAGCTTTAAGGAAGGTTGTGCTGAAACATGTGACCGAGGCCAAGGATCTCAAAATGGCTTTGGGAGTAAAGGTGGCTATCTCAGTCCATGGAAGAGCCAGAGCAGAAGGGCGCGTCTCATTTTACACAACCACAAAGCCTTAAAGTTATGTAGAATTGACTTTTTGGTGTACTGAAAATAAAAATGGTTCATAGTATACAACAAAGAACTAAGCAGGATAATTTTAGGAAGAAAGATGGGAAATTTAGGTTGAAAAAGTAGACGGGGGTCAAAATGTTATGATCCATTAAAACCAGAAACTGAAATTTGAATTCTAATCTGTAGCTAATGGGAAGCACAAATACTTACAACTTACACATTTAATCATATGTCCTGATATATCACTCAAAAATGCATTAAAGGCAGTTTCTCAAAGTTGGTCCCATGTAATGACAGTCCCTCAAGATATTTTTCATTTTTTATTTTTGCATGCAGTTTGGGAAACATTACAACATTACATATCCCATCCTATGGACATTCCCACCCCATTTACATCCCCATATACAATGATCATTAACCCATGAAAGGCTCCAAAAGTCAAGAATAAACCAACTTTTCCAGCTTTGCTCAATGTTTTCCACATCTGGCTAGGCACTTTCTTTTTCTTGTAACCCATTAACATTCTACATATTTTGGGGAATACTGATTGAGAGATTCACAGATACATACAGACATTCATGCAAGTAAATATGTATATCTTAAATTAATATTTTCATGTATACATATACACATACAATCCAGGAAAAGCTAAAATATCTTTGCAGCAAGGGATTTGTACCCTACCTAGCTGTCACTATCTCCAAATTGTCTTTTACAGCTTTTTTTTTCTCGTCTAGGATTCAAAGTTCATACATCCCAATTCACTGTTGTATCACTCGAGTATTTAATCTACAATAGTTGCCCCCCATTTGCTCTGCCCCATCCCCAAGTCTTTTGGTAGGAACACTACAGAGGTGAAATTATGCCTCCTTATTGCTTCACGATGGGAGACTCACAGTAGATGCTGCTAAACTTGGTCATTTAGTTCCAGTGGTGACCTCCTAATTTCTCCATTGTAAGGACAAATTTTCCCAGAGTAACCTGTGGTGAGATACTTTTAAAATAATATGAAAATCCTATTCCCTAACTACCTTTCACTCAGAGGTTTTGGACCAGTTGGTAAGTCCTTGCCTTATTCAACTGTCATGTTATGGTTTGCAGAGCGCCGAATTTCTGATTCTCTCATTCTTTCCATTGTGTATTTCTTTTTCAAACAATAATCCATCCGTATGCATCTTCTCTTTTCTGTATATATACACTCTGGTTACTTCTTGCTGGGGCTTCCTCCCCCACCACCATGCTGACCACATTTGACCACTCATGCCCAGCCCTAGGGAGCCACTAACCCTTTATCTGCTGATCCCATCACTTCACCTTCAGCAAATTAAAGACAAAAACAAAAACAAACCCCATCACTTTGTTGCCCACCAATGTACAGTTCCTTACAAAAATTAAAATGATTGCAATGCATATTTACTGGGTTAGACTGAAGAGAGTAGACAGAGAAAATCAGTTTTCTCTTAAAAAAATCAGATTGCTGAAGCTCTGAAAAATCTTTCCTCCTCACTAGGGCAGAGGCGCTTGTTGTCACAATCAGGCTTTCTGTAGTGCTGTTTGAAACAGAAACACTCTCATCTTCTCAGTTCCCTGAGAGGGGAGAATCTTGGAAGAACAGAGGTTTACAAATCATTTAGCCCAAACGCCCCACTTAATAGGCAGAGGCCCAGAGAGGTGGAGAGACTTGCCCAGGTCCCTCAGCTCCTGAATGGTCGAGCTAATAGGAGAACCTGGTTTTTGAAACACCTCCCCCGATATTCTTTTCATTCCCTTCCCAAATGCCTCGTGATTCAGATATGTAATGGGCACAGACGAAGCTGCAGCAAACGCGGCCTCCTTCACCGCTAATTTGCATTGTGACGGCATCACCTTCCTACCTCTGAATATTCTAAAAATTCCCATTAGGAGCCTTTTATTATTGTTTTAAAAATTCACCTTCATTTTCGCAGGCCAACAGGGAAAATTTAGGAAGCCTCAATGGAGCACATACTACCATTACTTTAACCAGAAAAGTAATAACAATAATAATAAGGTTCTCGAGGATCCGCACGAGGCCGCTTTCTGGGAGGCTGAAACGCCCGGCGAGTGACAGCTCCAGCGATCTCAGGAAAGACGCCGGCCAGTCCACCCCTCCCCATCGCCTGCTGAAGGAGGCAGGGAGATGCATACCGCTCCAGAAGCTCATCAAACATGCACAGGAAGGGGGAAAGTGGGGGAACAAAGCCCGGCGTGGAAGAACACAGCCCCGCAGCCCGGGAGGACAGGAGACCGCGCCCTCCACGCCGCGGCCCAGCGAGCTGCAGAGGCTGCGGCACCGCAGTGCGGGGCGCGGGACCCACACCCCGGCGGGCGCCTCCCGTCCGGGCGCAGCGCCTGGTCTCCCAGAGCAGCCGGCCAGGCCGGGAGGCGAGAGGCGAGAGGCGGCCCGGCTCTGCGCGCCCGCCCGGCCGAGAGCCCATGCCGCGGAGCATCCTCCCGCGGGCAGGGAGGGCGCGGCGGCCACAGCGCTGCGGGCCCGGGGGCTGCAGACAGCGGCTGGCCAGAGCAGGCCCCACCCGCCCCCCGGCGCGCTCACCCGTCCGTGCACTCATCCCGGAGCCAGCGGTGCGGGCCGTCAGTCCGTCAGCCCCGGTGGAGCGGGGCCGGGAGAGCAGGGGCGGCGCCGTGGCCGGGGCGAGAGCAGCGATCAACAGGCGGCTCCCGGCCGGGCGCGGCGCCGGGGCGCGCGGCTGCAGCGGAGCAGGCTGGGAAGCGTAGTTCCCGGCGGCGCCTCGCCGCGGCCCCGCTGTCCCCCAGCCCCGCCCTTCCTCGACAGGTGTCCCCTCCCGGAATCGGGGTCTGAACCCCGCCACAGCTCTGCAGGGGAGGAAGCACCTGGGTCGGGGGGAAGCCTGGGCAGGCTCTTTGGAGACGCTCGGGGCTCCGGAGAGCGTGGGTGGCAACGGCTTTCAAGCTTGTGAGGAGCATTCTTGTAAGCGAGCATCCTGACACGGAAGCCGCGTTGAGAGCGGGCTCAGGTACAGACTCCGCCCGCCCCAGGGTTTTCTGGCTGGGCAGAGGCGTGGGAGGAGAGAGTAGTTGGGCAGCCTAGGGAGGCAGAGAGGTGAGCAAGGTGGAGGTTAGCAAGGCTCTAGGGTGATGGCGTGAGGGGCTGGAGAGCCCACGCGCAGTGGTGGCTTCACTGAGGTGAGACCGGACGACGTAGCCTGTCTGAGCCTTCGCGTCCTCATCTGTAAAACCGGCTTAAAGCTTGAAAAAGTGTCGTGAGGATTAAGCGACCCATAGCACTTAGGGTCTGGCACTTAGTGCATACTCAGTGAAAGTTCCTTCCTTGGGGGTTCCAAGGGAGTTCTTGGGCCGGGAAAGTGCTATACGTCGTGCTAACCTAAAGATAGTTGGACCTCGTTGGGCTGGGTAAATGTTAAAATCCACTGGGTTTGTTAGTCGTTGAGCCAGTTCACTTCATCCCTGAATAAACCCTAAGATATTCTCTCTGTCAGATTCTTGAGAGCTCCAAAGATAGAGAAAATAAAGTCAAGTTTCTGAAGCATGACAGTGGAGTGGGATGACAAAGGACAAAGACCAACATTATGAAAATATATGGCATCTAGATTTACCTTCCAGAGGCCTTTTCTAATTAGATGTGGTCTCTCTCTCCTTCTTGAACTTTTGCAGCATATTTTGAGCGTAACCTTTGCCTATGGAACTTGTCTTGACGGTTTAAGGTTGGTTGAGTTTTGCAAGTTGCTACTATGCAGTGTTTCACATGATGGTGGGATTTGCATTCAGAGATGTGGTGGAGGAAAATGAACCAAAGGGATGGATGCAGCATGGCTGTTGTAATCTCTGTAGGAAATTTTAGGCAAAATGTGAAAAGAGGTGAAACAGCTTTATAGTCTGTCTGGCACGAGGTGTGCAGTAATCGTGTGGCCAAAAAAAAAGTGCTGCAGAGGAAATTCCATATCTGAAAATGATAACACTGCTTTGCATTTATGAAAATACTTTCCTATTCGTGTTCTTATTTTATTTTTATGAGAACTCTTGTGAGACAGGCAGAGTGAGGGTATTTTTCCCCAGTGATAGTTAATAAGAGGCAGAGAGAGGTGACGTGACTTATTCAAGGTTATAGAGGTGGTCAGTAAACCTGTCTTCTCTCCTTCCCCTGTGGGCACCCCCAGCACTGTCTCCCCTTTGCACATTTCAAAGTAGGGCCATACCTTCCCCAGCAGATGGATTGAACCAGAAAGTGAAGTTAATTCTCTAAAACTCTGGAAACTAGCATGATGAACACTGGCACGCAGTAGCTGCTGACTGAGAGACCAGTGTCGTTTCTACAAACAATTGTGGTAATGGACTATGCCCTGGGCCTCCTGTCAGAATGATAAATCTGAGCCAGAAAGAGTTAAATGAAATGGGGGTGTGACCAAATTACTTTAAGTCATGTTCCCAAGTTTTCCTGTACATTTGTTATTCCAAATGTCCTGTGTAACCAACAGGATGCCTTTGACTTTTTTATGGTGTACATTTGTTACAGTCATAGCCTTCTGTTAAATAAGAACAGGGCTGCTTACGGATCGAACCAGCAGTTTTCCCAGAGAAAGCTGATAGTAGGCATAAGCTGAAAATAATAAAGCAATTTCATTCATATTGGAAGAAAGAGTAGCAAAGGTGCTCAGTAGTGTACGGTATTTCTCTTTGGTTTCCTGTGGTTCCTCACAAGGAAAATGGCTGCATGTGATAAAACGAATAGATTATTCCTGCAGAAACCAGCCATGAAAGGAAGCAGACAGGTGAATGATTTAAGTTAAAGTCATATTTGGCAGTTGAAGCAGAGATACAAGAGCTATCCTACAGCCCTAGAGCCATGCTCCAGGAGGATATTGACACCAAAATAAAGTGAGTTGTGAAAAGGAACTTCTGATCAGTCTCTGTCTGTATGATGAGTGTTGGAAACTGGAAGGTGTTCATGGATGAGTGAGGGAAGTAGAACATTTAACCTAACAGTTAAAACTTAATGGAAAGATATTACCAGTTCCAGTCTGTTTAGCTCTTTACATCTGATGCTTATGTCCTATTTTAAGGGAGAAAGGATGTCAATATGCCAGTGACTTATCAGTTGAAACCCATTATCATTTCTGGACCATATCTTGTAGGTGTAACTTTTCTACTTGCTTTTTGGAAGATGAAAATGTAAAATTGAAACAGAACTCCTGGAGCTGGAAGGGACTTTACGTATCATCTTGTGTAACCATTTCTTCCTGTGAATGAAGAAGCTGATGTATTGACTGTAATTGTCACATGACAGAAAGTAAAAAAGTTCAACGTGGCAGTTATAATGAAGTATTTTAATTATTCACAGTGGAATATGCAGCATACCTCATTAGGAACAGGTAGTAGATACTGTTGGTTGTCTATTCAACGTTCAGTCCACCCTCTTCTTCTTCTTTATAGAAGCCTATGTGGGTGTTTACACATTAGGAAAGGTGACTCTATTAGCCTCTGAGAGGTACACTCTCAAATCTATCATAGACAAGAGGAATAGGATCCTCTTAACTGGCCTCTAAAAGTTTAGTAGTGGACATGTGACCCAGTTCTGGCCATTGTAAAGAGATACAGTTAATCTGGGTCTGCCATGTTGTTGTTGAGTCAGTCATCAACCAGCCCCAGTGCTGCCCTTCTTTGGGATTTCTTGTTATATGAGATAATAAACAACCTTATTGTTGAGTCAATTTGAGATGGAGTTTTCTGTTACTTGAAGTTGAAAGCATCCTAAGTGTTAAAGATGAAATGTGAAAGTACATTCTTTGGATGGACTGAAAGACTGCTTCCTAGAGTTGACTAAAAACCACCACCACAAACCACAGGCAATGTGATGGAATACTATCATATAACAGATAACAGCATGGGTTTTAACATCAGAGAGGTTGAACCCAGATATTTACTGGCAGATTGACTACGGCCAAGTTTCTGTAACCTCTCTTAAGCCTCATTTTCTTCTTCTTCTTTTTTTTTTTTTTTTTTTTGAGACAGAGTCTTGCTCTGTCACCAGGCTGGAGTGCAGTGGTGTGATCTCGGCTCACTGTAACCTCCGCCTCCTGGGTTCAAGTGATTCCCCTGCCTCAGCCTCCTGAGTAACTGGGACTACAGGCGCTGCCCCCACACCCGGCTAATTCTTTGTATTTTAGTAGAGACAGGGTTTCACCATGTTGGCCAGGATGGTCTCGATCTCCTGACTTTGTGATCCACCTGCCTTGGCCTCCCAAAGTGCTGGGATTACAGGCGTGAGCCACTGCACCTGGCTTCTTCATCTCTTAAATTGAGGATAATAATACTTACCACATACGGTTATTAGAAAGACTAAATGAGATAATTTGTGTCAAGGATGCTTCAAAGGATATGGTGGATTGTAAGGACTAAAAGGAGCAGCAACTATGTTGATGAATTATGAATTAAATCGTATGTGTAGTATGATTGACAGCAAACATCTAAAAGCTAATTACTGTGTAATCATGATCATGTTAAATGATACCACAGTGATGCAATCAGCAAAATCCAAAATATAGGAAGCTCTACATGACAAACAACTGTTTCTTCAATAAATAAATTGCAAGAAAAATAAAAGGAGAGAAAGCTTATAGACACACAGAAATTCAAGAGACAAATAGCAAAATGTACTGTGTGATCTTAATTTGAAAAAACAGCTGTTAAAATTTCACATTAATGAGACAATTGGGGAAAGTGTGAACACAGAATATTTGATTATATTAAAGTCTGTTTTTAAAAATTATTATTATTATTTTGAGACAGAGTTTTGCTCCTGTTGCCCAGGCTGGAGTGCGATGGCGCGATCTTGGCTCACCTCAACCTCCACCTCCCGGGTTCAAGTGATTCTCCTGCCTCTGCCTACCAAGTAGCTGGGATTACAGTCATGTACCACCACGCCTGGCTAATTTAGTATTTTTAGTAGAGATGGGGTTTCTCCATGTTGGTCAGGCTGGTCTCAAACTCCTGACCTCAGGTGATCCACATGCCTTGGCCTCCCAAAGTGCCGGGATTACAGTTTTTGTTGTTGTTGTTGTTTTGAGACAGAGTCTTACTCTGTTGCCCAGGCTGGAGTGCAGTGGCCTGATTTCAGCTCACTGCAACCTCTGCCTCCTGGGTTCAAGCAGTTCTCATGTCTCAGCCTCCCCAGTAGCTGGGACTACAGGCGTGTGCCACCACGCCTGGCTAATTTTCGTATTTTTTTTTTTTTTAGTAAATATTAATCTTTTGCAAACACTTCCAAAACATAGAAGAACACTTTCTAACTCATTTTATAGTGCCAGTATTACCTTAGTACCAAAACCAAAGACATAACAAGATGTGGAGAAATTGGAATTTTCACCCATTGCTGGTTAGAATGTAAAATGGTGCAGCTACTTTGGAAAACAGTTTGGTGGTCCCTCAAAATGCTTCATATAAAGTTACCATATGACACAGCAATTGCACTCCTAGATATATACCCAAGAGAAATAAAAACATATCTGTACAAAAAATTGTATATGAGTGTGCATAACAACATTATTCATAACAGCCAAAATGTGGAAGCAGTCTAAATGTCCATTAACTGATGAACAGGTGAACAAAATGTGGTCTATCCATACAATGAATTTATTTGGCCATAAAAAAGAATAAAGTACTAATATGTATTACAACATGAATGAATCCTAAAAATATTATAATTAGGGAAAGAAGCCAGTCATAAAATACAACATGTTGTATGATTCCATTTACGTGACATGTCCAGAATAAGCAAATCTAGAGAAGACAAAAAATAAATTTGTGATTGCCAGGGTCTGGGTGTGTAGGGGGAATGAGGAGTGAGTACTAACATGTTTGAGGTTTCTTCTGGAGTTTTGAAAACGTTCTAAAGTTATAATAGATTGGGTGATAGTTACACAACTCTGTGAATATACTAAAAACCATTGAACTGTGCATTTTTAAAAGGTGAATTTATGATATGTGAAATATGTCTTAACAAAACTGTATTTAGAGAGACAGAGAAAGAGAGAGAATGGTTTAATAAAGTTCCATCACTCAGCTTCAACCATTATCAACTCACGGCAAATCATTTCATCTATACCCCACCCCGCCACTCTACCCCATCTCCCACACTGGATAATTTTTAAAGTAAATTCCTGGCCGGGCGCGGTGGCTCAAGCCTGTAATCCCAGCACTGTGGGAGGCCGAGACGGGCGGATCACGAGGTCAGGAGATCGAGACCATCCTGGCTAACACGGTGAAACCCCGTCTCTACTAAAAATA
Source organism: Chlorocebus sabaeus (assembly GCF_047675955.1). Taxonomy (NCBI): domain Eukaryota; kingdom Metazoa; phylum Chordata; class Mammalia; order Primates; family Cercopithecidae; genus Chlorocebus; species Chlorocebus sabaeus. Next base: position 27,373,448 of record NC_132929.1, on the reverse strand, counting down.
CAAAAAACTAGCCGGGCGAGGTGGCGGGCGCCTGTAGTCCCAGCTACTCCGGAGGCTGAGGCAGGAGAATGGCGTAAACCCGGGAGGCGGAGCTTGCAGTGAGCTGAGATCTGGCCACTGCACTCCAGCCTGGGTGACAGAGCGAGACTCCGTCTCAAAAAAAAAAAAAAAAAAAAAAAAGTAAATTCCTGATATTTTTTCTTCTGTAAATAATCAGTTTATTGCTCCAAAAAGTAAGGACTCTTCAAAAAAATAATCATGATACTGTTATCACATCCAAAAATTTAAAAAAAAACACCTTAGTCCAGGTGCAGTGGCTTATGCCTGTAATCCCAACCCTTTGAGAAGCCAAGGCAGGCAGATCACTTGAGGTCAGGTGTTCGTGACCAGCCTAGCCAACATGGTGAAACCCTGTCTCCACTAAAAAAAAAAAAAAAAAAAAAAAAAAAAATACTAAATTAGCTTCCAAAAAATACTAAATTAGCCAAGCGTAGTGGTGCATTCCAGGTAAACAAGGCTGGTTCAACATTCAAAAATTAATTAATATAATCTATTACATCAACAGGCTAAAGAGGAAAAATGTCATATGATTATATCAATAGATGCAGAAAAAACTTTTGACATAATTCACCATCTGTTCATGCTAAAAAGTCCTCAGCAAACTGAGAACAGAGGGGTACTTCCTCAATTTGATAAAGAACATCTATGAAAACCTCTACAGCCAACATTATATTTAATGGTGAGACGCTAGATGCTTTTCCCCCAAGATTGGAAACAAGGTAAGGGTATCCTCTGCCACCCTCTATTCAACATTGTATTGGAAGTCCTAGCAGATGCAGTAAGACAATAAGGGGGAAAAGGGATCTACGGATTGAGAAGGAAGAAATAAAACTGTCTTTGTTCATAGATAACATGATTATCTATGTACAAAATCCCAAAGAATTGTCCAAAAAGCCCCAAAACCCTCCCAAAACAAAAAATCCAAACTCTGGAACAAATGACTGATTATAACAAGATTGTAGGATACAAGATTATTATAGAAAAAACAACTGCTTTCCTGTAATTGGAATTTGAAATTAAAAGCACAATGTCTCTTACATTAGCACCAAAAAAGAAAAAAAGAAACAGAGAGAAACAAATAAATACTTAGGTATACATACAATATCTATGTGAGGAAAACAACAAAACTGTTGAAAGAAATAAAAGAAGATATGAATAAATGGAGAGGTATTCCATGTTCACAGATAGGAAGGCTCAATTCTTCACAATTTGATCTATTGATTCAATGCAATCCCAGTCAAAATCACAAGTTATTTTGTGGATATTGGAAAATTGATTCCAAAGTTTGTATGGAAAGGTAAAAGGCTTAGAAATGCCAATGCAATACTGAAGAAGAACAAATTCAGAGGACTTACCCAACTTTAAGACTTACTATAAAGCTACAGTCATAAAGACACTGTAGTATTCGTGAAGCAATAGACAGTTAGATCAATGGAACAGTATAGAATGTCCAGAAATAGACGCACACAAATATAGTTAACTGATTCTTGACAAAGGAGCAAAAGCAACTTAATAGAGAAAAAATAGTCTTTTCAGCAAATGTTGCTGAAATAACTAGACATCCACATGTAAAACAATGAATCTAAACACAGACCTTATACTGTTCACAAAAATTAACTCAAGATGAATTAGCCTGCTGGGTGCAGTGGTGCTTGCTTGTACTCCCAGCTACTCAAAAGACTGAGGTGGGAAGATGGTTTGACCCCAGGAATTTGAGACCAGACTGGGCAATAAAGTGAGACCCCATCTCAAAAAAAGGAGGGGGAAATGCATTGATCACAGAAGTAAATGTAAAATACAAAACTATAAAACTTCTAGAAAATAACATAGAATATCTAGGTTGTACTTTTATAAGCAACACCAAAAGTATGTTCCATGAAAGACAAAATAGAAGTTCTCAAGTTAGAAACATGTATGTATGTGTGTATGTATTTATGTATTTTTGAGTCAGAGTCTCACTGTGTCCCCCAGGCTGGAGTGCAGTGGGGTGATCATGGCTCATTGCAGCCTCGAACTCCTGGTCACAAGCATTCTTCCCATCTCTGCCTTGTGAGTAGTTGAGACTACAGGCATGTGCCACCACAACTGGCTAAGTCTGTTTTTTTTTGTAGAGACCAAAAAGTATGACTGTTTTGGCCAGGCTGGTCTCAAACACCTGACCTCAAGGGATTCTCCTGCCTCAACCTCTTAAAGTGCTGGGATTACAGGCATGAGCCACTGCACCCAGTGATTAAGTTGGCCTTTATTGAAGTTAAAAACTCCTGCTCTGAGAAAGACCCTGTTAAAAGATTTAAAAGGCAAGCCACAGACTGGGAAACAATTATTTAAAAACTACGTATCTGCTAAAGGACTTATATTCAAAATATACAAAGAGCTCCCCAAAACTCAACATGATACATGTTACAACATGGATGAACCTTGAAAATATTATGTTAAGTAAAATAAGGCAGACACAAAAGGAAGAATATTGTATGCTTCCACTTATGAACTATCTACAAGAGTCAAATTAATAAGACCGAAAGTAGATTAGAGGTGACCAGGGACTGAGGAAGGCTGGAATGTGGTTATTGCTCAATGGTTAAAAATTTCTTTTTGAATCCCAGCACTTTGGGAGGCTGAGGTGGGTAGATGACCTGAGGTCGGGAGTTCAAGTCCAGTCTGGCCAACATGGCGACACCCCATCTCTACTAAAAATACAAATTTTAGCTAGGTGTGGTGGTGCACACCTGTAATCCCAGCTACTTGAGAGGCTGAGGCATGAAAATCGCTTGAACCTGGGAAGTGGAGGTTGCAGTGAGTGGAGATTGCACCATTGCACTCCAGCCAGGGTGAGAGAGTGAGACTCTGTCTCAAAAAAAAAAAAAATTCTTTTTGGAGTGATGACAAACTTTTGGAAATGGTGATAGTTGCATAACATTGTGAATATATATATATGTGTGTGTGTGTGTGTGTGTGTGTATATATTTAATTATTATTTCTTTGAGATAGAGTCTCCCTCTGTCACCCAGCCTGGAGTGCAGTGTTGTGATCTCGGGTCACTGCAACCTCCACCTCCCAAGTTCAAGCAATTCTTGTGCCTCAGCCTCTCAAGTGGTTGGGATTACAGGCACCTGCCACCACACCTGGCTAATTTTTGTAGTTTTAGTAGAAATGGGCTTTCGCAGTGTTGGCCAGGCTGGTCTTGAACTCCTGGCCTTAAGCAATCCACCTGCCTTCGCCTTCCAAAGTGCTGGAATAACAGGCAAGAGCCACCATCCGGGTCATGAATATATTTAATGTTACTGAACTGTATGCTTAAAAATAGTTAAAATGGTGAATTTTGTGTTAGGTACATTTGTGACAATTCAAGAAATTAGTAATGTAGTATAAATATGCAGAAAAGCATTGAATTATACACTTTAAATGGATGAATTATGTGATGTGTGAATTATATGATTTTGGTATCTTGTTTAAAAAATCTTTTGCTATCCCAAGGTTATAAAAATATTGTTGCAAAAGCATTAAAGTTTGCTTTTCCCAGTTCTGTCTTTAATCAATCTATAATTGATTTTGATGTATAGTATAAGGCAGGGATCCAATTTCATCTTCTCTCACAGAAAACTAATTGTTCCAGCAACATTTATTGAATACGTAACTTTATGTCTGTTATAGATTAAGTTCTCCAATGTATTTGAATCTGTTTACTGGCTTACTTCATTGTCCCTTTGTTATGTTTTTCTGTCTCAGTACCAGTCCCACATTGCTTTAGTTCTCATAGTTTTTAAGTCTTGATGGCTATGACGGTAACCCTCTTTCCTAATTCTTCTTCAGGAATGTGTTGGCTCTTGTTAGTGCTTTATCTTTCATGTGAATTTCAGGATAACTCTGTCATGCCCTTTGAAGAATCCTATAGAAATTTTGTTTGGAATTTTAACGAATTTAACATTAGTTTGTAAAGAAAATGATATTTTCATTATTTTGCATTTCCCATTCACAAACATGGTATATCTCTGCTTTTATTTATATTTCTTTTATGTACTTCAAAAAAGTTTTATATTTTCCATACAAGGCACATTTTTCTTTCTTTTATTTTTTATCTTTTTATTTATTTATTACCTTAACATTTTTTTTTGCTCCTACTCCACTAGGAACAATTTTCTTTTGTTAAATTTATTCCTAGGTATTTTTGATGGTATCTAGAATGTCATTTTTTTCACACTTATATTTTCTGATTGAGTCATGCAATTGATGTTTGTATATTGATCTTGTATCTTGTAACTTTGGTGAACTCTTGTTTGAGCAGTTCTAATGTAGTCATTATCTGTGTTGCCTGTAAACATTTTAGTATTGGCTACTATCTGCAAACAACAGTTTGTTTATTTCTTTTCAATCTTCATTTTCCTTTCTTCTTTTTAAAATTGCATTGGCAAAGACCTTCAAAACAATGTTAAATAGAGGCAGTAATAGGCTTCCTTTTCTTACCCTTCCCTTCAAAGGAAATGCTTTTAATGTTTCATCATTAATTGTGATGAACTTCTATGTTGTAGGTAGATACATATTAAAACAATTTTGAAGTTCCGGTTTAAGAAGGAAAACAATGAACATCTAATAACGCCTCATGTAACCCAGTTCTTTAAAACAAAACAAAACAAACAAACAAACAAAACAGGGCCAGGCATGGTGGCTTAGGCCTGTAATCCCAGCACTTTGGAAGGCCGAGGCTGATAGATCACTTGAAGTTAGAAGTTTGAGAGAAGCCTGGCCAACATGATGAAAACCCATCCCTACTAAAAATACAAAAAATTAGCCAGGCATAGTGGCGCACACCTGTAGTCCCAGCTATTCAGGAGGCTGAGGCAGGACAATTGTTTGAACCTGGGAGGTGGAGGTTGCAGTCAACTGAGATCACACCACTGCACTCCAACCTAGGCAACAGAGCAAGACTCTGTCTCAAAACAAACAAACAAACAAAGAAAACCCCAAAGCCAAACCAAAACAAAAAACCCCAGAGTCTCGCTGTGTTGCCGAGGCTGGAGTGCAGTGGCGTGATATCTGCTTAGTGCAGAGATCGCATTCTGGGCTCAAACGATCCTCCCATCTCAGTTTCTCAGGTAGCTGGAACTACAGGAGTATGCCACATGCCCGATTAAGTTTTGTATTTTTTGTAGAGATGGAGCTCACTATGTTGCCTAAGCTGGTCTTGAACTCCTGGGCTCAAGTGATCCTCTTTCCTTAGACTCCCGAAGTGCTGGAATGGGCCACTGCGCCTGGCTCAGTTCTTTAATCTTCAGATAAAAACTTTCAGTCATGCAGTAAACTTTTTCTTAGTGGAAAACATTATATGCTATCTCATTCCTAGATTGTAAACTCTTTGAAGGAAGATACTTCTTTCTTGAAACATTACCAGATCTTGTCTATATATTGAGACAGATTCAGCCTCTCTCTTGGGTCCTGAAATGGACACACGAGATACCACCGAAAAGTTCATGCGTGGCAGACTTATGCTAAAATAATCCAAACTAGCATTCAGGATCTTTTTACTACACTTCAATTCAACCACTTGTAATTATTATTATTATTATTATTTCCACTGAGCTAGGCACTGCTGGAGCTAAAAAGATGAGTAAGACCCAGTTATGCCTCCCAGGAGCATGTATCTGTTGGAGGAGATAAGACAAGCTCATGCATGTACATGCAAGTACAAACACAAAACACAGAGAGTTAAATACTAAACCAGAAGTATTAATACAAACCTCTTGGAGTTCAAAGAAGAAACAATAACAGTTGGGTAGGTGGGAAAAAGGGACCATTGGGAAGAATTAGGAAAAATCTTATGGAGGATGTATCATTTGAGACAGAACTTAAAGATTTAAAAAAATGTAGTAGATGGTACTGGAAGAGTGTTACTATTGGAGGGAATAACATGCAAGGTATGAAAGTAGGAACAAGGAGGCCAGTTTCAGAGGCTCTGTTTGGCAGGAATATGTGGAGTATACAGAATGAGTTATAGATGGCGTATGGTCAGACCACGAATAATAAAAACAGAAATAATAGCTTGAATGCCAATGTAGGTTTTTAGTAATGCTGTTGTCCCCAGAGAGCCATTGTAGGAGTTTTGAGTGGGATGGTGATGTGGAAGCTTGCTCCTCTCCCATCCTTTGTCTCCTGAGCAGTATTAGCTTTGCCTCTGTCCAGCACAGCAACATACCAAAACTTCAGCCAACGAATCAAACCTCCTGGCTCCGGACCTTCCTACAAGGTACCTCTTCTTGGAGAGCTGTCCAAAATACAACAGAAACCAGGCACTAGATGCTAGTAATGTGTACCCACTCTGTGTATAATACAGTGTGTTGAAAGGGTGTTCAGAAGTAGACGGTGTTCAGATGAAGAGTACAGATAAGAGGTCTTTGGTGGTTATAATATTAATAGCAATACGGGGCAGGTAGTTGCGATTTCAGGGTGTCAAAGAATAAACTGACGAAAAGAAGATGAACGCAGATAGTAAATTCCAACTACTGAGCCAGAAGAATGAATTGTATGTGGCCAGGCTTTTGAGGCAGCCAGGACTTAAATTGGCATTAGTATACAAAGTGTGAAACCCGAACAACTAGGGGGTTATTTTGAGGCCACCCATTAGGCCTTAGAAGTACTATCCCTCCTAGTGCAATGTTGAAAGGACTGAGCTCTGCGGCTATTAAGATGGACCTGGAGAAGCTGTCTGTGTGTGTTCGATGATCTTAAGTTTTTCTGTGACGTGGACTTTGAGGTCACCGGGGTAGGGGGAGGGAAGTACCCTTGGCATTGGCAGAGCTTGAAGGTCTGAGCTGGTTCCTGCTGGGGAATAAATAAAGGAGGCAGAGCAACGTTTTTTTTTTTTTTTTTTTTTGGCCGTGGCCAGGGCAGGGTTCTGTCGGGGCTCTATCAGCATGGAGCAGGGGTCCACCTGGGGCCTAGGACACCTGCAGATGGGCCTCCCTTAGCCCCCACGGCCACGGGCTTCAGCGCGCCCCCGCTCCCTCGCTCCGCAGGGTCTTCCCGGTACCGGCAGGCCGCAGCGGGAGCTGCTTTCGCTCTTCCCCTTGCGGGTGCGTGTGCCGCGGACGCCCCGGCAGGCAGGACGCTGAGGAGGACGCGGCCGCCATGCCCGGCCTGCGGCTCCCCGCCTCGGCTTCCCGCCCGCCGCCCCCGCGGAACGGCAGGCTGCAGCCCCTGTGAGGAGGAAGAGGCGGCGGCCACGGAGGAGGAGGAGGAGGAGGCGCCACCCCCTTGGCAAGCTCCCCGACCCGGCGGCCTCGGCAGGACCCATGGCGGATTCCTCGCCCGCACTATCCCTGCGGGAAGGCGGCCCCCGCGCGCCGCGGCCCTCGGCCCCCTCGCCGCCGCCGCGCTCACGCTCCGGCTCCGAGTCCGAGGAGGCCGAGCTGTCGCTGAGCCTGGCCCGCACCAAGACCCGCTCGTACGGCAGCACCGCCAGCGTGCGGGCTCCGCTGGGCGCCGGCGTCATCGAGCGCCATGTGGAGCACCGGGTCCGCGCGGGCGATACGCTGCAGGGCATCGCGCTCAAGTACGGTGTCACGGTGAGCAGGGCGCGCCGCCGCGGCCCGGGCTGGCAGCTCCCGCGCGGGAGGCGGTGCGGCTCGGGGTGCGGGTGGGGGTGGGACTGCGGGTGGGGGTTTGGGGGATAGGGAGTCGCAGGGACGGCCGTGCGTCTTCGGGCGACTCGGCTCCCAGGGCTCGCTCAGCGCGCGCTGCTGGCCACCGCAGTGGTCGCCAAAGCTGGTCCTGCAGCGGGTGGGGCGGGTCGCCAGGGCTCCCTCCCTAGGTAGCTGCATCCAGTTCCCGGGGCCCCGCCCAGGCTCAGACTAAATCTGTCGCGTGAGGGAGGCCGAAGAGTACTAGGGCTTTGGCATCCCCGGGAACCACTTTCACCCGATTTGCAGTCCCCATCACTCCACTCTATATTTACGCAAAGCCCAACTGAGGTGAATTTTGTTGTCTGTGAAAACAAGCTCCGTGATGAGTCAGGAATGGTGCAGTTTTCCTACTGGGTGGTTCTGGTGCTATCGATTATGCTTCTTTATGTAGAAGTGAAATTACACCCTCTGGGCTCACTGGCAACCGCGAATGTGACACCTGTCGCTAAGCAGCAGCCAAGAACTGTGGTGTAGGTGAGCTGGAGGGCTGCGTTTATTACAAATTTATAAGTGTGTGTGTCTTGGGTGTATTGCATTACACCTCTGGGAAGAACATGGAAACCTGAGGGAACAAATTGTTTCATTAAAATTACTTATAATTAACTGTGAGCTATGTGATGGCCTTTTTACATTTGGGCTTTGTATCAGTTTTCAGTGTTCTTTCTCGAAGTACCTTAGACTGCAGTGGGAAGAAAGAGGATCTTATCTATATCTTTCTCTTAAAGTGAAACTCTTTCTGGCCATTTACCGAATGAAGGAGAATCAGTATGAAGGAGAATGTATTTTGCATATTTAAGCTGGTATGTGTTTACCTATCAGGTCCTTCTCTCTTTGAAATATTTTGAGAGGGACCTTGCTGTGCAGTCATGTATTGACTTTATCATGCCCATTCTGCCGTCTTGGGAGTTCTATAAATGTGAACATAGAACTACAATTCTCCATGTGCATTAATGGGGCCTGGTTTGGGTCAGAGCCAGAGGAAAGTGAAGTTGGGAAATACCAGTGGCTACCCTCTGCTGAATGCCTCCTGTGTGGCAGGCATTGCATTTGTCTTGTTTCATCTTTGTCTAATTTAACTTTCACAATAAGCCTAGGAGGTAGGTGTAATTAATCTTTTTACAGATGAGAAGATGGATGAGAGGTAGGGATATTTTCCAAGTATGATCATTCATTGAGACCAGCTTGAATTAACAGTGATAAAGCATTTGCTCTTCTCTAGATATTACTTTTGAAAACCATTTTTATTTTTATCCTAGTCTTATCAGGAGCTCTCTCAGCATCCTGGCTACTGATGAAGGACAGTCTTTTCTGTCTGGTTTTCCGGCATCTTGCCTTACTAGGCTAGTGACTGCACCTAGGAATCTGTGATATGCAGAAGAATGTTTTTTTTCCCATACTCTCTTCCCATGCAATCTCTCTATGACCCACAGCTCTCTGTGGTTTCACTTGAGGTGATTATAGATAACTACTATACATCTGTTCACTGCAGTTCTCCACCTTTGATCAAATGCTTTCTAATCCCTGTTATGTCTAATATAGATCCTGTTACTCATAACCTCATTACTCCTTTTTAAAATTAAAGTGTAAATCAGATTTTTCATTGCTTTTATAAAGACTTTTTGTTTGTTTGTTTGTTTTTTGAGACGGAGTCTCGCTCTGTCGCCCAGGCTGGAGTGCAGTGGCCCGATCTCAGCTCACTGCAAGCTCCACCTCCCGGGTTCCCGCCATTCTCCTGCCTCAGCCTCCCGAGTAGCTGGAACTACAGGCGCCCGCCATCTCGCCCGGCTAATTTTTGTATTTTTTAGTAGAGATGAGGTTTCACTGGGTTAGCCAGGATGGTCTCGATCTCCTGACCTCGTGATCCACCCGTCTCAGCCTTTCAAAGTGCTGGGATTACAGGCGTGAGGCACCGCGCCCAGCCAAGACTTTTGATTTTAAGATGTTAAACACAAGTGTAATGAATCAAGAACTATAATTGATAGTGACACATAGTTCATTACAGGGTTTCCCAACCTCAGCACTGTTGATGTTATAGACCAGTTAACTGTTGTACGGGGTTGTCCTGTGCAATGTAGAATATTTAGCAGCAACTCTGGTCTCTACCCACTAGATGCCAGTAGCACTCCCTGACCCCTATTCAGGCATTGCCAAATGTTCTCTTGAAGGCAAACTTACCGCTGGTTGAAGACCACTGGTTTGTTACATGTATTTCTCATTACTTTGGGCACTGGCTTATAGTTGATAAAAATTTTTAGAGACTCCTTCACTGGTAATATAGAATCAGTGAAAGTGATAATACTTACCGTAACAGTGAAGTGATATTTTTGTTTTAATATCTTCAGATTTTTTTTTTTTTTTGAGACAGGGTCTCACTCTGTTGCCCAGGCTGGAGTGCAGTGGTGCTAACATGGCTCACTGCAGCCTCGACTGCCACTGCACAAGTGATCTTCCCACCTCAACCTCCTGAGTAGCTGGGACTACAGGCCCAAGTCACATGCCCAGCTAATTTTTGTATTTTTTGTAGAGATGGGGTCTCATTATGTTGCCCAGTCTGGTCTCGAACTCCTGGACTCAAGCAATCCACCCACCTCCGCCTCCCAAAGTGTTGGGCCTACAGGTGTGAGCCACTGTGCTGGCCTAATATCTGCAAATATTAATTAGGTTTACTCACTGTGAGATTTTAAGGTGGAAGCTGTAAAGGCAGAAAAATATTTTTCTTCTCCTGACTCAACAGAAAGAAGTTGAGCAAATTAGGTTTCTAGCGTTGACTGGCAAGCTCATCTACAACATATTTAAATGATTGTTTTAAAAGGTCGAAAATGAGATATTGGGGGCTTAGAGACCCAAGGCAGTGCACCTAGAAATTAAGTCAGTCCAGCAAACAATTGACCTGAACATACCATATCTGGCAATCTTGCATAGATGAGCAGAAACTCTCAGGGAAGCCTATCTCTCCATGGCAGCCTCAGCCACCCAGCTGGGTGTCCAGGCAGGACTTCAGTCCTTTGGTGGAAGACTGATTAAGAGCCAGTCGTACTCTAGGTACAAGGAAGTTCCCAGAACAGAGACTCTGACAAGGGGGTGATGATGGAGACCTGGTTGCCAGCCCTGGATTACAAGGGAAACAAACTGAGAGCCATTTTCTGAGGTGGTGCTGAAGGACTGGCAGCGGGGCACATCTCAGGATGTGAGAATAGATCCATGTTCCTCAAATTTGCCTAGACAGGACAGGAATACCCTGGGGCAAACTAAAAATAAAGGATCCTAGCTGACATTGGATCTATGGGATTGGAATATCCAGAAAAGGAGTCTAGGAGTCTCTGTTTTATTTGTTTGTTTGTTTGTTTTTGTTTTTGAGACAGAGTCTTACTTTGTCACCCTGACTGGAGTGCAGTGGTGCGATCTTGGCTCACTGCAACCTCCGCCTCCCGGGTTCAAGCTATTCTGCCTCAGTCTTGCAAGTAGCTGGGACTTTAGGCACACACCCCCATGCCCGGCTAATTTTTGTATTTTTAGTAGAGATAGGGTTTCACTGTGTTGGCCAGGCTGGTCTTCAACTCCTGACCTCATGACCCACCCACCTTGGCCTCCCAAAGTGTTGGGCTTATAAGCGTGAGGCACCACGCCTGGCCAGAGTCGGTATTTTTAGCAAGCATGGCTGCTTTGCTTGTTCCCAAAGTACTGTTCCACCTTAGGGTTCTTGCACTTGCCGTTGCATGTGTCTTTCTCTAATAGCTGGATGCAGGACCAGCTTCATGGGCATGTGACCTGCACAGTCGCACAAGACCCCATGCTTAGAAGGGCCTCACACTTGGTTTAATGCTCTACTGTCATCTCTTGAAATTTTTAATAGTTGGCCAACAAGGGCCTCACATTTTCATTTTTTTCACTGGCCCTGGGCGAATGATGGAGCTGATTCTGGCTGGGTGATTTGTTCCCTCAAGGCCATCAAGTCTTTGCTTAAATATCTCATTCTTAAGGCCTTTTCTGCACACTCTATGTCAAATTGTAGCCTTTCTTCCCAGTCCCCCAGCACTCCTCCCCAACTTCCTTGCTATATTTTCCTAACAGTATTTATCATTCATCCAAATTTTTTTCTTTCCCTCAGAGCTACCTTTCTGGTGGATACATTAGTGAGTAAATAAAAATCCATGTCCTCATAGAGCTTACATTTTAGTTAGTGGAGAGAGTAAGTAGAAAAATAAAACATCTCTTATGTCAGATATTGATAAGCATAATGAAAAAAAAAATCAAGCAGGAGAAGGAGTTGGGGAGGGCTCGTGGAGATGGCTGGAATTTAAAATGGTGTGGCCAGGGAAGGCCTTGCTGAGAAGGAGGTGAGGGAGGGAGCTGTGCAGATATCTGGTGAGGAACATTCCAGGCAGAAGGAATAACCAGTGGTGCAAAGGCCTTGAGGTGAGAACATAATTGGCACCTTCCAGGAGTACTGTGGCTGGTGCTTAGAATGCAATGGGGTATAGTTGGACTAGATCACTTTGGACCTTGAAGACCATTGTAAGGACTTTGTCTTTTTCTCTGAGTTGGGATACATTTAAGGGGTTTGAGCAGAAGAGTGACATAATCTGACTTGTGCATTAAAAGGATTACTCTGGCTGCTGCTTTAAAAATAGTTTGTAGGGAAGCTAGTACCAAGCCAGGAAACCAGATAAGATGATGGCATTTGTAATAATGCAGGTGGGAGAGGATAGCAGCATGGACCAAAGCAGTAGAGAAGGAAGGAGGTGGTGAGACGTGGCTGGGGTCCGGATGATTTGTGACACCTGATGGACCCAAGTTCTTTTGCTAGTGACTTAGGAATGATCATTATGACTCTTTCCTAACATCACTTTTTTAGTCATTGATAGCCACTAAAAACTGGCATTCATTATTTTCGTAACCAACTTCTACTGAACCTGGTTGGTTTGAGACCTTGGGCTAGATGCTGGGGCTGGAAGATAATTCATGTTGTTTTCTTTTTATTCATGGTGAGTTTTTCAGCTACTGCTTTCTAGTAGCTTCTAGCTACTTGAGAAGCCAGGGAATTTGTTTGATTGATGTTTGTATCTTCCGTGGCTAGCCTGGAGCCTGGCATGTTGTGAGTTCTCCACATACATGTGGACTCTTCATCCACAGGAAAGCTTGACTGGTTTGAAATAGCCAGCCATGGAGCCCAACAGACACTGGAAGTCAGGGCCCAGGGCAAGGGCTGAGTGAAGAGGTACGGCCTGCTGAAGACTTGAACAGCAAGATTTGGTTTGAGGCTCATTCTCAAATCTATAAAAGACTGCTGCCCTTGCTGGTGCTCAGTGTTTGTCTCCTCCCCTCCAGCAGCAGTGGGTCTTTACATTGAGTGACATGTAAGTTTAGGCTTGAGCAGCTCTGCCAGAGGAAGAGGCATTTGAAGAAGTGGGTCTGGGAAACTGAAACTATTTGGGGTGGGTTGAGTAACTGTTAAATATAGTTCAAACCTCAGATGTAACCTTGCTTGGACTGGCATTCCCCTGGGTGTGTTTATCTCCGCTGAGACGTTAAGACTCCTCCCCTAACTCTGTATTCTTGATTTAGCTATTGCTTTTTCAGTGATCCTGGCTCCTCCCAGTTAAAGTCAAGCCTCTGGAGGAAATTGACCAACTCCAGGCTGCCACCGTAAATTTTTGTGCAGAAACCCTGGAGAAACCTCCAGAGAACCATATAGAAACTGAAAGTGGAAAGGAGGTGGCCAGGAGGACCTATTATTTGCATACACTCTTTCTTTTTTCTCTTTGCTTCCTCCAGGCAGCTTGCCTGTCTTTTTCCCTCTCCAGAGGCCACCTCACCCTGCAGTACCCTCAGTTACTTCCTAGCCAGTTTTATTCCCAGGATTCTCTCTTCATCTGCCAATTAGCTGCTAAGCCAAGTTGTTGCTTAACGTTTCCCCTAACAAAAGTTACCTTGCTGAGAAAAGGTGAAATGTTTGTCATTTTTAGAGAGAATAAACGTTGTGATTTAGAAACCTAGGTGCATGTAAATCTTTAGTGTTCATAACTTTAACCCCTGCTGCTGATGGAGATTGCTGACCCTTGCTAGTTAAAGAGAAGATAACTATAAATAGTGCCACCAAAAGTGAGAGGTATGGCAAAGTAGCCTTTAGTCGTTCGGGGTTTTTGTAGATTCTCATTGTTTTTTTAAACACCTTTATTGAGGTTGTACACCACAAAATTCACCCATCTTAAGTGTACGATTCAATGACTTTAAATTTACAGAGTTGTAAGGCCATTATTGGAATTCAATGTTAGAACGTTTCATCACCCTGAAAAGATCCCCATGCCCATCCATTCCTCTCACTCCTTGTTTCCTTCTTCAGTCTTAGACTACCACCAATATGCTTTCTAATCTGTAGATTTGCCTTTTTTGGACCTTTGCCACAAATAGAATCTCATGTACTTTTCTGACAGTGTGGGGAGGGAAAAAAAAAAGCCTTTTTCTCATGAACACATAGCAATGGAGGGGTCTGGTCTCATTGCCATCAACACTTAGAACGTAACAGGAGACAGATGTGGGGGTGAATCTTGGGAGAATGATTTAATATTCAAGTCTGTTTTCTGTAAACCAATAATCACACGAGAGCTGTGTGCGTATGTGGGAACATTCTGTAAGCCACACAGTGCTATGTACATGTTGTTATGTATCCTGAAACATTTTTGGATGAGCTTATATCTTTTAAGGAATGGAGAGGAAGGAAAAAGAAGTTTTGAGAATTGCATTCACTATTAGGTAGGTGGACTGATGATGCTGGTCTAAGATGGGAGGAGTTCTTGACCTTACTCAGCAGCCTGCTCTTAAGGTATCTTCTGGAAGGATGCTTTGTGAATTTCCTTCACAGGGGAATCATTGTATTTTATTTTATTTAAAAAAATTTTTTTTTGAGACAGGATCTTGCTCTGTCACCTGGCCTGGAGCGCAGTGACAAGATCTTGGCTAACTACAGTCTTGACCTCCCAGGCTCAAGCGATTCTCCTGCCTCAGCCTCCGAGTAGCTGGAACTATAGGGGTGCACCATCACACCCAGCTAAATGTTTTGGGGGATACTTTTTGGTAGCGATGGAGTTTCATTGTGTTACCCAGACTGGTCTCAAACTCCTGGGCTCAAGCAATCCATTTGCCTTGGCCTCCGAAAGTGTTGGGATTACACCAACGCCTGGCTGGGGAGTCATTTTCAGTATGTTGTTTTAAGTTATTGATGGCATTTGTTCTACCTAATTTCACCATGATTGAACTTGTGACCACCCTTTGGCTATTACTTTCCTTATTCTATAATCTGTTTCTTAGTGACTACACAGTAAATTTATACTTCATTGAGTCATACTATTCAATCTAGATTAAGGGAGACTTTTGAAATGAAAGCATTGATTGATGTACCTCCCCACTCCCATTCATCCATCCCTAAGAAACAGAGGATAGTCCTACATCAGTTTGAAAGGACACACTTTCTAGTCTCAGCATTAATTGGATCTTAGGAAATGTTGAACAGAGGGTAGGTAGGAAAGCTATAGAGTTTTCCAACTCTTCCTTGGATTGGATGATGACTTTTCTTAGCTTTATGTGAAGTGAAATTGCCAGAACAGCAGACCCATCTATGTTCAGACAGAAGTATAAAAGATACCAAAGCAGGCCGGGTGCGGTGGCTCATGCCTGTAATCCCAACACTTTGGGAAATCGAGGCAAGTGGATCATGAGGTCAGGAGATCAAGACCATCCTGGCTAACATGGCGAAAGCCTATCTCTACTAAAAATACAAAAAATTAGCCAGGCATGGTGGCATGCACCTGTAATCCCAGCTACTCAGGAGGCGGAGGCAGGAGAATAACTTTCATCTGGGAGGAAGAAGTTGCAGTGGGCCGAGATCGTGCCACTGCACTCCAGCCTGGGCGACAGAGTGAGACTCCATCTCAAAAACAATAAAGATAAAATAAATTAAAAACATATCAAAGCAAAAGAAAACATCATTTCACCATTTTGGATTTTTCAGTTTGTTGTCTGTACTATGGCAGGTGCCTCTTTCTTGCTAATCCATTTTCTGCACCCAGCTGCTAATTCGTTTTCTACACCCAGCTGCTAATTCATTTTCTGCATCCAGGTGCTGAAGTGATCTTTAACTATGATCAGATCATGCCACTCCCTGCCTTCACCGTCCAGTGGCTTCTCATCATGTTTAAAATAAATTCCAAATTCCTTAGCTTGGCACCCAAGCCCTTGCCTGGTTGGAAGTTTGCTTATTACTCCCTACACTTTAGCCACGTGATTTTTTTCCTGCTCTGGGGCATTTGCTGCTCCTTTTTCTAGATGGAATGCTTTTATTCCTGGCTCTTTGCATGTCTGATTTCATATTTCTTCATGGGTGACAGAGTTTAGAGCCTACACATTTGGCCTAAGCCATAGCTTGTAAAGAACAGGTTAAGATTTTCATTACCTTTTGAAAAACCTATTCAAAGCCTTTTGTGACACCTCAAAGCAGTGACAATATATTATGGTATTCATCTGGGCTTATCTATGTGAAATTTTCCCTATATAGTCTTACTTTGGGGGAGAAACCATTTTTTTTTGAGACAAAGTCTCACTCTATCACCCAGGGAGTACAATGGCACAATCTTGGCTTACTGCAACCTCCGCCTCCCAGGTTCAAGCGATTCTTCTGCCTCAGCCTCGCTAGTAGCTGGGATTACAGGCATCTGCCATTATGCCAGCTAATTTTTGTATTTTTAGTAAAGATGGGGTTTCACCATGTTGGCTAGGCTGGTCTTGAACTCCTGACCTCAGGTGATCCACCTGCCTTGGCCTCCCAAAGTGCTGGGATTACAGTAGTGAGTCACCGTGCTTGGCTGAGAAACAATATTTTGTGGGAGAAAATTTCTACCTTCTTCCTTCTCATTTGCTGATTACATGTTAGAATCTGCCCTTACCTGATGCTTTCTTACTTTTAATTAAATTTAATGATAATAATTGCTGACACTTTTGAGTACTTCTTGTGTGCCGTGTGTGTGTGTGTGTACTCCTGGAGTACAATGGTGTGATCTCGGCTCAGTGCAACGTCTGCCTCCCGGGTTCAAGTGATTCTCATGCCTCAGGCTCCCAAGTAGCTGGAATTACAGGCATGCACCACCATGCCCGGCTGATTTTTGTATTTTTTTTTTTTTTTTTTTTTAAGTAGAGATGAGGTTTTGCTGTGTTGGTCAGGCTGGTCTCAAACTCCTGACCTTGGCCTCCCAAAGTGCTGGGATTACAGGCATGAGCCTCTGCACTCAGCCCATATGTCGTTCTAAATACTTTACATGAATTAATTCATTTAATATTCACAATGATATATGGAGAGGAAGGAACTATTACTATCCTTACTTTACTGATAAGTAAACAGACAGGGAATGGTTAGAAAATGGGAAAGCCAGGATGTGAACCCAGAAAGTATGGCCCCTGAAACCTTGCTTCTGAGTACTATCCTGTATCAAACTCAAGACTCAAATCTGCCCCTGTCCTTAGATTGGTTCCCACCTTGATGCTAACTGTGTCTGGATAGCCCTAGTGTCCTTGACTCTGGCATCTCATGTGTCATCTTAGAGTCTAGACCATAAAGGTCCACATACATCTTAAATGCTTACTAATGACATTGAGATGAAGATGGTAAAGCCCCTGACTTCAGGAAGCTTGTGGACCAGTTATAGTGAGTCACTTGTGCAGCAGTATGTACAGAAGCCAGGGGAGCCTTGCCCTTCACTGCCTATGGACTCCCTGACTGCACGCAGCCTCTGACTCAGTCACCTTGTCTAGTCCTCTGTAGGCCTCTTGCTTGGCCTTGATGGCCCATTGTGCTCCATATGATAGATGTATCTGTCAGCATCCCAGCAGAATACAGATAACACTCTCAGAGGATGTGGCCGAAGAGAGTTTAATGAAGGGACATTCACTGAGTGTGAGCATGGTTGAGGGAACCAACAAGGGAAGGTGAAGCACCCAGAGACTAGCAATAGTAGGGAGACATTACCCCTCGGCCTGAAGGGCCAAGGGAACACTGGCAAGATCTGGAGCCTTGGATCTGGGACTCCTGATAGGAACTCTCACCAGAGAGGAATGCAGCCACTGGTTATGGTAAGGTCGTTCTGCTGCTATTGGAAAACCAACTGGAATTCCAAGGACAAGGGGGCCTGGGTAATGCAGTTCTTAGAAAGTCAACCTCCTAGGGTTTAGAACAAGCCCAAGAAGAGTGGGGAATGGATTGGGAGGGAAGAGTGGGTTTGAAAGGAGAATAAGCAGCCCAACAGACAACTTACCACCCATTTCTGATTACTTCATTTTCCGTGCCCACTCCTTTGACCTGTGTTAAGTCATCCATCCAGCCATCCATCCATCCATCTGTCCATCCTTCCATCTATCCATCCTGAGCACTTAGTGCATATGAGATCTTTGTCAGACCAGGAAGGCTATAGCAATAACCAGTTCTTGCCCTGAAAGAATTCATAGTGTACTCTTGCAGTTCCTAGCTCTGCTCAGCAGTTTGGATCCTGGTGTTCCCATCTGTTTCTGTCTTCCATCATTATTCCCAGGAAGCAATGACTATCAGCAATCGTAGTCCCCTTCTGATAAGCATTTCAAAGGGCACTGTATCAGCAAGAGCTCTTTCAGCTACAAGTGACAGACAACCTAACTCAAATTGGCCTAAACAAAAAACAAACTCCAAGTGGAGTTTAGTGGCTCTTGGAAGTGAGCACGTTCTGTCTTCAGGCTGTGATCCAGAAGTCCAAATGCTCACTTCTAAGGTGGCTGCAGTATCAGATTCCACAAGGTACCAGGATGACTGCCAGCATCTCCAGCCTATCTCCCTCTGGCAGAAAACAGTAGAGAACTCTCCACTCTACCGCCCTGCAGAAGTCTCTTTGCATGTCTGAATGATTCTGTCATGGGCCTGTGATCTATCACGAAAGCCTGTGATGCTCCACAGGGCAGGAATGAGTCATATGTTCACTCTGGAGCCAAGGGAGGGCTTAGTGTCATTGGAAGCCTATGCACTAAGAGAGATGGAGCAGTTGGATGCTTGGGGGCAAGATCTAGGGGCCCTAAAGGTGAAATAGCATATACCTGAAGCTGCTATGGGCAGAGTGTCCAAGTTATTAACCCTCTCAAACCTGAACTAGACCAGATATACTTTGGATTTTTAGTTGTTAATTTTGTCTCTAAAAGGCACCCGCCCATGTTTATGTTCTCTTTCTCCTTAAACTAGAAACTAGAACACAGAAGACCATCCTTTTAAAAAATCTCATTCCTTTAATGGAGTACCTTTAGAAGAAAAAAGAAAGCTTTACACGTGTGATTTGCATGGAATCAACTTATAACAAAGCAGGACGAACAGGGTCCACTTAGTTGACTGTTGGTTTTGCAGGTTTTTTGAAGTAGAAATATATATTTTTTTGTTTTTACTCAGAATTCATTTGGCATTAAAGGCTCCCCATAATGTGGTTTCATTAGTTGTGCACTTTAATCCAGATGTTGTATGGACTTTGGAGTCAGACAAAAATCCCAGTTTAAACGTTTAAGGAGCCATATGTACCTGGTCAAATCTACCATCTCTTTTGTGTTTTGATTTCTTCATTGGAAAATGGAGAGTAGTAAGTACCATCCACTGCCAGATACTCTAATCACTACTTTCTCTCTCTCTTTCCATATAGATATATATGGGAATATATGTATAGAATGTACATATATTTGTATCTATTCTCTCATATATATATCTCATATATCTTTTTGATATATACATATCAAATATATATTTGATATATACATATATATCTCATATATATATCTGTGATCTCATATATATATCTCCTCGATGTGAGTGGGTATATAAGCTCTCATTTAATCCTTGCAATAACCCTGCGAAAAGTAGATGGTTCCTGTCTTACACATGAGGAGAAAGGATCAATGAGATAAGGAACAAGCTCATGTTCATACAGTAACTGTATTTACTAAGCACAGTTCTGGAGACATGGGAAGCACTCCATAAGTAAAACGGCAGCCATGGTAAGTTTTTAAAAAATCAGATAATAGAAATGTTAAAACAAGAATGGAATTTATTAAGTGCTAAATATTTTACATTTTTAAACTTCCGAGATTTAAGTCCACTGATATTAAAAGCTGCCTTGTAGTAGAAATAGTATAGTGGGGAAAAATTCGTCCTTTTATAAAATCGGGAAACAATTTTCCAACATCTCTTGAAATAACTGGAGATATCTGGGAAGGTTACCGAACCTGAATGAAGAGTCTCATATCCCAAGAAAGCATTGTGTACATTTTGCTTATGAATATTGGTAGTTGTTATGTAATAAACCTTACTCGTTGACTTGGTTATATGTAACTCTGTGTTTCCTTTTTTATGTTTTAGATGGAGCAGATTAAAAGGGCCAATAAACTGTTTACCAATGACTGTATATTTCTGAAGAAAACTTTGAACATCCCAGTTATATCAGAGAAGCCTTTGTTGTTTAATGGACTTAACTCCATTGATTCTCCAGAAAATGAAATTGTTGATAACAGTTTTTCTCAGGAAGAGGAGCCAGTGGTGGCCGGGGAAGACCTCCCTCCTCCCAGTCCTCAAGAATCTGATGTTCAGCCTGTGCAGCCTGAGGAAGTATCAGCCAGAGATTTCCTGCAGAGACTTGACTTGCAGATTAAGTTATCAACACAGGCAGCCAAGAAGCTAAAAGAAGAGAGCAGGTAAGAATACCCTGGTACAAATGTCAAAGTCGAAATAAATCACTATTAAGATGTCCTTGCTGGGCCAAATCTTTCTTTTCTCTCTCTCTTCTTTTCTTTCTTGCCTTTCCTGTTTTTTTTTTTTTCTTTAAAAACTGCATTTTAGTTCTAGAAAGGCATTTTTAGTATGTAAACTCCAAACAGAGCTGCTGCCTGCTGCACAAGGCTTTATCTGTTGCAGCGTTATTATCTGTTATTTACTATAAAAAGTTTACTTCTTTTCTTTAATAGCATCACTGTCCAGCTAGCAATTCTGGATAGCAGCAAAGTAAAAGCGTCTCTCTCATTGACACATTCAAGAGAAGCAGTGTCATAGAAAATACTCGTAAAATATTGATCTTTATAAAACTTGTCAAAGACATTGTCTGTTATTTGTTACTGAGTATTTCCTATGTAAGATCTCATGCAAGCTTTTTTCTTTGTTTTTTAAATTTGATGTTAGGACAAACCTTTCTCTCTCCTATAGGAATTGGTTTCCTGTTTTCTTTATGATTTGATTTCAAAAAAGTACAATCTACTGTTTCCTTTTTTGCCCTGGTTACTGGGAAGCTTGCAACTAAAATTGATACCTGGGTTCAACTCCTATAATATTTCTTATAATTAATACATTGGTTTCCTTCTCCTTTCCTTAGTCCTGATTTTTTTATTTCTTTTTTTTTCATCTTATTATATATATGCCCTTTGTTGTTGGTACCTTAAATCCTTTTGAGAAAGAGGTGAAATATAGAAAACATAAATATAAATATGAATATAATTTAGTATAGATTTAAAATATATTTAAATGTAATATAGACAAATATAAATACATGAATGATATTATTTATTCTAATAACTGAGATACGAATAAAATGGAGATAGTAAGGTATGTCTTAAGTATTGGCATTTCATACAATTTTCTAGGCATGCACAATATTCTAAATTGATATATTCTTTCTTTGGCAAGTGGATATTGTATAATAAGTTTATGTTTTAGGTTTCTGAATACAGTTCTAAACACTGATTTATGCTGTGTTTATTTTCTTTCAGAGATGAAGAAAGTCCCTATGCAACTTCCCTCTATCACAGTTAGGTGATTTGGGGGCATAACTCTAACCAAAATTAAGATATGTTTGGACCTTAAAGAATCCAACAACTGAAGATTCAAAAACATCCCTTCTGGATTCCTATAGTGTCCATCTTAAAATCATAACTAGGTAGTTCTACCTGCTGCAATTGCACTGAAGTGATTAGTTCCCTCTGGCTTCCTATAATTTTAAGTCTTTATTATGGCATGATGGCAAGGTTGTATCCTAAAGCTCATCACTTTTGTAGGTGGTGTTAGTTTTTAGACTAGCTTTTATAAATACTAATTGACATAAAGCATCAAAGACTATTTATATATTTAGGCTAAAAATAATGTTTATCTCCTTATGCAATCCTGATCATGTGAAAATATGGTTGCTGTTTAAGTGATGCTGAATTTGCTGTGTGTTTATAACTTAAGTGCTATATATATATTTCGATATGTCTTACGTATTCTCTATTAATATAAAGAACCAAATTTTGTCCGCTATTTTGTAACAATAAACTACAAAGCCTGAATGAGAAAATAAACTATGTTTTTAAACTTGAGTCTTCATTTTTTTAACAAATGAGAAAATAAAATTGACTTTTAAATTATATATTTAAATGGTGACAGCTCCTTCTTCACTTTAATGGTTTTTATTATTATAAATGCAATTTTGAAAAAAGTATTACTAATCTAAAAGCAAATCAATTACAATTACTGGTAATCTTGGCATTTTCATTGACCTAATGTGATTCAGATATGGTGAAAACATGGAATAAATCAAAAGAACAAATAAATAATACCATAATCTGACATTATATTGCAGAATTCTAGTTTAGATTTCATTGCTAAGTTACTTTATGAGTGTTTGGTAGTCCTGTACTTATTTAAATTGACTTTTATTCTCATAATTTAATTGGTCTTTATTATATGTATAGATTACAGTAGTACACTTTAAGCAATATATCATTTATAATTAAATATTGTTTTGGTCTCAATTTCTGTTCAACTGTTAGATTAAATAAATCTTTAGGCTTCCACAAAAAATCCCCATATCTACCCCATCCCAGCATAGCAAAAATACTTTCACTTTCTTCTTTTTGTTATTTTTTCTCCTGTCTCTTTCTTTTATCTTCCCTTGTTTTCTTTCCCTCATTGTGCTTCTCCAGCTCATCCATTAGGCAAGAAACAAGTGCCCTTAGGTGTTAATGCATCAGAGCTTGCAGAATTAGAACTGCACATATCCAACCCCTGAGGCTGACCAACTGCTGCATCAATGGGAAACAGTAGCTGTCAGCCCCTGTTTTGCTGATTTTTTTGTTTGTTCCTAACATACATAATCCCTGTGTCTTGTCTTTTTTTTCTCACATTATAGGATCTTTGAAATAGGGTACCCTCTTGATCATGCTTTGCTGTTTTCTTGTATTCACTACCTGAACTGTGGGGAATTGGTTGGATAAAGAGAGACCTAAATGAAAAAAAAATAAGGGGAGAAAAACAGGTATGCGTGTAAGAAAAGGTTCAAACAAACATCTATGGTGGCCTAGGAACCATTAAAAATGTAGAGTTATCATGCTATTTAACATAAAATGTTCTGAAATTTGAGAGTAATCCAAAAGACTTAACAGCTCAAATTTGAAATTACAACCACAATCTCAAAAACATTTTTTTTCTGAGTATTTTATTCTTGCCTAAGGTCTCTCTTAGCATTCTCTAGCCAAAACGTTGGTCATCTTCAAGTTATTAGTAACTTAGAATTCTTTGTGGCCACAGTTAAACTATTCTGGACTGAGTACTTTAGTCCCTACCTTGCACATAGAATCGCTAGAGTGGGCTGAGAGACAAGAAACTTAGGTTCTATCCCAACTTTACCATTTCTTGGCTGCATGAACTGGAGCATATCCTGTGCTTTTGTTCCCTTTGTGAGCCAGTTTCCTCTTTCATAAAACTGAACTGATGATCTTCCTTTTGTTTTGGTTGTGGATAGGAGCTAATGAATGCCAATGTGCTTTGAGAACCATAATAAACTCCCTAAGTACGTTTCTTATTTTTAAAAATACTGCATATTTAGATTCTTTATAGAAAAGTGAATGGATAAAATGCTTTAGCCAGCGCCAGTTTATTGTCTGATGCACACGCAGCCTGTTTGGATATGGCTGAATCGGAGTCAGTCATGTTATCAAAGATGACTCATGGAAACAGTCTGATTCACTGTGTTTTGGCAAGTGTTATTTGGACAAAGGTGTTTTTAGTTCCCTGTCCCCACTCACAGATGGGTACTGGCTTCTCTAGAACATACTGAGTTTAGTTCGTGTGTGTGTGTGTCAGGCTTTGGCTTTTGTTTGTTTTTGCAACTCTCTGGAGAGGATGGGAGAAGAAAACAGCCTTTCCCCCACAGTCCCCACCAAAAGGTGGGATACCAGGTAGGGGCATTCAGGACAGCAATGCAGGTGTCAAAGACTGTTTGAAACAGTGACAGCTAATGTGTCCAGAGTTGGTTCCTGCCAGTGGGTTTGTGGTCTTGCTGACTTCAAGAATGGAGCCAAGGACCTTTGCAGTGAGTGTTATAGTTCTTAAAGATGGCACTGACCCAAAGAGTGAGTGATAGCAAGGTTTATTTTGAAGAGCGAAGAGACAAAGCTTCCACAGCGTGAAAGGGGACCAGAACAGGTTGCCGCTGCTGGCTGGGGTGACCAGCTTTTATTCCCTTATTTGTCCCCTCCCATGTTCCCTTTTTGCCCTATCAGAGTGCCCCTTTTTCAATCCTCCCTGCGATTGGCTACTTTTAGAATCCTGCTGATTAGTGCATTTTACAGAGTGCTGGTTGGTGCATTTTACAGAGCACTGATTGGTGTATTTTACAAACCTCTTGCTAGCTACAGAGCACTGATTGGTGTGTTTTACAGAGCACCAATTGGTGCGTTTTACAATCCTCTTGTAAGACAGGAAAGTTCTTCTAGGCCCCACTCGACCCAGGAAGTCCGGCTGGCTTCACTCTAATACACAAAGCATTGTTATTTTTACAATTTGAAGTAAATATATAGAAAAATACGTATGTAATTAATTTACAACAAGTAATACATTTTCAAAGCATTCTCTGGTTTGGGAACATTAATTATTAACATTTCAAGAGGACCTTGGGCCACTGTATGTTTCCAGGGCTGTGTTTGTGGTGGGGGCTGAGTTGCAGGGACCTGAAGTTCATTAACCTTTTCCTCCAGGGAAGCTGCTCTACCAGCTTTGGATCACAAGGAAGGAATGATTTTTATCTCGATTTCTACCCTACTGCCTGGCCCTTTGCTCTCTGTTGGGAAACCTTGGCTTGGATCTAATCCAGTTTAGATAACTGAGATGTGACATACATTTTTACCTTGCTTTATGCAGTGTTTATGACCTCATTTGTCTTCTTAGAGAGTGCATAAATATCTCTATAAGCAAACTCAAGTCTGAAAAGTCACTAATAGGAAGTGTTAAGAGCAGGGCGAAATTGTCAGTAAATCCAGCAAATCCTATACCCATTTACCTGGATCCTTTTTATGTCACTGGGCCTAATAAAAAGCCAGCTAAAAAGAGCAGCCAAAAAAGCAGATAGCTCCTCCAAAGCTACGAGACTTTGAGAAAATGTGAATTTACTTCAACTCCCCAAAGGGAACTGCTAGTGGAAACGACATCCTGTAATAGACATACTCTGCAAGGTGCTTTGGTACCTGGCATACCTTGAAAACAGAACCCACTTAATTCTTCAGGGAGTGCTTGTGTGGATGAGACAGTGAGTTTTAAGGTCAGTCCATTAGAGGCTTTTTCAAAGCAACATATTCTGATTATAAAATATAAGTCTATGAGGAAATAAGGATTCTGTATACAAAATCTCAGCTTACATACAACTTTACTTTCAGATAGTTTTTACGGGAAGAAAGCTATGTTTTAACCACTTGTAAAAGGTTAACTATTGTAAATTCAGGACTTTCTAATAACCCTTGGGTCAAAAAATTTTAATCACAGAATTAGAAGTGTTTTAAGCTATATTATGTTTTCTGAAACAGTTGAAAGACTCCTGGATCTTTTGCCATTTTTACAGGCTGCTATAAATGCGCTTGATGGCCTCAGCTTCTTCCTTGTCAAGGATGCCTTTCTCCACATAAGCATCAGCTTGTTGGTTGATGAAATCTCTCATCTTCGAAAGGTCATAATCTGGAAAATATTATTACAGCATCATGAACAAAGATCAGGAAAGGCCAATCCCATTACAGTGATTACCATTAACTGAGAAGCATTTTATATGATAACACAATTACCATTCTCCATTTTCCACATTGGGAGACATTTTAATTCGTGGCATTTGTGCAGTAGTTTGCAGTATAAAATAATGTTTACATGTATTATCTCATCTGCTCTTCATCACAACCCTGTGAGATGTTCAGGTGAGTCATACCATCCCCATTTGACCAAACAGGAAATAGGCTCATGACCAGGGCTTTGCAAACTTTAATGTTTATACCAAACACCTGGGGCTATTGGGCAACAGCAGAGTCATATTCAGTAGGTCTGGGGTGAGGATCCAGGTTATGCATTTTAAACAGCTGTCAGGTGATACCGATGCTGTTGGTCCAGAAACCACACTTGGGGGTTAAGTGCCTTGTTCAAGGTCACACAGGTAGTAAAAGTTATGATCAGAACCAGCTGTTCTGACTTCCTGACTTACACTAGGTTTAAGTCCCTGTTGATGTGACAAACCACTTTTGTTTTCAAATTAAGAGTTACTTTATTTCATGCTATTTGAATTGTATGCAAGGAGCAAAAAGCCAAACTGTAAACTCTTTTTGGTTCCTTTGTCCTACTTAAACAAACAAACAAACAAAATCTGTGTAAATTGTCAAGACACCCACCAAAAATAAAGATTTCCAGGTAAGAAAGCTGCCTATGACACCTTGCTGAAAGTTTAAAAAACCCCCATTTTCTCTTGATCCTTTAAATATTAAGCAATTATAGCTATAAATGACTAGAGAGAACCCTGCTTTCTGTTCATTGGTAAGGAGGAGAGAAAGGGGAGAGTGGGTATAAAAGGGTGGTTTAGCAGCCACCCTTAGCGAGCCTGAATGTAATCTGAGCCTGGGTCACTTGGGTGTCCTTAAGCTCCTATGAGAAAGGAAAACGAACCACGAAGGACCTCTCTACAATCACTAAGTGAGTGAGGCTTAGACAGGGCTTATTTCCTCTCCGGCAAGCAGGACATCTGCTCCCTGTTAGGGGACAGCCATGAGGATTGAAAGAGAAATCCCAGCACTGAGCACTTTATAGCCATCACCTTAATTGCTCCCCACAAAACCCCATGAGGTTGTACCCTATGACATCTTTCTTTCTCTCTTTTTCTTTCTTTCTTTCTTTCTTTCTTTCTTTCTTTCTTTCTTTCTTTCTTTCTTTCTTTCTTTCTTTCTTCTTTCTTTCTTTCTTTTTCTTTCTTTCTTTCTTTCCATCCATCATCTAACTATCTACCTACGTTTTTGTCCATGATTCCTGGCTTATAACTCTCATAGCCCTTGTTTCAGCCCTTTGTCATGATGTTGGGGCACTCTGGGCCTGAGAAGAAGGCCTCAGGAAGCAGATTCTTTCTCTGACCTGCCCTCCTTTCACCCGGCCAAGGCAGGACTCTAATCTGATTGTGGGTTATAAGACCCTTGATCCATAGAGGGTCCTGCCCTCTACCCTGGAGGAAGGAATGCTGCACAGAGAGGTCAAGAAGAATCTAAAGAGACAGGCCTTACTGGGTTTAGACCATGCCCTTTCTGTCCAATCACATTCCTACATGGTTGCCAATCATGCCCATCCAATGAAGTCTCCATGAAAGGCCCAAGAGGACAGGGTTCAGGGGCTTCCAGATAGGTGAACACGTGGAGGCTGACGGGAAGGTGAACAAAAACTCATTCACGTGCCGGAAGGTTAGTGCACCCCAGCTCCACAAGGATGGAAGCTCCTGCACTCTGGACTTTTCCAGACCTTGCCCTGTGTATCTCTTCATCTGGTTGTTTATTTGTATCCTTTAAAATATCCTTTTAGTAAGCCAGTAAATGCATTTCTCTGAATTCTAGCAATCTTTTTCTTCTTTTTTTAGACAGGGTCTCACTCTTTTACCCAGGGTGGATGCAGTGGTATGATCATGGCTCACTGCAGCCTTGGACTTCTGGGCTCAAGTGATCCTCCTGCCTCAGCCTCCTGAGTAGCTTGGGACTACAAGCGTGCACCACCACATCTAGCTAATTCTTTTTTTTTTTTTGAGATGGAGTCTCGCTCTGTCGCCAAGGCTGGAGTGCAGTGGCGCTCTTGGCTCACTGCAAGCTCCGCCTCCCGGGTTCACTCCATTCTCCTGCCTCAGCCTCCCAAGCAGTTGAGACTACATGCACGTGCCACCATGCCCAGCTAATATTTGTATTTTTAGTAGAGATGGAGGTTCACCATATTGGCCAGGATGGTCTCGAACTCCTGGCCTCGTGATCCACCTGCCTCGGCCTCCCAAAGTGCTGAGATTACAGGTGTGAGCCACTGCACCTGGCCCACCTGGCGAATTTTTAAATTTTCTGTGGAGATGGGGTCTCGCTATGTTGACCAGGCTGGTCTCAAACTCCTGGCCTCCAGTGATCCTCCCACCTTGGCCTCCCAAAGTGCTGGGATTACAGGTGTGAGCCACCACACCAGACCCACTCTAGCAAATTAACTGAACCCTAAGAGGAGGCTGTGGAAACCGAAACTTGCAGCCAGTCAGCCAGCTGTTCCAGAGGCCTGGACATGCAACCGGTGGGAAGGAGGGGGCACTCCTTTGGGACTGCGCCCTCACCCTGTGATGTCTGAGGCTGTCTCTAGGTAGATAGTGTTGGAATTGAACTGGCGGACACCCAGCTGGTGTCGGCTGCAGAATTGATTGCTTGCTTGGTGGTGGGGAGAAAACTCCACACATTTGGTCACAGAAGTCTTCTGTGTTGATTGTTGTGTTGAGTGAGAGAATAGGAAAAAGCATGTTGAGGGTTGTTTTTTTGATACTCATGGGTAAGCATTAGTATCTTCATTTCAGAGATGAAGAAACAGAAAAGAGGGGGTAGGTCACTTGTTCAGGCAGTGGTAGAGTCAGGTTCTGAATGCTGGTCATTGATTGACCATTCCATAGCCTTGCAGTACTGACTATAAAACATCTAACAGGTACAAAGCAAATGTTCAATAAATGCTCCCTTTTGTTTTTGTTTTTCACTTTTCCCATTCTCTCAGGCATGAAGTAGAGAACGAAGCTGAACATACATTTTGTGGGCACTGCACCTAAGGCGATGATTCCTTTATTCCTGACCCCTAAGGCACAAAGGGCACTTCTTGTTCATTACTGGTTCATTAATGCTGGCTCCGCAGAATAGGCTGCAATGTCAACATCTTTAATGGAATAAAAGGCAGACTCCCAGCTGGGCGCGGTGGCTCACGCCTGTAATCCTACCACTTTGGGAGGCCGAGGCAGGCGGATCACTAGGTCAGGAGATCGAGACCATCCTGGCTAACACGGTGAAACACCGTCTCTACTAAAAATACAAAAAATTAGCCGGGGGTGGTAGTGGGCGCCTGTAGTCCCAGCTACTTGGGAGGCTGAGACAGGAGAACGGCGTGAACCCGGGAGGCGGAGCTTGCAGTGAGCCGAGATGGCGCCACTGCACTCCAGCCTGGGCGACAGAGGGAGACTCCGTTTCAAAAAAAAAAGGGCAGACTCCCAAAGACATATGTGAAGAGGTCCAGTGATTTGAATGGACAAACAGGCAAATATTTTGCTTTCTTTTGAAAAGGAAAAATTGTATGTTTATGGCGTGGCTGTTACTATGTGCAGTGGGAAAACCGGCATAGTGCAGAGGAAAGGCCCTTGGGTCTAATGCTAACTCTGCCCTAGCTGGGTGTTAGGAGACATAAGCTAGTAGCCATCCTGCTAACCTTAAAGGAAGTTTTAAGGTTGTAAGACTCAAAGGAGAGAAGGGCTGTGATTCACTTTTTAAAAGCATATTTTTTCAGGGCTACATAAGATTTTCTCATTATCCTCACTATCACATCACATGGATCCTCCCTTTCCTGGGTTTGAGAAGGGGGTTCAGGTCACCCAGTCCCTTGCCAAACAAAGGGTGGCAACGATGGTTAAGAAAGGTCAGAACTAATAGTAATTCTCCCTGCTTATACAGCTGCAGCCACTGCATAGCCCTAGGACCTAGATCCCCCACAGGCTTTGAGAGATGACCCCAAGTCAAGCAGAGCACATATGAAAGCAGTGGAGAAAGAGTTTCTGTCTTGAAGAGAGCATACTGCACATTTCCCAGAGACAAAAGGGAGCATCGAACCCAATGCTATTATTCTGAAGTTTGCTAACAGAGCCCTCCATATGCAAGCACCAGAGTTCCATGCTTCACCAGATTGGTCATTTCTAGAATGGGAACACTGAATTGCAAGATGTTGTTGATTATGACCAGGAGTCTGATTCGTATGCTAATCAGTGAAAACAGTAACAAATACTCCAAATTGATGTACCATACGATTTACCATGGCTTTGGAATGTATTTTGGTACACAGTGTATTACAATGATTCTAAGATGAACATTTTAAAATCTTTGCAGTCATTGATGGTATGTTGTAATTTAATCGCACATAAAACAATGGTGCATTTTTAATCAATGACAGATTTGATGAAATACAGTTCATGTCAATTTTAGTATAACTGACAGCCTGGAAATTAAAATCATTTTGAACCAAATAAAGTATGCATGAATATCGATAATTATTGCCATCACACTCAACTTAGAAGACCCAAGCTAAGACGGTGCAGAAAATACCTCTTTCTCCCTCTGTGCTGTATCTCAGAGGTTTGCAAACTTGGCTGCACGCTGGAATAACCTGGGGAGTTGAAAAAATACTGATGCCAGAGCTCTGTTCCCAGAATTTCTGATTTAGTGGTGCTGCAGCGCAACCTGGGCAGTGGGATATTTAAGAAGTTCCCCAGGTGATTTGGATGCACTTTAAAGTTTGAGAAGCATTACTTGTTTCTTTGGAAGGCATCACTTTGCAACTGCTCTGGCCAGATACCTGGGAATCATATCAGAATCCTCCTTCTCCATATAGCTCTCAAGTTCCTCCCTTCCTTTTTATTTCCTCTGTTTTCCCCTGGTTTACAGCCCCATATTTCTGCTCCAGATCTCTGTCTTGCCTCCTTATCTCTCTCCTGCCTTCTGGGGTCTTATTTTTTCAATCTGTAGTCACACTGCTGCCAGATGGATTTCTCAGTTCTTTTTTTTTTTTTTTTTTTTTTTTTTTTGAGACGGAGTCTCGCTCTGTCGCCCAGGCTGGAGTGTAGTGGCCGGATCTCAGCTCACTGCAAGCTCCGCCTCCCGGGTTTACGCCATTCTCCTGCCTCAGCCTCCCGAGTAGCTGGGACTACAGGCGCCCGCCACCTCGCCCGGCTAGTTTTTTGTATTTTTTAGTAGAGACGGGGTTTCACTGTGTTAGCCAGGATGGTTTCGATCTCCTGACCTCGTGATCCGCCCGTCTCGGCCTCCCAAAGTGCTGGGATTACAGGCTTGAGCCACCGCGCCCGGCCAGATTTCTCAGTTCTTAACCGTATTAGGCCCCAATGTAGGCTCTCTTGGCTAAAACCAACCTCCTCTGAAGGGTGCACAAACCTCTTCCTGACATGGCCTCTGCCCACTTCCCAACCCTGTCTGCTGCTCTTCTCCACAAACATCCAGTGTTCCTGGGGACATGCATGGCTCCAGTTCCTAGAACAACCCCTCTCCTTGGTCCTTTTATGTCTTGGTACCTACTGTTCCCTCCGTCTCCATCTCTCCTCACTTGGCAGATTCATTCTTAACTTTCCAGGAAGGGCTTTCCTGTGGCCCTTTCTCTCAACTGTCTCTGTCCTAGTATGAAGATCCACCCCATCTTCTCGCCTCCTTGGCAGTAACACACCTATCCATGACATCACGGAGCAGGACCAACCATAGCTCTAATGACGCTGTGCACTCCTTGGGTGGGGCATCTCTGGCACTTAGAACAGGGCCTGGTTCTGTGTTTGCTTTACATAAGTGAGTGACTGCTTTTGTGACTGCAGGGTGCGTGAAATAGGTGCTCAGAAAATGCCTTTGTTTAAAATACTCCAAGAAAGGGGGGCTAGATAAAACAAGACTGGCAGCATTTGATAATTATTGAAGAAGGGTGCTGGAGACACAGGGATCCATTATACTATTAGTTCTATGTTCGCTTGACATTTTTCATAATAAAATGTAAAACAAAAGAAAATGTCTTTGCTTAAAAGGCTAATTTGAATAATAAGAGAAATGGAAGTGCTGTTCCCCTCTGCGTCTGAGAGGTGACTTCAGTCTTTTCTGGGCTCTGCGGGCAGACTTTGGCACAGTCAATCTGATTGTGGGAATTTTTATATAGAAAGACCCCTGACAAATGGGTGAAGTTTGCAATGTACAACCACACCCGGTCCTACCTTCTTTATTTCCTTTTTTGTCATGTTTCTTCAACCATTCAATATTTTTTCTGATGGCTTCCAAATAGGCTTCTGTTTTTCCTGGAAGAGGTAAGAGAACTAAATCAAACACTCAGAAAATATCACTACATCTCATTTTAGAGACCACACTTATGTTCAAAACCACAAATATTAGACGTATGCAGCACTTGCAAGGTTGTTTCCCTAACTAGGCAATGTACATATTTGCATGTGCATATGTGTGTTTGTGTGTTGAGGGGTTTAGGTCAAGGAGAGCAGGTGGGGATGAGGTTCCAGGAGGAAGAATCAAGTTGGTAAGTGTCAAGGGGCGTGATTCCCACATACAAATAAATCCACCTTGATGTCCTGGCAGAGAAGAGTTTTGATTCGGTTTACTAGATAGATGGGCCCCTAGATTAGTTCATTTCTGGTTAGGGATGGTTCTTCCAAACTGAGGAGCATCATCAGGCCAAAGACTTGAATGAGACTGGCAGATACTTAAAGATTCCATCACTTCAGTTGAAAGTCCAAATGTGTGGTTTTATGTAAGCAGCTCTAAGTCTTCTGCCCAATTCTGGCAGGGGACAGGTAAAAACTTAGACAAAGAGGTGACCAGCGCTTCACTTCAAGGTTTGGATGGCAAACCTTAGAACTGGTTCTAGTCAAACCCCCAGGATGTAAACACTGTTCAAAGGGCCTCAAGTGTGGCACAGGAACACCAGGCATCACTCATGCACCTGCTCTGTGATGCCCTTTACCTGCACTTACTATGTCTGCAAGTGGATATTACCATCCACTGAGAGGTGAGGAATCTGGGGCTCAGAGAGGCGAAGTGAGTAGGCTAAGGCTATACAGGAAATAACAGCTGGCATTTGGACTCTGATCTGCTTAGTTTCCGCTACCTGCATTATCTGCAGGATAAGACCTCACCTTCAGACATGGACAGTAATGTTGCTTTCTTCTGTATCAAAGAACTCAGCCATTCTCTTAACTAGGTGAGGCCCTAAAGCTTGAGAGGTCCTAAAGCTTAGGGAGTCAGCACCAAGAAACCAGGTCTCTAGAAAGTACCAGATGGCCTACAAAAAGAGGCTTTCAAAGTCCAGGGCCTGTGCAGAAGCAATAGATGCAGAGTTCAGAGTGGTGACCACCCCATTCTGAGCCGCATCTGAGCCCTGTTTACTCTACCGCACAGCCCTCTTGGTTGAGCTACCTGTATTGTGTGCTTATCATGTGCTGAGGACTGCTTTATGCTCCAAAATACACTGTCTCATTTATTCTTCATGACAACTTTTTGAGGCAGTCCTATTATCATCCCCATTTCACAGATGAAGAAACTGAAGCACAGAGACATAAAGTCATAATCACATGGCTGAAAAGTAGCAGAGCCAGGCTTGAACCTGGGTACCTCCAACTACTGTCCGTGTACAATAATACTGCCCTAAGAGTTGACCATGTTCCAGTTGCCCCCACTGCGTTTACCTAAGTGACTTTCTGAGCATCTTTCTTCCTGATCTTGAAGCCTACTCTAGCCTTACCACTGAAGATCTGTGTCATCTGGTTCCCAAAGAAGCACAGCGACTCCTACACAAAAAGAGGTAAATGGACACCAGAAGACATCCACAATTTTTAGTCCTTAGTTGCTTCAATAGTTGGTGTAGAAACTGCCTTGATTTCAGCAGTCTGGGAGGCTGAGGAGGGAGGATTGCTTGAGGCCAGGAGTTCAAGACCAGCCTGCACAACATTGTGAGACCCTATCTCTACTAATAAATAGATACATAAATAATGATCTTTAAAATGCAGTGTTTTCTATTTCAAATTAATTCAGTTAGATAAGGCATTTTGAGCAAGGAGAGAAATCTTAGTGCAGACCATTTCTAAACAATGCAACTTCATTACTTTAAAGAGTTTAAATAAAATTACTGATCCCCATAGGACTCACTTTAATGAATAATTTGTCATTTGCACATTAGGTAGTTAGGACTTCTGAAACTTTTGAGTATGTCTGAAAATAGTCTTGTTCTTTAAATAATTTTAAGCATTGTTTCTACTATCTTCTCTGATATCATATCATGATGTGAGAGCTTATTTGAGATAAGGAAAACCACAGCTTGGTCTGTTTAAACACTGCATTAAAAATTCCAAATTAGGAGAGTAAAAACAAATGAAGTTTTCACCATAGTGGGGCAGACATTGCCCACTCTCGTGCCTCCCTCTTCATAGCTAGCTAATAGAGGAGCCCTCAATGACAGATGAAATGGGTAGATCAATGCATCACTTTTTTTGATCCTCAGGTATGTTCTACTGTTTCCCAGAAGTTTTCAATAGGATTGAGCTCTAGTTGCCAATGCTGAAGTTTGGTCATTATCACACCTTATATGGGCCTCTTTCCCTTCGTGCTCATGTACCTACCCTGCAGTGGTGCTTCCTGGGGTCACTTCCCAATGAAGCTACTTCACCTCAAATCCTTCTCTTAGTGCATGCCTTGGAGGGAACTCAACATAAGACAGTTTGAAATAGAGGCCTTGACCAGGCTCTGTGGCTCACACCTGTGATCCCAGCACTTTGGGAGGCCGGGCTGGGTGGATGGCTTGAACTCAAGAGTTTGAGACCAGCCTGGACAACGTGGAAAAACCCCATGTCTACCAAAAAAAAAAAAAAAAAAAAAAAAAAAAAAAAAAAAAAAAAATTAGCCAGGCGTGGTGGTGTGCATCTGTAGTCCCAGCTATTAGGAGGCTGAGGTGGGAGGACTGCTTAAGCCCAGGAGGTGGAGGTTGCAGTGAGCCAAGATTGCACCACTGCACTCCAGCCTGGGCAACACAGCCAGATTCTACCTCAAAAGAAAAATAAATTAAAGGTCTCAGCATTATTGCATTAGGCTGCTTTCTGTTCAGGAACCCACTACCTATAAAAATGGCATGGAATTTTAAACAGTATGTAATGTATGAAAAGCTATTGTATTCACTATATTGACATTATCAACTCACAACAGAGAATGCGTTTACTATAGCTTAAAGAAAATTGGACTGCAATTCTAGTAAGACTAGTATCTTAGGGGTCATAACATATGATTAGGACTGTTTCCCTAATTTATAACAGAACTCCCTGTCATTCTCATCCTCTTTCATGCTTAATTTTTATCCATCAGAAGGTGACTACTTATCACCTTCTACTGTAGCATATAATTTATTAAGTTTACTGTCTTCCTCCCTTAGAAATATGTTGTTTGCTGATGTACCCTCTTGCCTAGAACAAGGACTGACAGACAGGAAGCTCTCAAGAAATATTTGTCAATGAGTAAATGGACGAAGGCTTTCTATACAGAAGCCAAATTGCAATTAGAAGATTGCCCATTGAGCATGGAATCCAAACTAGGAAACTACGTCTTAAAAAAACATATAAATGGCATAGATTTATCTCTGCCCTTTTTTTTTAGTGACAATGAATGATTTATTTGAAAGACTTGAAATTTAATGGATTCTAAACGTAAATGACAGCTATATCAGAACCTTTAAAACACATGTGTGATAGGTATACTATATCCATATGTCATTCTTCATAGAATTCTATTAATTAAATATCATTGTTCTCGTTTTATTCATGAAGAAACTAAGGCTCAGAGAGGTTAAATGACATGCCCAAGGCGACATAGCTAAGTGAGGGTCTAATATGGTTGGGTTGTGTCACCACCCAAATCTCATCTTGAATTGTCGTTCCCATAATCCCCATGTGTCATGGGAGGGACCCAGTAGGAGGTAATTGAATCATGGGGGCGGTTACCCCCATGCTGCTGTTCTTGTAGTAGTGAGTGAGTTCTCACAAGATCAAATGGTTATGTAAGGGGCTTTTCCCCATTTGCTCAGCACTTCTCCTTCCTACCGTCATGTGAAGGAGGATGTGTTTGTTTCCCCTTCCACCATGATTATAAGTTTCCTGAGGCCTCCTCAGGAACTGCGAGTCAATTAAACCTTTTTCCTTTACAAATTACCCAGTCTCAGATATGTATTTATTAGCAGCATGAGAGGGAACTAATACAGGGTCAGAGCCTGGTTTTGAACCAAAATTAATATGGAGCCTTTAATGACTGGGGCTGGGTCAAATTCACCTTTTAGACTAGAGAAATTGAGTGCCTGCTGTTGTTGTTAAACTGGCTGACAAGGCAGTGGTTCTCAAACTTTGATGCACATTAAAATCACTTAGCAAAAAATTTTAAAGGCCCAATGTCCAAATTGCTCCTCAGACCAATTAAATCAGAATATCTGGGACTAGGGACCAAACATTTGTACTTTTTAATGATCCCGAGGTGGCTCCCATGTGCAGCAAAGTTTGGGAACCACTGCCACCAGTTTTAAGACCTCCACACGCTTACAAGAGCCTTGGCAACAATGGGAATCATATCAGGTACTCT
Source organism: Chlorocebus sabaeus (assembly GCF_047675955.1). Lineage (NCBI taxonomy): Eukaryota > Metazoa > Chordata > Mammalia > Primates > Cercopithecidae > Chlorocebus > Chlorocebus sabaeus. The sequence continues at coordinate 27,336,987 of NC_132929.1, read as the reverse complement.
TTTGCTCTTGGAGCAAAGCAGCTGGCTCATATTGACTTTTCTCTTTGCAGGAGCTGAAAAGCAAATCTTCTAGTTACACAGTATGCACTGAAAACCTTGTGAGAGTTGACTTTGGAAAGCCGGACTATTTTTTTCCTCAATTTATTTCATCTTCCTTTGGAAAAAAAAAATAGCTCATGGCTGAGGTAATAGAGCACAAGCCTTGAAACATACGCTGAAGCAGATGGGAAAAGGGCCAGAATCAAGATGCAGCCTTGTTTTTCTGGCTGTTCTGGTTTTTAACACTGTGAGAAAAATATCTTTTCTAAACATGAATTTGTCCTTACTCTGCTATGCTGTCCTGACTGTCTCCCTCTGGGGAAAGTGTATAAATCAATAAGGTTGGCCTATTGCATACTGCATGTACTAAAGACATTAGGTTTTGCAAAAGAGTGTTTATAAAAATTAAAGTTTGATATAATACTTAAAATTATGCCAAGATTACATGATTGCACTTTTGAACCGGATGAAGCAAAGCAACTGATACTGATGCATGGGTGCTGACACAGGCCACAGAGCTGTGAGATTCAAGATTCTGCATAATGATGACATTTTACATGCCCATTAGATGCAGCATGGAAGACTGGGAGAGCACTGGAAGAAGAGTCAGAAAACATGGGTTCAAGGCCAGCTCCACCACTCTGGCCATGAGGTCTTGAGCAAGTCGCTCATCTTCTGGGCCTTCTTTTACTGGTTTGTAAATCAAGGGGTGAATGCTAAAAAGGAGACTCATGATTTGTACATATAGAAAGAAATTCCCTTTTGTTGTCCTTGAAAAATCCATGTTGATATATAGCTCTCCCAAGCCTACTTGGGACTTCCTCACCCACTTGCTGACTGCCAGGGGAGAATATTGGACTCCTGATTTTTGGACATTCCTTAGCAGAATCCCCGGAGACTTGAAGGGAGGCGTGAATTCTCTTATGTTGCTTAAAAAATAAGTGTATCCACATGAATTAGGCAACTTATTATCAATTTATTAAATAGGCTAACTTTTCTGGCTCCTGTAAAAAAGATATGACGATGATAGGACATTTAAGTGAAAGTTATCTTAGAGATCACCTTTTCCGACCTAATTTTATTGTCCAGCCATAAACTTAAATGATAGCACTGGAGTGAGTTTATGGGTGTTATAATGCTTATCTCATCCCTTGGATGATTAAAAAAAAGACTTTCGGTGACCCACAGAACAGATGTGAATGAGTAAACATCCAACTGGCAAAAAGAGCCACACTTAGATTATGAAATAAAGTTTGAAAGCAGTTTTCTTTGGTCTTCAGAGAGCAATTTACTTGAAAAGTTAAGCAACTTTATAGATTTGGTTGAAGTTAGAATAAATTATAATTTGTTAGAATATCCATAAAAATTTAGGAATAATTATTGAATCAGTCAAACAACTAGACCAACATTGAAAAACACTATTCTTAATGTGGGTCCCTGTGGAAACCATAGTTTAAATAGTTTAAACTATTTTCAAAGGTGAATGTATCATTTTTCACCATTGGTAATGAAGTTGGATGTTTTTTACATTAAGCTGGAAATGAGATGCATAGAAACATGCTTTGTAAACTGAAGCATGATATAAATGTAGAGTATTATTATGACTTATATTCCTTACAGGACCCAGTTCATGCTAGGCATGGTTAATAAACGGTTGCTGTGGTTAGATGAGGCTATCACCTCATACACTGCAAGGCCAAAACAGACTCCCCACAGATACTATTGCCAATGTGTTCTGCTTATAATTATTTCCGTAAGTGGTTTTAGCTGGACCATTACCTCATCCTTTATTCTACTCTGTAATGTCCTCCAACTTTCTGTCCTGAAGGGATCCTGTTCTACATATGTCTGGCTCATCAATAAGTGGGATATGTGTGCATGTATGTGGCCTGTGTTGCACTTGCCAGCATATGGGTTAAGGACTATTCTTGGGCCATTTCAAAGCTTGCTTGAGTCCTCAAAGGCAGGAATTGGTTCTTATATTCCTTCTGTAGCTGCTTCCTAGGCACAGCGTTAGGCATGCCATTGGAATAAGTGTTTATTTCTTGCTGAATAACTGTCCCAGAAAACCCAGTCAACCCTGCCTCCACTCAGACGGATGATTTTCTTTTTCTACCTAGAGACAATGGGTGTTTTCTCACTGGGTTTCATAACAGAGAAGCAAAATAGCCCTTGAGAAAAATGCAATAAAACCACTACGAACACAAAGATATATGTCGGTATGTCCTTTTGGGAATTAATTACATTTTTTTTCTTAGAAATTGTTAGCCCTTGGCTTAAACTTAGTTGGTGTTTTCTAAACTGTATTAGAGTCAGTTGTCCTTATCCCAGAGTAATGGGGTCAAGGGTAACATGAATAAATTACATCTCTGAACAATAGCAGAGGGACTAATTTTAACCCCAAATTCCTGCCTTCTTTTTAATGTTTTAGGAGAGCCATTGCAAAGAATAACCCTAGGCTGGGCGTGGTGGCTCACACCTGCAATCCTAGTACTTTGGTAGGCTGAATGGATTGGGTGGATCACCTGACGTCAAGAGTTTGAGATCAGCCTGGCCAACATGGTGAAACCCCATCTCTACTAAAAATACAAAAATTAGCTGGGGGTGGTGGCACATGCCTGTAATCCCAGCTACTTGGGAGGCTGAGGCAGGAGAATCGCTTGAACCTGGACGGTGGCGGTTGCAGTAAGCAGATATCGCACCATTGCACTCCCCCTGCCTGGGCCACAGAGCAAGACTGTCTTGGGGGAAAGAAAAAAAAAAAAAAGTAAATGGATAGAGCTTTAGTCTATTCTGTTCCTCTCTCCCCATTACTATCTGATGGAAATCCTAATGAAGATGGAAATCCACTCTCATCATTAGTCTCCAAACACTCACATCCTAAATAGGCCATAGTGGACTACTGAGAATCATCTCCTGTATATTCATTTTTTACATAATGTTTTCTTAAAAAGAAGCCAAACAGATCTGTCAGCTCGCATTCCTACAGCCCTGTGCACAGCGATAGAAAGTGGTGTTTAAAGCACTGAGAATGTCACCCCAGCAAGTCAAAGGACGTAGCCTATGGCTCACTGGGTTCTAGGGAAATACGATTGCTATACGTGGGCCACTTCCAGAGGGGATGATTGAGGCATGCTGGGTTTCTGTTGAGCCGAGCTGTAATGCTCTATGCTGCCCAGTTCCTGGTTCTCTGTCTCAGGTCACAGGCCACTCTTTTCTTGGTTAGCTATTTTAAAAAATTTACCGTTCATCCTCCACCTCACATCTGTTAGGATAAAAAAAAAATCCAGAAATAAAAAATCTAAACAAGGATATAGAGAAACTGGAACTCTTGCACACTATTGGTAGAAATTTAAAATGGTGCAGCTGCTACAGAAAACAGTATGGTGGTTCCTCAAAAACTTAAAAATAGAATTCGCATATGATCCAGCAATTCCACTTCTAGATATATACCCAAAAGAACTGAAAGAAGGAGCTCAAAGAGACATTTGTATACCCATATATATATATCCATATTACTCACAACAGCCAAGAGGTAGAAGCAACCCAAGTGTCCATAGACAAATAAATAGATGAAATGTGGCATATACATACAGTGAAGTATTTATTCAGCCTTAAAAAAGGAAGAAAATTCCAACATGGATGAACATGGAGGACATGATGCTGAGTTACATACGCCAGTTGCAAAAGGAAAAATGCTATATGATTCCACTTATATGAGGTCACTAGAGTAGTCAAATCCATAGAGACAGGAAATAGAACGGTTATTGCCATGGAGTGGGCAGAGCGGGAATGGAAAAGTGTTGTTTAATTGGTACAGAGTTTCGATTTTGCAAGATGAAAAGAGCTCTGGAGATGGATGGCATGATGGTATGAAAACAATGTGAATGTACTTAGTGCCTCAAAATTGTACAGTTAAAAATAGTTAAGATGGTACATTTTATGTTATGTACATTTTACCACTATTTCAAAAAGATAGATATATATATATTTTAAAAAGAGTTTACCACCCATCCAGAGTGACTTAGGGTTAAATGGAAGTATCAAAGCAGCCTGATTGGTCTACAGGGTCCCCAAACATGGCACACATATCATCAGTTCTGCCTACTCTTGCTCAGGACAAACATTATTAATTGATCATTACAGCTTTCTTTCTTCCTGAACCCAGATACAATATCATAAACTTTCACAACATGGGCCACTACCAAACAATTGGAGTGGACACATCAGCTATGTCAATGTAGGAAAAAAAATGTAGGAAAATGTACAATGTAGGAAATGTAAAATGTAGGAAAATATAAAATGCAGGAAAAAATTGTGATGGCCTATGAAATCCATGCTAGAGAAAAGGAGGATACAAAAATATAAAAATGTATAAGATAGGAAAAATCAACACAAACTTGATACATTAAGGAAAAATTATATTTTTCAGCGCTGTCTCAAAAAAGTCCCAATAGCTGAAATAGAAGCAGCATCTTTCGCCACTATTACCACTCATTTATTTGAACCCGTATAACCCAGGTTTGGGTGTCCAATTCTACAAGTCTTTTCTACAAAAAGGAACCAGAACTCCTTCAAGGAGAATTGATTTCAAGTCTTGGGAAAGGAAAATTCAGAGTGGGTGTAGAATATCCCATTGTTGCTAGAAAGTAAAGACGATGTACTACAAGGACTAAAGAGAAATTTAGGGAGCTCCCACTGCCCAAGCTACACCAATTTAGGCATAAAGTGTTAGCAAAGGTAGTAGTAATATAAAAGGGAAATAGTTTGTAATTTTATTGGTATTGTTGAGTTTCAAGGTATTGAATACGTAGCTAGTTTGTTTCTCTTCTACTTCATACACAGACATTAAGCATGGGTCTATTATTAAGGGTGAATAGGAACCTGTTTCTATTTGTGTTAGCAGGAGATACTGGGTGGGAAACCTTTAAGTGGGCCAGTCTCTTCAAAATTAAGCACTATACCATGAACAAGATTGGTCCTTGTGATCTCATATCACATCATAACAAGGAATAAGAAAAAGTCTACCTATTCACTGCCACTGATGGTTATACATAACCAATGAAAATCCCTTTTCAGAGAGTCCAGTGGTATGTTTTCAGATGATAAATTAGCTGGGTTCCTCCACCACCTCTCCCAAGAGAGAACTGACCCACTGCCTCAGCTCCTAAAGAATAAACTCTGTAGATGAACCTACTAATGAGACATTAATCTCGCTGTGTCACCCAGGCTGAAGTACAGTGGTGCAGCCTCCACCTCCTGACTTCAAGTGATAAGACATAAATAAGGTTCCAATTATATCAAAGATGTCAATATATTATAATGACAGAAAAATAAGGTAGGTTCAAACCATTTGTTCACAACTTCTGGTAAAGACATTGAGTTTTAGAAAAATAATATCTATCTGAGACATAGAGATGTAAATTTCCACGATGTAAACTAGCACAACTTTGTAACAAGGGGACTTGAACCACTGAACTATACAACTAGATCCCACATTCAGACCTGAAATCAAAGGGATAACAATTTAGAACTTATAACCTCATCGAGTCTTTTTCTTTGGGGGTATGGTAAAGTTTCTAAAATCCTAGGAAGATGGCCGGGCACGGTGGCTCACACCTGTAATCCCAGCACTTTGGGAGGGCGAGGCGGGGGGATCACTTGAGATCAGGAGTTCAAGACCAACTTGATGAAACCTCATCTCTACTAAAAATACAAAAAATTAGAGAGCATGGTAGTGCGTGCCTGTAATCCCAGCTACTCGGGAGGTTGAGGCAGAAGAATCACTTGAAGCTAGGAGGTGGAGGTTGCGGTGAGCTGAGATCGTGTCACTGCACTCTAGCCTGGGCAACAGAGGGAGACTTCATCGCAAAAAATAAAATAAAAAATCCTAAGAAGATGCAAATTGCATTATATTATTTCATAGATATATTCATACTATTTGAGGAAATTTGATATATTGAATTTGTTATTTTTATCAAGTCCTTAAAAGTGTTAAAAGTTACAATCACTGGTTAAATCATTTTAAAATTTTGCTTTGTTAAATTTAATTTTTTTTTTTTTTTTTTTGAGACAGGGCCTTGCTCTGTCACCTAGGCTGTAGTATAGAGGTGCAGCCTCCACATCCTGAACTCAAGAGATCCTCCCACCTCAGCCTCCTGAGCAGCTAAAACTATAGGCATGTGCCACCATACCTGGCTAATTTTTGCATTTTTTGTGGAAATGAGGTTTTTCCATGTTGCCCAGGCTGGTCTCAAACCCTCAGCTCAAGCAATCCAGACTGCTGGGATTACAGGCATGAGTCACTGTGCCTGGTCAAATTCATAAATTTTGATAATCTTTTTGAATAAATAGTATGTGATTATTTAGAGGAGTATTCAGTAAGTTTAAAAATATTGCTCAATAAATTCATAAGATTATAAATTACACATTAAACAATGCACTAATGGTCATACACATTCCTCTCCAAACAGAAAAGTTCATTGTACACTAAAGACTATCAAAAGATGAAATCAGTTTGCCATCCCAGGAGACTCAAGACCATTAAAAAAGATTGCGATTCAAATAAAGATACCACATGCCAAGCTTGTTCTATACAGATGGTGTCAATTTCTCAGATGTGATGGAGCTTGCTCTTTGGATCACCCTACCTTGTGTGGTGAAAGCTTTTGTTTCCCAATTTTATTGCTAACCTAGAGCTGTCAATCCCATACCTTTGGGTTCATCTGTCTTTCCTCCTGGGTTGGACTTATCATCTTTTGTGGAGTCCTTCAAGGTTCCATATTCCTTTTCCATCTTAGCTGCTTCTTCCTTGGTACTGTCTGTTTCTTCATGACTCTTCTCTGATGGTGCTGTAATCAGATTAAGCATTGTTGTCACAGGCCTATTTCCTATCTATTAATTGGTTCCTAAAGTAGAAATCAACTTTATTGACAAGGTACAGTTTGAGGTCAGATCATATTTTGAGTTGAATGGGATCTTAGTGCTTATCTAATCCAACCCTCTAACCCCATATCACAGAAGAGGAAATTGAGGCCCAGAAAGGGGAGAGATATGTCTAAAGTCATCCCGTGAGTTGACTTTAGACATACTGCCCCCACCCCACTCCAGCTTTCTGAATTCTGATTTGGTAATTTTTCCTTTCTGCCACACCGTGCCATTAGAGGGCATATATTCTTTGTCTTACTTTAATCTATGTAGGTGATCAAGCCAGGATATGTCAGGTTCTGAAGTATATTTGGTGGGTCTTGATTCCAAATGATAATAACTCTATAGCTGCCCAATCTCTCCTTGACATTGCATTTTTGAAGGACAGTCTATTACTCAGAGTCACACCTAAGGAGGATCTGGGGCTATGGCAGGACTTCTCTCCTTCTGCTCCTTTCTTCACACTCCTTTACCCCTAGGAACCCTAAATTCGAAGAAGAGACTTGAACTCTTGCTGTCAAAAGAGAATAACTCTTGCTCCCTTCTCACTTTAAAATAACCATATTTCCATGTAGTAATCCTTTGTTGAATTAAAAATCATAAAACTTAAAGTAGGTAACCATTTGAAAGCAATTGTAATGCATTTCTGTAGCCAATAAAATATTTGGAACCTCAAGCAGTCTAACAGCAAACTTTTAAAATAAAGTGTTTTTTTATTGTAGAAAAATAGGAAGAAAAGAAAGAAATCAATTATTGTCTGATATCAAACATCCGCTAGTGTGCTGCGGTATATAGAGAGATGCGTATTTTTTTTTCACAGTTGTGGTACAATTTTGTTCTTTACTTGTATCATTAACATTATTATGGAAGGATGTTTCCAGGTAATTAAAAACTGCTTGAAAACATATTTTAAAGGGCTGTATACTATGCCATCAAGAATATGTACATAATTTCTGTGATAGGGACAAAGAGTCAAAGTATAACAATTTGCAATTTTTGGTTGTCATTAATAGTTAAACAAATTTAAAAAAGAATCTGCCATTTGCAAACTTTTCTCTTTTTGTTCCACCCTCCTCCTTGAAAGGAGGCTTCTTTCCATAGCTCACTTCCTGGGGTTTGATGGGCAGAGTAGGGTGATGGGTGGAGGTTTGGAACTGATGAAATCAAGAGCGGGGGTAAAGCGCACTACCTAGGAGCACAGACCATCCCAGGGGAGAGAGAAGGCCTGGGAGGTGAGAGCAGGAGGTGGGGCAGTGGGGAGTGGACAGATGACCAGGGACAGTAGTCTGGAGAAGTGGTTATCTAGGGAGAGAAAATACCTAAAGGAGAATTTTAGGACGGATTGCTCAGTTTTGTGATGTAGCCTTTTCCTTTCCACCTAAGATTCCTAGCCACCTCCAAGAATCTTCAGTAAAAATCTACATGATTTTTCAATGTTTTTTGAGGTCAGATATATGTGCTGTGATTGGCCACAAAATAACCAAAGTCATATCTAATTAATCCTATGGCTGTGTTTCAGATTTTAACACTTTTCAAAATCTGTAATTTTTTATTAATGTTTATTAAAGTTCATTATTTACTACTCAGAATGGTTATTATTCTAAAGGCTAGAAAAATAGTTAAATAATCGTACCTGGGAAAAGCTTGCTTATATTGTCAGTAGCATTTTTTTCTAGCTTGTTTTTGGTCTGAAGAGCAATCATTTCATCCAAGTTTTCTGGAGGGAGGAAGGAAATAAATATAATTTTATTCCCTGAGAGATGACATCAAATTTTTACTAAAAATGTTTAAATTGCACCAGAAATATCACAATAGCAACTCCAAAATACTAACCCTGCTGGTAAGGTGTTTTGACCTGGATTTTATTTCTGAGAATCATAGACTCTCAGGATGGAAAGACATATAATTTGAGACCCTCAAGTTCAGCCTCCTACTCAGCTAATTGTAGAAGTCACTTCTACATCTCTGTGGCCACTGCTAGAACACTTCCAGGATTGGGAATTAGAGTGGATACTTGGAGTTTGACTTACTCAACACCTTGTGGTAACTGCACCTTCATTTTTCTCTGGGGAACCTACTCCTGTCTGACTCTCAGAACATTTGACTCCACTGGTGCTAGAATAACCCTAGAATGACTAAACAGGGTCTTCCATGACCTGGGCTATAATTTAAGGAGGAGCCTAGGACCCTATCCAGGTCAGTGAGACTCAATGGTAGGACCACTGGTAGAAAGAGGCTCTGTTTCCACTGGGATTGATGTTCTGTGAGGAGGTGAGATTGGGACTGTCCCAGCCATCTTGTTCCCACAGGGAGCAATCTGTCTGGAATAAAGGAAGACACAAAAAGTCTGAGCTGTGAGATGAGATAAGGTCAGTTCCTCACACTGTTGGTGGAATTCACAAACCCAAAGCCAGACTACTCCATCACTCCACAGACTTTTCCAGTTATATGCAGCAATAAATTCCTTTTTTGCTTAAGCCAAACAGTTTGATTTCTGTCTTTCAGGGCTTTCACTAATTCATGAGGAAGAAAGTTCTACTGTCAGGTAATCTTAGGGATCATTTCTCTACTTATATTAAGCTGCACTCTGTATCCTTGTCTTTGTTCTAATTCTGCTCTTTGGAGTAGTATCATATTAAATGTTGCTAGACAGGAGTCTAGACTGTGACTTCCTCAAGGTAGACGATGAATTAGAAACCACACTTTTTGTACTTAGCTATTCAACCAGCCACATAGCTATCTCACTACACTATTTTAGGACAAGCCTTTTCCACCATTCACAAACAAGCAAGTCTTTGCAATTAGTTTGTAAGGATCTTATTATTACTTTGTATGTTTTCTCCCCAAGTAAACTCCTCTTGCCCTACCCCTATTTTAAGAAGATAATTAATATATTCTAATGTGTAATGCATTGCTTTCTTCTTGGAAATAGTTGCCATACCTGGCAACATTTGTAATCATGATACACTGTTGAGGCCAGAATAGAAAGGCAGATCACTGCTTGTCACTAGCTCAGATGGGAGGAGAGGAGGCTGGTCAATCATCTTCTACCCATGCTGCCCTGAGCCCCTGGGGATATAAGGGTGGCTCTCCACGGCAGCAGAAGTCAAAAGCCAATGTGCTTATACAGAAAAATTCTTAAAGACATAACTCAAGCTCTAATTGTAAAAGTTACACATACACACTTAATACATATATGTACATAAACATGTACATATACATTCATATGTATGTAATACACATATATTTATAAACAATATTTACTTTGCATATGTAAGGAGCAGATATAATTATTTAAAAACACAAACATTTAGAATAAAACTTAAATAGTCTATCATAAAAATAAATAAGTAATTTACTTTAGATGGTCTTCTCTTGGGGAGTATCTAGCCTATTTTCACTGCTTTGCTCCTCCAAGCCAATGTTGTCCAATAGAACTTTCTGCAATGATGAGTGTATTCATTTCTGCACTGTTCAATACGGTAGCTACTAGCTACATGTGGCAACTGGGCACTTGAAGTGGGCCTAGTGCAACTGAGAAACTAGATTTTAAATTCTGTGTAAGTTACTCTCAATTTAAATAGGAACCTGTGGTTAGTGGTTACCATATTGGGCAGCACAGTTGTAAGTGACAGTGGGAATATCTGCCTTGCACATAAGCCTTTGAGGCATTTCTGATTTATTTCCATAGGATAATTCACTAAGTGTGGAATTTCTGACTCACAGGGTATTGATATGAAACAGTTGTTGATATGAAAACAATGTCTTTGATCTACTGTTAAAAAAAAAAGTAGGCCCCAAAGCACTATGTGTAATATGAGCTTATTTTTTGTTGTATGAGAGAAAGAAATGACATAGGTACACACACACACACACACACACACACACACACACACAGAGAATAACATTTGGAAGAATATAAACCAAAATGTACCAGATTGTTTATGTTGTGAGTGATTTTCACTTTCTTTTTAGTACTTTTTGCATTGAATGACTTTTAAAAATAAACATGCTCTTTTACAGTCAAGGAAAAAACCAGTAAAACTACTTTCATTTAGGAAAAAAATGAGGTTCATTCAGAGTAATTCTGGATAACCCTATCTGATATAGTTTTGATATTTGTTCCCCCCACACTAATGTTGAAATACAGTCCCCAGTGTTGGAGGTGGGGCCTGGTGGGAGGTGATTGGTTCATGGGGGCAATTTCTCATGAATGGCACCATCTTCTTGGTGCTGTCCTCGGATAGTGAGTGAATTCTCACGACATCTGATTGTTTAAAAGTGTGTGGCACCTTCCCTACCCTTGCTTTTGCTTTCACGCTGTGACATGCCTGCTCCCACTTTACCTTCTGCCATGAGAAGTTGCTTCACTGAGCAGATGCTGGTATCATGCTTTCTGCACAGCCTGAAGAACCGTGGGCCAATTAAACCTCTTTTCTTTCCTTTGTATTTTATTTATTTCCTATTTATTTATTTGAAACAGGGTCTTTCTCTGTGGCCCAGGCTGGAGTGCAGTGGCACTATCTTGACTCACTGCAACCTCAGCCTCCTGGGCCCAAAGCGATTCTCACGCTTCAGCCTCCTGAGTAGCTGGAACTACAGGGGTGCACCACCACACACAGCTAATTTCTGTATTTTTTGTAGAGATGGCATTTCACCATGTTGGCCAAGCTGGTCTCGAACTCTTGGCCTCAGGTGATGAGCCTGCCTCAGCCTCCCAAAGTGCTGGGATTACAAGCGTGAGCCACCGTGCCTGGTGGAGTCAAATTTTTATAAAATTGTCTCCATAAGATTATTAGAAAATGCTAATGAGACAATTAATAAATGTGAAATATTTGTACTCAAGCTGGTTCTATAAAGATAAAAAGTTGAAAGCTGGTTAATTTTATTTGCATATATTATCAAACTGGTCTATTCTTGCTACCCAGGTGATCTGGCAAGCTTTGGCATAAATGATCAAATTAATGAGGTCATTATTGCCAAGTCCCTAATTTACTTTGAACAATGAAAACCACCACAGTAGAAACAAACCACATAGGATCTCACCAAGGTAGGAAACACCTTCTTCTGGAGATATTGTTCCATATTTCACCATCATCTTCACAAAGTCAATCAGTGTTTTCATGATAGTAATCAGTGTTTCTTTCTCTTTTGCTTCTTTTTCTATATGAAAGAACAAAATAACTTAAAACTAGTGGGGGATAGCTTCCTCTTTCAATGTCAGTTTATAAAGTACAACATCTTTTTGTTTGTTTGTTTGGTTTTTTTTTTTTTTTTTTTTTTTTTTTCCCCAAAGATGAGGTCTCAGTGTGTGGCCCAGGCTGGAATGCAGTGCTATTTGCAGGTCTCATCATGGCTCACTACAGTCTCAGACTAAACTCCTGGATTCAAGAGATCCTTCCATGAAGTTGGAACTATAGGTAAACACCACCACACCCAGCACTAATTACAGTATTTTACTGAAATATTTTTCTCTATATTTATAGCTAAAACCATATATATTTAACTTACAAAAAAAAAATCTAAGCTTGATTGGAAATATAGGGTAAGATAGATACAGCTATACTGAACTTTTTCCAGAAATAGGCAATTATAACTTCTCCAAAAGAGTTTAATTTCATTGAAAATATTTTGCTGATAGAGTAGATGATAAAGACACAGTTTTCAACCCGAGATAACATGAACTCAAAAGGAAGGGTAGAAGACTGGCAAGCCAACAACTTTTCTCTACTCAGGTGGTAAGTCTTTGAGGGCAAGAACAATCTTTATTCATTAATTAAGCTTAATTTTCTTAATTGAAAATAAGAACATATATAGTTTTAGTTTATAAATGCAAAATTGATTTTTGAACAAGATGTTACTTTTTAATCTTTGTTTCATTTGAAAGAATATATGCATATAGTAAAAATATTTCAACTGCTCAAAAGTAAATAAAAATGGAAAGTAATATTCTCTTCCTCATCCCCTCTAACTCTCTTTAAGTAACTATTACTAGCAGTTTCTTGGGAACCTTTTTTCTTTTTCTTTTTTCTTTTTTTTTTTTTAGATGGAGTCTCACTCTGTCACCCAGGCTGGAGTGCAGTGGCACCATCTTGGCTCACTGCAATCTCTGCCTCCTGGGTTCAGGAGATTCTCCTACCTCAGCCTCCCGAGTAGCTGGGATTATAGGCGTGTGCCACCATGCCTGGCTAATTTTTGTATTTTTAGTAGAGATGGGGTTTCACCATATTGGCCAGGATGGTCTCAATCTCCTGACCTCAGGCGATCTGCCCGCCACGGACTCCCAAATTGTGGGGATTACAGGCATGAGCCACTGGGCCCGGCCTCATGGGAACCCTTTGTATTTGACATTCTGTTCTGCATCTTGATGGAACAAAATGGATAATGATGTCATAATAGCTGAGAAAAAAATATTAATTCTAAAATCAGAAAAAACATCAGTTTCCATTTTTGAAGAAAAGAAAAACTAAGATGCTAGAGGGGAGCCCATTTTCCCTATTCTTTGAGCTTCCACTGAAAGATTTTCTCTAAATACTCCTAGCCTTTCCCCCTTCCTCTGCATCCTCCCCCACAGATATGGTTGGTAAGCAACAGCCATTAGCCCATGTTTCTCAACTGGTGGGGATTTGGAATCTTTCTTTTTTTCCACTTGCCTGGAACAATACAAGGCAAGAACCTGAGAAATGAGCCCGTTCTGCAGACCCAAACCATCCCTGAGACTGGCTGTTGATCTAGACGGAGGAGTAGGGAGCAAACAAGGCCACAGTTGGCTCTCACATGAAGCTACATTCTGCAGCCCCGTGTTTATCAGCAACAGAGATGATATTTTGGTTTCCTGCCTGCTTTATTCATTCTTAATTTGTTGAGACCCTGGGCAAGAAAGACAGATGCTAGCAAAGAACTCAGTATAAATATTTAAATTAAAATTATGGGAAAATAAAGGCAATAAGAAATGAGGTGAGGAAAATGGAAAGATAAAAACGAATAAGGAACGTTTTATACAGTAGCATTTTAAAAAATGCCATCAAAGTCATGGGTTGGGAGGGAGGAAAAATGGGAGAAGAGGCAGGGGAAGAGATCTTGGAAAAGAACTGATAAATAGTAACTTTAGCTATCACATTATTTGCTCAAGGGCACATCCGTAAAAGTATTTGGCATCACGCTGGTGCTCTTCACTGATGAGAAGTGACTCACCAGGATGACAGAGGTTCCGAGTTGGGCATCTGCCAACCAATGGGGCAAGATGGCTCAGAATGGACCCTCTACAAGCCCTGCAGAGCCAGCAGAGCGGCCAGTGCCATCTGGCCAATATCTGGAATTGAAGCACAAAGGATGTTCTCCAGAAATGAAAGCTTATTTTAAGGTCACTTCTTGGGAGAAATAGATTACAGTTATAGAAGTCTTTATATAAATGTTCAATCTGGGGCTGAATCCTTGAACAGGGAAAGGAAAAGCCATGAAGGCAGTCCAGAGCATCTGTTTGAACAATAACAACAGAAACATTGCACATTATTATCCTCCTTGCAGATTTAACCAAAATAAACATGGACTGAATCCTCAGTTAACTCAGTGCACCTAGGAGCAAAGAGATCAGCATGAATGACTTTGCTTTAAAAAACAAAAACAAAAACAAATGATTTCCCAAGTGTGTTTTAGGCTCCTGGATTTCTTCAGTCTAACGTTCTCCATTTTAACTCTGAAGTTAAAATGTTCATAAAGGCTGAAGCTGAAACTGTTCATGAAGAAGTCTTGAATAATCTTTTGAATGAGGTTTCATACATTGTTTCCATTAAGGAAAGTGAGTAAAGCCTTTTAAAGAAAGATATGTTGCAAATGGCAGGATTTCCTTCCTACTTTTGTGTTTGTGTGTGTGACAACATGTATGCTACTAAAAAAAAGTCAGGCAAAGAAAGACAAATACTGTAGGATCTCACTTATATGTAGAATCTCAAATAGTCAAACTCATAGAGGAAGAGAGTAGAATGGTAGTTTCCAAGGGCTAAGGGGAGGGAAAATGGGGAGGTGTTGGGGTCAAAGGGTACAAAGTTTCAGTTATGCAAGATGAATACATTCTGGAGAATGTACAGCATGGTGGTGATAGTTAACAGTATTGTACTGTATACTTGAAATTAGCTAAGAGGGTAGGTCTTAAGTGTTCTCATCACACACACAAAAAGAATAAAAGAAAAAAAAGAAAAAAATGTTAACTGTGAGGTGATAGATACACTAGTTAGATTCATTGTGATAATCATTTCACAATGTATAAATGCACCAAAACATCAAATTGTACACCTTAAATATATACGATGTTTGTTTGCCAGTTATACCTCAATCAAGCTGAGAAAAAAAGAGTTGCAATAAGAGTTGAGGTTGAACTGGGTAAGGGCAGGGACACTGCCTGGTTCATATCCATCTTGGTGCTAGGTCTTTTCCAGTACCTTGTACATAACACGTGTCCAGTATTTGTTTGCTGAACAAATAAATGAACCTTCTGTTAACAAGAAGATTAAATTATCCAGAAACATCACCTTTCCTGATTATCCTTTACTAAATATTTTCATAACTGGTATGCTCCTTTGGAAAAAAGAAATTGATGTGAACCGTTTTCCCCAAGCCCACAGTGTATGTCATTGAAGATTATATTTGGAAACTGAAAACAGGAAGAAAAAAACCCACCCACACATTTCCTGGAACTCCTCTTTCTGTTCCACATAATCACAACCACACAGTGGTTACCTGAATCAATACTTTTCAGTAATGCATAGAAATTTGGGAAATATTGGAGTTCCTCAAAGTTGTCTTCACTGTAGGTTTTAGTTCTCCTTTCCAAGCCATTTGTCAAGGTTAAGGTGTTAGATACTGTTTCATCGTTTTCTGCCTTAGTAAGACCATCTTGAATTGCTGCCATTGGAGTCTCCAGTGGGGAAAAATCAATAAAAAATAAACGTTTTGTTAGAACTAGTGAAACTCCAGCTTGATTCCTTCCTTTGTGATGCCCTTAAATGTGAAGAGAAAGAATTCCCCCACCTTTGCAAGCTCCTGCAGGTTCAAACCCATTTCTAGACATGTGTGCTCTTGTCATTTGAAAGGTCATTGAAGCTTAGGGAAAGGAACTCTACCTCAAGGGAAATCCCCTGAAGAACCTGGCTCCTGCTCAGGGGAAAAAGGGGAATTTCTGGGCTCCTTCTCTGACCATGTTTACCTCCACAAATTCTCATGCGTCTCTCCTCGAAAAACTGCCTTTTAATGAAGAGGGAAGCTTTGAGTTCACAGAATCCACCAAGAGGGCTCGTGTCAGGATACAGGAAAGCCTGTTAGAATGTCTATCCCTAGCAGGGCAGTCATACTTGGGAATTTCTGAGTAAAATTTAAGTGCTGTCTGGATGAGTGTACAAAATCCTTTCTCTCAGACCTGATATTTGTTCCATGGCTCCCATCTTAGTAAATGATTCATTCTCTGTTCAGTGAACTAGATAGAAATTTAAGAGCCTTTCTTGCCTCTTCTTCCTTTTCCCCCATCCAATCAATCAGTAGCCTTGTTGGCCCCGCTTTCAAAATTTATCCCAAATTTGCACGTTTCTCTCTCCACTATGCCACTCTCGTCCGAGCAGCCTTCATTTCTCACCTGCTAGCTGCAACACCACCCTCCCCAAATCTGTGCCCAACACTGCGTTTCCACATTGTAGCCAGAGTTATCTTTTTAACAGTCTGATCATGTAACTCCTTTGCTTAAAATTCTTCAGGGGACCAGAAAATTCTCATAGTTCTTACAATAAAGATCAGAGTCCATCCATGGCTCATAAGGCACTGCATGGTCTGGCCCGGGTCCACCTTCCCAGTCTCTTCTCTTTTTGCTCTTTCTTTCTGTGCCAGCAACACTGTGCTTGTTTCAGTTGCTTGGATACTCCACACATCCTTCTCTGTGTGCTGCCTCTCATGTTCACAAGTTAACTCCTATTTGACCTTCGGTTCTCAGTTCAAGTTACTTCCTTAGGGAAGCATTACCTGAGCCTAAGTCCAGCTCAGGTTCCTTTTTTGAGGTCTCACAGAACCATGTTTCTTTCCTCAGAGCACTTAATGCAATTGTAATGAAAATACATGATGATTTAAACACGATCTACCTCTTCCACTAGACTTTGAGCTTCATGATTAAGGGATTATGTCTTTTTAAATGGGCATGGTATTTCCAGTGCTTGGTACAGAGTTGGTATTCAATAAATATTTGTTGAAAGAATATTTCATTTGTATTTAATTTGCATTGATGCATTCAGGTAACATGAGTACACAGGTCAAGCATGTGAACATTTTAGAGATGGGTGAATAGGATTATGTAATGGGAGTGAAGAGTTATGGAAATAGCTATGTTAGTTGTTAGTTTTAGCTCAGACTGGTAAGCTTGGGTGAAAGTCATAAGGGTTTTTTTTTTTTTTTTTGATAAATCTAGAACTTTTTTTTTTTTTTGAGTGGGTGAATCTTCAAAAGCTGCTTAAAAAGATGGCAGCTGTTGAGGATTGGAAGTAAGGAGAGCAGAGGAAAGTTTTTAGGCTACCTAGTAAAAAAAAAAAAAAAAAAAAAAAAAATCCAGACCCAATTTATATTTTCTAGCCTCTCTAAAACAGAATTATCAGCCTCTATAGTCTTTGTATTTGAGATAAGATGTTGGAGGAGATGAGGAGCCATGGCTGTGGGTTCTTTACGGAAGAAAATCAAAGGACAGATGAGAGATTTGATATCCCCCTATGGTCAGTTTCATCTAAAGTTTTAAAGAGAATTCAAGGTGGGGAGAAAGATCTTAGCAGCTTCGTTGGTGCCAAGGAAAAAATGAAGAGGCAAGGAGTCCAATAAAGGGAAGGAAGGATGAAATTAGCCTGGGTAAATAGGCATCTAAACCAATGAAAAGGGGAAGGAGCAGGTGGATGAGCACTGCCAAGAACAGAGAGGCAGCATTAGGCAGCTGGCTCTGGGGAACACAAAAGCTGGTGGAGCAGACGATCTAGTCAACCCACTTCTTTGTGGGGGGATTGGGCACAGATGATGACATCTGCTGTGAACAGATGTTGGATACCAAAGGAACTGTGAGATATTTGGTTGCAGTTCACTGGGACTGTACATATAGTTGTTATTATGTGACATTGTTACTTCACATATTATTATGTATTATTTTACTGTGGGGTATAAGATGTAATCTTTACCAAATAATAGAATATAACATAATCTTTACATTATTTTCAAAGTGGAGATCATTTATATTTTTAACTTTTTGGTATTTTATGCATATACATGTTTTAAAATTAATTAATTTATTTATTTTTTGAGACAGGGTCTCACTCTGTCACCCAGACCGGTATGTAGTGGTGCCATCATAGTTCACTGCAACCTCAAACACCTGGCCTCAGGCGATCTTCCTCTCTCAGCCTCCTGAGTAGCTGAGACTATAAGCTTGTGCCATCACACCCAGCTAATTATTTTTATTTGTAGAGATGGGGGTCTCACTATGTTTCCAGGACTAGTCTTGAACTCCTGGTCTCAACTCCCGCCTCAGCCTCCCAAAGTGCTGGGATTATAGGTTTTAGCCAACATGACTGACCTGACTATAAATGGGCTAAAAATGCCACATACCTCAAATCTTCCTTGGTATCAAGTAAGGTACTAATTATTATACAGATAGAAGTACACACACACACACACACACACACACACGCACACATCCATCCATACAGATACATATACACACATACATACCACTTTCTCTGGTATTTTTCCAGCCTGATTCTCAGTCCTGCTAGTTGGGTTATTGAGATCCTCCTCATAATTATTGGCTTCCTTTGAGATTAATTTTTGTAAAACCTCCGCTACTTCATCTTCCAGTGTATGTGCTTGGCTTTCTGTGATCTGTCATAAAAAGGCAAAACATATATAACTGCTATATTCCCAGTCCTGTGATTTAAAAAAAAATGCGGACTAAACTGTAGCCAAACATATATTTTTTAAAGAGGACTCTTCTGAACCATCTTTCAGACAGCCCTCACTTATGCCTGCACCACATACTAGCTGTTATAGGGATTGCTCAGCACTCCTGGAAGAAGTATATTTGGGCCCACCATGCAAGCTGTTAGTCCTATCTCTTGAAACCCACGGACTACATATTTTGAGAAACACCCGGAGCATTGCTCCACCACAGCTTTAGGTCATAGTCAGATAACCTTTGACATCCCACAACATTAGCATCTTAATAAAGCCTGCCAGGGCCAGGTCAGGGTAGAGGAGCCAAGCTGAGGTGGATTCAAATGAGATCACCTGGAGTTTCCAAAATATAGATCACATGCCTTTGCTCATGTTATTTCTTTTTTGTCACATACGTGTCTTTTACCTCTGCGGGTTATATCCTAACCATCCCTCTAAGCTTCCTTCTTGCGCCTCTCCTCTGAAGCCTTTCCTTACTCCAGTTGGATATAAGCTATTCTCTGGCTCTTATGGTTTTTAAGCAGCTGGCATTTTGGGCATGTGTCTACTTGCCTAGTCCTTCTGATGAATGATAAACTCCCAGAAAAAAAGAATGGTGCTTGTCCTTAAAACCTATGGGTCCTAGTAAAAGGAAGACACATGATAAACACTTGGCTACTTGAGACAAGTGACTTGGCTTCTTGGCATACTCTAAACTGCACTAGGAATTTGGTTTATTTCCGTGCACATGACTTACAAGGCCAAGATTCAGTAGTTTAGAAACAATCTTGTCAAACACTGCTCTGTCATTTTCTTCATAAATCCTGGTAGCGATTTTATGGACAATGTCTTCAGCAGTTAAAGGAGTCCCGTCTAGTTGATGAAGACCGTCTGGATCATCTAGACAGAATGACCACAACTTCACGACATAGTGATCATAGATCTGTTTCATGCATCATATTATACTTATAATCTGTACTTCACTTTTGTACACTCAGATATGTTTGAGATGTATTTATGGTGGTTCTTGGTCCACGAAAACCCTTAGTTTGAAATAAAATTGATCTTCATGTTAAAAACTTAGTATGATAATGGACATTCTGAAACTTTCTTAGGTGACTGTAAGAGGAAGGAAGAGCTAAAGGCAACACAAAAGCCCTCTCCATTTATTGTTATCACAAATAATACAAACCATATTATACCTTTTATTAACATAGTATGCCATATTTATATAGCATGTCATATTATTCAATGTACCCTTCTATATATTGTATGATTTGATATTTCAGTTCCATACAGGGAATAGATTGTTTGGTAATATCCCCACATGTACTACCTTTGCAGGCAAATTCCTGGGGTAGGGGCAGGGACCTCTACCTCACACCCAGAATCAGAGAGTGTGTACTGAAGATTTTATGACTCACCTAAAATAAATATTTACTTCTAACTGAACCTGTATCAGAGTGTCTTTATGTAAAAAAGGCAGCTTAAGGTAACACGACTCATTCTTAGAGAACAGGGAACTTACTTTATGTGCCTGGAATTTAAACTTTTGAAATGTGGCAACAGATCTGCACAAAGCAATATGTAAATCTTTGCAGAGAAGCATGCTAATATGTACCCTTGGTTTTCCTAGAAATACATTTGGCAATACGACTTCAGACCAAAGTAAGGGCCCATCCTGAGGGAAAGGGCTAGTGGCAATGAAGCATTGTAGCATATCCATGGAGATCTTCCGGGAATCAATTATTAGTCATCTCCAATCTATACCACATTGAATGGATCAAATTTACAAGACTCTTAATTCTCCCTGTTTCCTCCGGGAAGACTGGAAAGATCAGAATTTTAGCCCCAGTGATATCTCTGGTTAGTTATATCCTTGGATCACTGTAAAGGAGTCTAATAAGGTATTTATTTCATGGGATTGTTGTGAAGATCAGATGAAATAAAATATAAAAGTACCTTTCAGATTGAAAAGTACTTAAGGTCGATGCAAAAGTAATCGTGGTTTTTGCCATTACTTTTAATGGCATTACTTTTTAATGGCAAAAACCGCGATTACTTTTGCACCAACTTAATATATGAAAGCTAATGTATTATTGTTATTATGCACGATATATTTGTATTTTGAAATAAAGGAACTGCAGTTATCTTCTAGAGAAAATGGAAATTGAATCTTTGGCTAGATTCTGCCCAGACAATCCTCATCACACTCACTCAAAGAAAGAAGAACCTAGTATTTCTCTTCTGATTCTGCTCTTTTCTTCCATGGGTTTTGGGGATTTGGACAGGGAATATCTCCTGTGGCTTTTCTTTCAGACTCTATGAAAATAGAGGTATATGCTGCCTCAGGCAGAGTATCTTCTTGTTTGGAAAGAAGCTTAGGAAAATGAGTAGGGGTAAGTATACATGGAGGACTGGAAGTTCTCTGTCAGTACAAAATTGCTGAGCTGTTGGCCAGCACATGAGCTATGAGCCCTTCGAGCTGAGTACCAGATAGATAAAAAAGCAGAAAAGCCCCTAAGAAAAACAAACAAACAAACAAACAAACAAACCACAAACATAAAATCAGTTCTCCCCCTGGCTGACTGAAAATTTGGTTCATCATCTATTTTTCAGGAGCAGAGACTCACTATTATGTGTCTGATTTTTCCATTTGTGGGTTGCAAGTCAGGCTCTCGGGAATACACAGAGCAGAAACTGCCCCAGTCTATGCAGAGGTGGAAGAATTTATTTCCCTTCCCACTTATCCCTCAGGATCCGTAAAAGGAGGAATATTGGTTGCCTGCTAAACCTGGAAAATAACTGAGATGACTGTTTTTCAGTCCATTTACTTCACAACAGGGAGGATGTTAGTAACCCGCTGAAGAGACTTTGCTCTGCTGCACCGCTGTACTCTCTTGAGCCAGGAACTTAGGTCTCCCCTAGCAGCGCTTTGCTGGATGGGGTAAACAGTGGAACGTGTGACCATTGCTCCTCACCTTTCCCTGATTTCCTTCACTCTTCTAAAATGGATAGTATGACTCAGAATGGCTTCCTTTCTGCTCATGAAGGGGTATTTCACTCTCCATGTATAGACTCCCAGAGGGGAGCCAAACATGGGTTTAACACATAACTTTTGTTAAGTAGCCACAACATTCTAAGTGAATGTCAAAGGGTCATGTCCCAAGTCATCATCTGCCCAGTACTGTTTTGAATCCCTAGCATCTAATATAGCACTTGACATTCATTTGTTCAATATATTTTAATTGAAGTCTTACTATGTGTCAGACACTGGAAATAGAGTGATGTAAAAGTTAGGCATGCTCCCTGACTACACAGGTTTTATTGTCTAGCTCATAGTCCAATACGTAGCAATTGCTCCATAAATATTTGAACGCATACAGGAGCCCCAAAGCACTATTATATAAGAGAAATTTGGAGAGATCCTAAATTGTGCATACTGTAGAAAACAGTGAAAAGGAGAATTGATGGGTCCTGTAGCACAAACCTGTTTGGAAGCTTCCCAAAGGCAAGAGTAGGTCTGGGAACACATCCGGCAGAAGTTAGCTTCCTTTACCTTCCCCTCTGGGATGAAGTCTACATGCATCTGAGGCTCTATTTAACTTGGTGGCCAAAACCCTGTGGTTTCAGGATTTCCAGAGCACAAGGGGAGACCAGAAGCTTACTCACAAACCATTGTCTCCAAGAACCCTGGCCGGTCTTCTCTGTGATCTCGAGTGGAGTTAATACCTCCTACAGTAAACCTGAAGTCATTAGGACTAGCACTTGGTAGTTCCAAACATATTTGGGATGGTAATAAAATGTTGAACAGTTAAAAAATTAGTTGCTTAAGTTAGCAGTCAGATCAAAAACAGATCTATGTCTCTGCCTGCATGTACAACCAGTTTGACCAATCCAGCCAACTCAATATTAGATTATTCTATTAAATCAAATGATCACTTCGGTTGAAGTGGTTGAATCTGTTTTGTCTGCAGTTATAATCAGTGTCTATTTGTAGTCCCAATATTTTAGGTAAAAAAAGTCGAATTCAAGATTTTAAAAAGTAGATTTCCCTAAGTAGCATGGCATACGATATATGTCAAAATATATACCCATTGCCTCCATTCCACTTCATAGGTACACAAGACACTTTGGAATACTCCTAGGTTATTATGTCCTATGAAAGTCCACTATTTAATTGTCATATAAAAGTCATATATTTAATCGTCAGTTGTTTTCTGGCAGAGATAATCAGCATAAATCTCCTGTAGCCATGGAACAGAATAAGGACAGGGAAGAAACCTGTACTTACTCCTAAGCACTGGTTCTCAAAATGAAAAACATACTTCCCTCCTTAATGCCTAGGTATGGCAGTTCATTTATTCCCTCATCTGTTATTTCATTTGTTCATTCATTCTTTCATAAATTTATTCAATAAATTCATGGGCTTCCAGGCACTGGGGTTACAATGTCTCTATTCTTATGAAGTTTTCAGTTTAGTTTTGGAGAAAGGCATTAATCATAGATAGTCACACTTATGAAGGTAAGATTACAAACTTTATGAAGTGCCATGAAGGGCAAGGACAAGGTTTCTATCAGGTTATGTGTGCTGGATGAACCTAGAAATGTAGTCAGGAAGCAGTCCATGCAGGACTATGCAAGCTTCATTAAGGACTTTGGTTTTCCCGTTTTGTTTGTTTGCTTGAGACGGAGTCTGGCTCTGTCGCCCGGGCTGGAGTGCAGTGGTGTGGTCTTGGCTCACTGCGGCCTTTGTCTCCTGGGTTCAAGTGATTCTCCTGCCTCAGCCTCCCGAGGAGCTGGGACTACAGGTACCCACCACCACTCCCGGCTAATTTTTGTATTTTTAGTAGAGACAGGGTTTCACCATGTTGGCCAGGTTGGTCTTGAACTCCTGACTTCAAGTCAGGAAACTATCACATTGGCTGCCAAATGAAGAATGAGTTGGGGAGAGGCAGAGTGGTTGCTGGGAGAACTGTAGATTTTGCAATAGTTTACATGAGACATAATTGGAGCTTGGACAAGGATTGGAGTTTGCACAAGTATAGAGAAAAACAATTGAGAGATGCATAAGACATAAAATTAGTAAGTTTTGGCAGATTAGAATTTGAAAGGTGACGGAAAAGATAAGTAGTTTGATCCTAGATTTCTGTCTTTAAAAAACTGAATGGATAGTAGTCTTTCCTAAAGAAACAGTACTCTAAGAGAGCTAGGTTGTGAGGTGGACACAGATTATGAATTTAATCATGGGCATGCTAAATTTGAGGTGCTCCTGAGACTGCCAAGGGAAACTGTCAAATAGGTAAACAGATAAATAAGTGTGTAGCTAAGAGAAGCATGGCCTAGTGATACAGGATATCAGGATATAGATGTAATTGAAGCCATGTAAAGGTTAGGATGACCTATGGAGAAAGGATATGACTAGGAGAGAACGTTGAAAAGGAAATAGTGGACATTTCACCTTTTTTGTGTAGGGTGGGAGGGTACTTTATTGATCTAATTATTTGAAAATTATGATATTTTGTGTGTACTAATTTTTAAAGTAAATTTGAATGTTCAAATGAATTTAATAACATAAAATATAAATACTAGATTAAAAATGTTTTCAGAGCATTGCTAAAGGAATTTTTAAAGGGAAAATAAAATTTGGCACTCTGTGGAGCTGGGGCTTTACACATTATTGTAAATAGATGCTTTATCTCAATTTTGGACTTGACTAATAAAGGATTATGAATATTTAAAAGATATTTTTAAAATATTGGACTTTCTCTTAACCCACTATAGGGAACTCCACAGTAACAAAAAGTTCTTTTTTCTCATTTACCTTGAAATTTATGATCCAATCCACTCTTAGTAGAATCATAATCATCTATCAGTTTTCGATTCTTGGTTGAATCAACATCTTCCACATTCAACTTATTATCAAGTGGGGTGCTTCTTATAGATTGTCTTTCTTTCTCCACTTTTTCCTTTTCTGTTATTGCCTTTAGCAGGTTCAAGTTATCAACAAAAGAATAGTTACTCTGACCTGGCTTGTTTTCTGGAAGAAAAGCCCCAAACCAACACAGCCATTTTAGTTCAGATTCTCATAGCCTACATTATTTAAATTAACATCAACATGATTTCTTTTTACCTAGAGGATATGTTTTTTTAATCTTGTCTGCTTCTGCTTCAGCAATCTGTGAACAAACAGGAGATAGACCTGGTTTAAAATCATTGCTCCACCACTTACCAAGTATGAGAGCCAAATGATTTAATCTCCATGGGATTTAATTTTCTTGTTTGTAAAATGTGGATAATTCCTATTTCAGAGCACTGTTATAATTATTAAATGAGATAAAATTAAGGGCAGATGCTCAGTAAGTGTTAATTCCTTTCTCCTATAATATTGGTGAAAGAGAAATCTCTGGTAAATTAGGCAATCTTACAACAGAGTGGATGTGATGCTGAGCTTACTGGGTTATTATATAGCTACTCTATGTATTCAATATACAGAACTCAATATAAATAACTACTAGGGCACAGAATTTATCAAAGCTAGATTTCCCATCCTAATTGCTGTCAATTAACTATTAAGTTCCTGATGTTTGTAAATTCAAAATGACCCAAATGTCACAGCATAATTACATTAAATAATAATAACTAAATCAAAATGAAATAGCATTTATAATGTTACTTTTGACCTACCTGTTCATTCAAAGGTCTTTCTGCACTTAATTCTCTATTATGTAGAGATTTGTCTAGAATAAACACACGTGAATATAAATTTAATTGTGCATTGAAAGACAAAATATGCCTCTTATTAAATAAAATCTTCATAAAAAGGAAAAACAAACATTAGGAGAAATAATTTTTGGATGACATGAAACAAATACTAACAAAGATTATCAAGATTATACAATAACAGTAATTATCAATATTGCCTTGTTTATTATCTTGGTGTATCTCCTGAGCTGACAGAATCACACTTTTTTTTTCTGACCAGAAATTTAACATATAGTTCTAACACTAGGGTTACCAGCTCTTCTCAACTAGAGAGAGCATAATTTGGATTGGCATTATTGGCACACTAAAAGCTCTTTCATCATATACTGCCTATATAATGAATAGACTATCTGAGAAAGGTTGTAAGGCAACTAGGAAAAAATCCGAGCCACTTTAGGTGAAAACGATTCCCTTCCCTTTTCAAAATAAGATCTTTAAAAAAATCCATATTACTGCTCTATTATTTTAAAAGTGAAGAAAAAAATCTGTCTTCTGCCTAAATTCGAACTGATTTCTCTGTCCGTATTCATTATGATTTGATCAGAAAACGAGGCAGGGAGATTTACAGCTCACGTTATTATACTAAACTTTACCTTTTGGTGGCGAAATAAAAGGAAGGTAGGAAGAAGAAAAGTGCTCACATACCTTGGCTGCCTCCAGGTTTGGGGAAAGCTTGAATCGGGAGCGCTAACACCAGAATCCAAGTGCCGGTGCCGAGGAACCCCATTCTTCCACGCTTGGCTTGGGTCACAGCCCGGCGCTGGGCTCCTGGAGCTGTAGCTTTTGTTATGAATGAAAAGGAGGAGTAAAAACAGGAAGAGCCAGGAGGGCGGGTGTGGGGCGGGAGAGGGGCCGGGACTGGGCGGCCGCGGGATCTCTGACACTCGGGGGTCAATGGATTAGCAGGGTTGGGGCACGCGGGAGTCACGTCTCCAGGTGGAGGGGAGCGCTGTCCGCCCCGTGGGTGCTGAAGTTCCTGTGACGCGGAGACGGCCGCGCCAGGGCGTAGCTTTACTCTCGCTCCCTCCTGGAGAGGAAGTGAGGGAGGAAGCGCATGCTCCATGAACGCCAGAGGCGGGAGGGGATGGCGTCAGTGACTCCAACGCTACTCCAATCCCCCGGGAATGGAACAAAGGAGGAGCGACCGGCCAGCTGGCGTATTTTCTGTGCTGCAGTCCTAGGTTGCTCCTGGGCTCAGGGTCAGCTGGCTTGCCCTAAGCGTGACAGAATTGTCCCAACCTCCCAAGTAAACGTTACCTCAAGGGCCAAATGCCTTCTTTGCGTGTGCACCTGTCAAGGAGATTTAGATAACCTTGTGCGAGGAGTTCTGCTTTGCGATTCTTCTTTCGGGATATCTGTTCCAGAATCCCTTCATTCCATTCACCTCGTGTACCCAAAAGGTAGATATAATTCTAATCTCTTTAGAAAAGTCCTGCCTTTTGTGGTCTGTGTTGACGTATCAAGCATCCCTCAGCTCTACCGAGTCTTTTGAATTGGGAAATTCAAGGAGCAGTCTTCCAAATAGTCAGATTGCTGCAACACACTCTCACTCTCTGATGCTGAAACACAACAACAACAAAAACAAATCTTTGCCTATTCCCCTAAGAATGAGTGTCTCCATCAGTCCTGAATAGACGAGCAGCAATGGCAAAGTCTCCTTTCCCCACCAAGTGGAACCTCCCGCACTTTACACACACACCACAAAACTAAATTAGAAAAAAAGAAGCTGCATTTCTGTAAAATCTTGCCCAGAATTTAATTATGCCCAAAGACCTGGCTGTTTCAGGGGTCCTTCAAGAGAGGGGATAGTCATGAAAAGCATTTTTCATCTTTACTAAGTTAGGGAGGTGCTTCCTATCTTCTAAGAATATTCCCAGAAGCCTAAGGTTATTGCATACAAGGAACTATCAAAAGACTTTAAATAATGAAAACAAGCAACATTAATGTGAGCAGGGTGCTGAGTAAGCTCTTTAGTCTCTGATTTTTAAACAGAACTTGGACCTTTTCCTCTGGACTGCGGCATGCTGGGAACCAGTCTGAATAATGACCAAAGAGAAGGATTCAGCACAATCAGGCCTTTGATTTCTGCACCCTCCTTTTCAAGGAGGAAGTTATTCAAGTACCTAAAAACAAACAAACAACCAAGCTGACAAACAAATCTCCCTCGCTCTGGAGGTTTTTGAGTTTGGAAGTCACTCAAATACTTCCTTTGAGGATCTAAAGAGTACTTCTAAATCTAACAGCTCCTTCAAAACAAAAAAGCTCTTTCTTGGCAGTGATAACATAGCATTATTATCCCATTATACTGCATTAAAAAATTAAGTCATATTTTTAAATCCCAGCTGAATGAAGGGTACATTTCCTTAGTTTCCTTTTCTTTAAGATGGAAATGACAGGCTCTGTTTACCTCACACTCTTATTATGAAGATCAAATGGGTACATGTTTTGAACTAGTCATTTTGATACCAAGAATATTTTGATACAGCCTAAGAAAATAAGTCATGAAATGTTTTCAGCTTTTATGAAACATTACCCAATGTTATCTGAAATAACCGTTCACTGATCCTGAGACTCACTGACCTAATCCCTCAGTTTCACTTTGTCCTTCGTCCCATTTCTGACTCACTTGTCTCCTCAATACATGTTCGCAATTGGGAGACACTCAGGATGGAATGAAGGTCAGGGATATCTGTTGAGTACATTGCATTGCTTGCCCAAAAGAAAAAGGGTACTTTATCTCTCTCTGCCATTTGGATTTAAGGTGATTATGTTAAATGGACACTAAATCTAGGATCATGTTATGTTTCTGATCAAATGAGTGGTGGAGCATTGAGTAAACCATAGGCATGAATTAGTTTACGTTATTCAGCCTTACGGATGATCCCACTGGACTTGGTATAGGTCTGTGAATGGAGTAATCCTAAATTGTATTTATTCATCAATTCGTTTAACAGGTGTTTATTGAGCATCTGAAATGTACCAGGTATTGAGATAGTTGCTGGGTGTACAAAGACAAGTAAGACACTAGTCACTGGTATATCACTATAGCCTAGTAGAGAGAAAGGATTGTGAATATAACAACAACTAGTTGGTGAACAGGTTTCACATGCAACACACAATTCTTATTTAAATATAAGTGAATGAATAAGCACAAAAGTGTGTTATGTGTCCTTTTTGTATGTGTAAAGTTCAAGTAGAGTCTGTCCAAATAATGGAATGAATGGTGAGGAAAGATTTCAAAGAGAAGACAGCCCTTTTATTAATAATAAAAAGATTAAAATATTTGTTACTTATGTGTGAGCACACTATAAACATGGAATATGAAATATATGTTGAAATTACAGGACAAATAACATTGACACAGATCAGATAATTATTAAATTGACAATGTACAATGCACAGTGAGTTTCTCAATGCTGCTTGTTCATTTGTCCACACAAATGGAACAATTGTGGTGTGCTCATTCACTAGTGGAGAATATGATTTTTGGGCTAAGTCTTGAAGATACAGACATTTGTAGGATGTTTTCATTTATTACAGAAAAAATATATTAATTATTATTGTATTTTTGTAGAAAATTTCAAGCACAAAAGTAGAGGAAATAGTGAAATAAGCATGCAGGAATCCACTACCCAACCTAAATTATCATTAACTCTGACCATTATTTTTATTCTATATTTCCATCTACTTCATATCCCCCAGTGAATTATTTACTCATTAAAAAACCCAAACATCATCACGAGGTCAAGAGATCAACACCATCCTGGCCAACATGGTGAAACCCCGTCTCTACTAAAAATACAAAAATTAGCTGGGTGTGGTGGCAGGCGCCTGCAGTCTCAGCTACTTGGGAAGCTGAGGCAGGAAAATCACTTGAACCCAGGAGGCAGAGATTGCAATGAGCCGAGATCTCACCACTGCACTCCAGTCTGGCAACAGAGAGAGACTCCGTCAAACAAACAAACAAACAAACAAACAAACAGAAAACCCCAGACTTCATATTATTTCATCCATAAGTATGTCAAAGTATGTCAGTATATTTATGTAAAAGATAAGGATTTTTTTTTCTAATGTTACTGCAATGCTTTTAACATACCTCCTCCTCATTACAATAATACCATAGTATCATCAAATATCCAGTCAGATTCAAATTTCCCCCACTTGCCTCATACTGTAAATATTTTTACAGTTGGTTTACTTGGACCAGGATCCAAAGGTCATGCTTTGCATTTGGTTGACATGTAAGAGACCCATATGAGTAAGAATGGAAAGGCAGATGTTGCAAGGTTTTCTTTGACATCCTAGATGAGATCATTGCTTCCTCAGGATGCCATGCACACTCCCAGTTGGGCATATATCCCATCATGCTACTTTGTGTAGATGCTTTGTTTCTCCTTAGTTCCAAAATGATAAATACATATTGAAGGAAAAACTTCTGAAAATACAGATAAGAAAAAAGGGGAAATATCTGATAGTGATAACCAATGCAAACTTCAGGGGCATGTCCTGTTGTTGCACATTTTTTCTAAGAAAACACTTTATACGTATATTTATAAAATTATATCTCTCACTGTAATTACATGCTTACATATCTGTCTTTCTACCACACTAGACTGTGAATTTTTCAAGGAAAGGATCTTGTTTCACTCATCTTTGATTTCTCAGCCCTTCTTACAGTGTCTAGGTATCCATCTGCTTAAATAAATGAAGGGATGGAGGGTTTCCTGTTTACCTTTGGTCTTCAAATACATATCCTTCAAATGCTGATGGCTATCCCACATTGGAGGATCATGACACTGTCAGTACAATTCTCCACCCAACACTTTCATTACAAAGGCGTAGTCTCACAGAAGAGATGTTCATAAAAGGGCTAAGAATAGAGAGCCTGAGCTGGCAAGGCCCTAGCAGTTACAGAGTTATAGGAATGGATCTGTTGCTGTGAAAGAGACCGACACAGGATGCCAGCACTAGAGGTGGCTGCTGATATAGACGAAAGGAGAAATAAATGTGAAATCTAGAAATTCACCATCACAGGGAAGTCGAAATGACAAAGAAAAATGGAAATGAGCAAATAACAAGACTTAAGGAAAGTGAAGGCATGGAAATGAAAAGAAAAGGGCATGTGAATAAGGAAAGCAGGCCCAAATGAAAAGATCATATAGGCCACCTACAGAGTGAAAAGGGCCAGAAATAAATCTGAGAGTGGGTAGGAGGAGAAAGTAGTAAACTTTTCTTGTTCTCTTATCTTGCTTGTACCATAATTGAACCAGGTTGGGTCAGTCACCTACCCTGGGGGCCATAGGAGGAAGATGTAAGAACTATGATTGAGGGTTCGCTCCAGAACCATAAGGGTAGAATGACTTGCCAGAAAGAATCAGGGTGAGGCTATAAAGTAAACAAAAGCAACAGATGCTCACTACACCATTAAATACAGTATGTAAAATGAATTAGCATTATTGAGTGAAAATATCAGGTTGCCTATCAGCAATGTGATTCCTATTATAAAAAGAGTGTGTGGCTGGGCACAGTGCTCAGGCCTGCAATCCCAACACTTACAGAGGCTGAGGCAGGAGAATCTCTTGAGTCCAGGAGTTTGAGACTGGCCTGGGCAACATAGGGAGACCCCATCTCTCCCACCCCCACAAAATAAATAAATAGATAGATAAATAAATAAGCCGGGCATGGTGGTGCATGACAGTAGTCCCAGCTACTCGGGGGGCTGAGGTGAGCGGGTGGCTTGAGCCCTGAGGCTGTAGTGAGCCATGATTGCAACACAGCACTCCAGCCTGGTTGACAGAGTGAGACCCTGCCCCCAAAACAAAACAACAACAAAAGAGTGTGTGTGTGTGTGTGTGTGTGCACATGCTCACACCTAGAAATTTATCTGGAAGTCTATTTCCCATAATATTTACAATGGTTACCTGGTTAGGATTTTTCTTTGTTCATTATGCAGTTCTGAGCTCCTTAAATTTTCAACATGAGTAAGTATTATACTGTTTTATAATCAGAAAAGAACAATAAAACAACATAGTCCATGTAAATCGTTTTATAAACTATAATGTTTCATATTCCATTATGTTTCAGACAATCGTAATAAACTGCTTGCATTTGGGATGTGAGAATACATTGTGATAAGGTCAGTGGAAGGGAAATTAAAATTTGGTGGGAGGGTTTTTTTGTCTTCTCTGACACTCTGCTACTACTTGAGTGCCATTCTAAACAGTTTTTCACAGTGTACTGTCATTACTTCTATGTCCTTTTCATTGTGACCTCCCAGAGAGGAGGGGCTTGTCAGTACTCATCTATTTACCTCAGTGCCTAGCATATAGAGTAAAGAGGTCATAAATGTTTGTTGAATGGAATCTTATCATCTTATCATCTTATGAATCTATAGCAGTTCTCTTACATGAGCCTTGGTACCTTTTTTCCAAGTGTATTCCACGAGTGTATTTCAAGTGGCCATACTGCACAAATTCCTCATCAGCCCCGCCCATTCCCTCATTTTCCAGGGACAATGCTGCCAGGTAGACACGGGCATGCTTGAGGTGGGCTAAGACTTCCCAAATTCTCCTCAGGTTAGCACCCGCCCTCTGCCCTGTGAGGCTCTGGAGCTGAGATTTGTGGTACTAGGAATTTGGAATAAGAAACTATTCTAGTTCTTCTCCCTGTTCAGTGATGCAGGTATGGGGGTTATCAGGCAGGGAGATAAAAGGTACAAAGTGGTGTTTCTTTCTATAGGGTTCAGCCTTGGGGAATCTGCTAAAATACAGAGAGGATGTGCTCCCTTGTGAATCTTCACAAGGTACTAGCCATGCAATGTGTGTTCAGCTTGCATGAAGTTAAGGCCGTTCTTGACCCCCTTCATTAGTGTGGTGGTCAGGCTGGCCCTGAGTGAGCTACTTCAAACTCTTAGAAGTGTTGGTCAAGATCATCTGCATTTCTGAGGAGGAGACAGTAAGCATCAGAAGCTTGGCCTCTGGCTGCTGGAAGGCACCTTTTCCTGGGTTGTGTAGAGGTGACAGAGCAGTAGGTGCACCAGAGTCATCCTTGCTGGGCCTCTGAGGTCAGGTAGAGGACAAGGTGGAGATGGGCACCCACCCTGACTCACTCCTGTCCTGGAGGTCATGCAGATGCTGATTAGTAGCACAGGAATGTGGCAGGGCTAAAGGAATTAGAGACTTTGCTCAAGGTAAGGGGCTCCACGAAATCACTGCTCTCTGGGCCTACTGTGACTATTATGGGGTGGCAGGAATTGGGATTCCTCTGTCATTAGGTGTGGTGGGCTTCGAGCATGAGTTGTTTCTGCTCCATGGTTATAGTGAATGAAGATGATGGACAAGTACCAAGAATCATGTCTTAAAGGAAGGCATGACTGGAGTTGTGATCAATAGCATAAACTGTGTCACCAAGGCAAGAGATCCAAAAGCAAGAACCAGAGCTCACTGCTTAAAGGGGCAGGGAAACTCAGTGAATTGATGAACCAGAGTACTAGGAAGAAGGCTGGTCTGGAAGAATTTTTGACTTGGTGTTTAGGCACCTACAGTGGCTTTTTATGCAGGTCATTTCCTGCTTTGCCTAGTTGTGGCAGATCTGTTAAAGGAACTGAAATGGACTGGCTGGGGATATGTAGAAATGGGTCCAGTCTAAGCATCACCCCAGCACTCATGGCAGACCTTAGCTCTCCATTTCTCTTCCTCATGAACACAGTGAGAGGGCTCCACGGGGCAGGATTCCCATTTGAAGTTCTGGATTTATTTTTTAATGTTATAAAAAGGATTTGTTTGTTTGTTTGAGACTGGATCTCGCTCCATCACCCAGAATGGAGTACAGTGGCATGATCTTGGCTCACTTGAGTCTCAACCTCCTGGGCTCAAGCAATCCTACTGCCTCAGCCTCCTGTGTAGCTGGGACCACAGGCATGCACCACCAAACTTGGCTAATTTTTTTTTTGTAGAGATGGAGTTTTGCCATGTTGTTCATGCTGGTCTCAAACTCCTGGGCTCAAGCAATCCACCCGCCTCAGCCTCCCAAAGTGCTGGGACTACAGGTGTGAGCCACCACACCTGGCCCCTTTTAAAGTTCTTATCTGTAGATTTTAAGAGAGTTTCTAAATTTCTAAGTTTCTAAATTTCAGATTCCATGAAGTAGTATTTCCTCTACATCAGTATCTGGGGCCTGGATGTGATAACTCAAAGAGAATTTCTCCCTAGAGGTCAACCCAACCATGGACAGTGGGAAGCAGCTTCTATCTAGTTGTATCAGATCCTATTTGGTAAAAGATGATACCACGGGACTGAGGAATCAATGTCCAGATGCAGGCAGTCTCCAATGGACCAAGGTGACAGTTCTTGTTCCTTGTCTTGACTCCATGTTAGATTCTCTGGAGGGAGCTTCTAAAGTCTTCCCAAAGAAAAACAATGACCTAGAGACTGATGAAACTCTGGCCCACTAGCATTAGACCATCATCCAAAGCTGGGCTCTCAAGTGCCTGGTCACGGTGGCTTAGGAGCCCTTCTTACATGTGGCATGAGGGCTTCCTTGCTCCATGTGGGTTTAATCTGCTTACCTGACTCATGGTTCTGGAAGATTAAAAATATGTGGAAATCTTGCCTAGAAAGTTGAAGCAGCTCTGAGAAAAAGCCAGGTTCTTAAATGGTGCATATGTCTCTATACTTTTTGGCTCCCTGCATTAACTCTCATTTCATCTTTTATTGCTGTTTCCCTTGCTTTCTTTAATTCAGCCATGTTAGGTTCCTTGCTTTTGCTCACACACAGCAGGCCTGCTTCTTCTACCTCAGGACGTTTGCAGTTGCTGTTTTCTCTTCCTGGAATGCTTTCCTCTAGAAACTTCCTTGACTCAATCCCCTACGTACATCATCTCTCTGCTCAAAAGTCATGTTCTTAGGAAGTCCCACTGTCTCAAGTTGGATTTCCTGAAAAGCCAACTCCGAAGTGGAAATTAGCATGCAAGAAGCTTGTTAGGGAGTGCTCTTGAACCAACTCCTATGGAAGAGAAGGAATGGGAAGGAAGTAGGATTTGGCAGAGGGACAAATTGAGCTGCAATGCAGTCTCGATAGAAGAACTTGCCAAACCTACAAGGAATTCTAAAGATGAGAGGACTCTTTAAAGCTGTGCTGAGCTGGGGTGGGAGGGCTCAGCTTTTATATTTCTGTGTAGATCAGTCACTGGGTGTGAGCCTTCCCAGCATGACCTCGGATGAAGAGGTTCTTTTCAGCAGCTGGAGGAATAAGTCTTTGTGTCCTGAAGGGGGCTCTGAGGAGTGTATCTCAATGCTTACCGCACATACTCTGGCTCCCTATTTAAAATTGTAACCCCTTCCCCTGCACTCCCCATTCCCATCCATTGCTTGCTATTTCTCCATTGCACTTATCACCATCCAGTGTACTGCACCTTCACTTATTGATTTTATTTGTTATCTCTCCCCTACATCTAGAATGTGAGATTTATGTGGACTGGGATTTTTGTCTATGTACTTTTTTTCATTGCTGTATTCCTAGCATCTAGAATAGCATCTGACTTACAGTAAGTGCTCAACAGATATTGATGCCTGGAATTTGCTTTAAAATACCCAAGAAAAAAATATACAGTTAGATAAATAGATACAGAGAAAAAATAAGAGTGGCTACTAGTTGATAATTATTGTTTCTTGGCAATGAATACACAGGGGTTCAATATACCATCCTCTCAAAATTTTTCACAATAAAAAGCTTTGTACAAAAGGTTTACTTTAAATTTACTCCTCACTGAGGGAGGGAGTAGTAAGACAGACTATTTTTCTTTTCCCTTCCTTCTCCCAGTGGTATTCTGAAAATACAATTTAACATCTTCCTCAGTGGAGCAGAAAATAAACAGCGTTGCTCTGGTGCTCTAAAGTCCATCCTCCAGTCAGTCGTCCTCCAGCGACCCAGGGTGACTTAGCTGCCAACTCCTCTGCAAGATTAGTGGTGCAATTAACAGTCCTTGAAGAATTAGGCCAGCATTTCTTGTCAGACACTACATAGGTATACTTTGAATGAATGTATTCTGAGAAACTAACAGAGATTAGTGATTCCCCCCCGCCCCACCTCCTGCCCCACTTTCAATAAGGCATGAAACAGTGGCCAGGAGGAGCCTGTGTGAAAATCCTCAGCTCTTCTCAAACGAGAGGGTGGGTTGTGGACTCATGGTGGGTGGGGAGGGGGCAGTGAAGAGAAATCAGCAGTTCCTTCTTCTCTGCTGTTCCTGTGGCCTGTCTGACCTTCTTTCTTTCCACTCTCCCTAAGCCCTGAGCTCCAGCCACACTGGCCTCTGCTGCTGCTGACATGGCCAGACACACCCTTACGTTGGAGCCTTTACTGCGACCCCCTTGTCTGCATGGTTTATTTCCTCACCTTCCCCCAAGCCTTAGCTCAAATGTCACCTCCTCAGTGATGGGCTATTTAAAATTGCACCCTCTTTCTCCACTCCTGTACTCCCAACCCCATGACCTTGTTCTACTTTTTCATTATTCCTTGCCACTTGTCTCTTTCAAACATGCTATATAATTTATTTATCCATCTATTTATTATTATATAATTTATTTATCTAATCATATAATGTATTGATTCATCTATTCTGAGTGCCTATAGTAGTGCCTGGCATGTAAATATGGAAAAAGTTGAAAGAATAAATAGAATTG
Organism: Chlorocebus sabaeus; assembly: GCF_047675955.1. Classification (NCBI taxonomy): domain Eukaryota; kingdom Metazoa; phylum Chordata; class Mammalia; order Primates; family Cercopithecidae; genus Chlorocebus; species Chlorocebus sabaeus. The sequence continues at coordinate 27,300,634 of NC_132929.1, read as the reverse complement.
AGTCCTGTGTTTCTCAGTGTCTATACATTCAAGATTTTTTTTCAAGTCAGTCCTGGTTTTAATTACGTTACTATCAGTCTCTCTCTGCTTCCCTTCCTCTTGCCCTATACCTCCATCCCTCCAGTTCATACTTTAAAGCAACCAGGGTGATCTTTAAAAAATGAGTCTGATCAAAGATAAGTGTGGAGTTTAGGCAAAGCAACATGGGAAATTGTACCCCTCTATGCCCAGTCACAGCAGAGAGCCATTACCATCCAAAACCTGAGCCTGGTGTGAGAACTGACAGGACCTGCAGTCTTCAGTAGAGGATGTAGCCAGCAGGAGACAACCCATCAGAAAGGCAGCCAAGGAAATAAATCTCTTGACTCCACTCTTCTTCCTTCCTCTCATCTCCTACAAGTGCCCCCCAGTGACTGAACTCAACCAGAAACCAGAGGGCAGGGGTGCCTTTGATGCAATCCTTAGAAGTCAGCCTTCTTGGGCACAGGGCAAGGTGGACAGTGGAAGTTAGGAAAGGGAGAACATGGAAGATACCCACTTTTTCTCTTCTATCATGTTGCTCCAGGCCCAAGGCCCTTCATATCACTCCCAAAATACAAGCTTTGCCCCAGCTAAGGACTTGTGCACCTGATCTTCTTTCTGCTTGTAGTTTGTCTTTACAAAGTTAGCTCCTTCTCATCCTGTCCTTACTCAATTATCTTCTATTACATTATCCTATTTCTTTCTTTCTTGGTATTTATGACAACCTTTAATAAATTTGCTTCATGGTCCATCTCCTCCTCTAACCTATGCAACCTCTCTTAGGCCAGGAACCTTGTCTATCTCATATTCCAACACTTGGAACAGAGTCTGGCACAGAGTAGGTGCTCAATAAACATTTTTTGAGTGAATGAACACATATGTGAATAAGCAAGAAAGTTTTAAAAGAAAATGAAGGTGAGTTGGCTGACCAGATATTAAATTATAAAGCTATAGTAACTAAAACCCTTTGGCCCCAGCACAGGGATAGAAAAAAATAGTCGAGAAATAGAACCACTGTCATAACTTTCTAACTAGTTTCCCTGCAATATGGTGGTTTAGTATACGATCCAAGTGGCATTTAAAATCAATCTGTTTTGTGTTGCTATAACAGAATACCTGAGACTGGATAAGCCGTAAACAATAGGAGCTTATTTGCCTCATGGTTCTGGAGGCTGGGAAGTCCAAGATCAAGTGGTTGCATCTGGTGAGGACCTTCTTGTTGCATCATAACATGGTGGAAGACATCACATGCAAGAGTGTGCAAGAGAGCTGAACTCACTTTTACAACAAACTCACTCCCACGATAAGGACATTAATCCATTAATTCCATTAATCCTAGGGTTAGGTTCTGTCCTCATGACATAATCACTTCTGAAAGGTCCCACTTCACAACACTGTTGCACTGGTGATTATGTTTTCAACACACGAACATTGGAGGTCACATTTAAACTATGGCAATAATTAATCCCTAAATGATGTTTGTATGATTAGCTAACAATTTTTTATAAAAATGTTTGGGAGGCCAAGGTGAGTGGATTGCTTGAGCCCAGGATTTTGACACCAGCCTGGACAACACAGTGAAACCCCATCTCTACAAAAATTTACAAACATTAGCCAGGTGTGATGGCATGCACCTGTAATCCCAGCTACTCGGGAGACTGAGGTGATAAGATCACCTGAGCCTAGGGAGATCAAGGTTGCAGTGAGCCATGATCGTGTCACTGCATTCCAGCCTGGGTGGCAGAGTGAGACCCTGTCTAAAAGAAAACAAAAAAAGAAAAAGAAAAATGAATGCATTCCTCACACCTTCATTGAACTAAATCATATACAGATCAAATATGTAAAGTGAAAACATGAAAAAATATGTGTGAATACTTTTACAGTTTTTTTGTACACTTGTTTTTTGAGACAGGGTCTCACTCTGTTGCCCAGACTGGAGTGCAGTGGCACGATCTTGTCTCACTGCAAGCTCTGCCTCCTGGGTTCCCGCCATTCTCCTGCCTCAGCCTCCCGAGTAGCTGGGACTACAGGCGCCCGCCACCTCGACCGGCTAACTTTTTTGTCTTTTTTTTTTTTTTTAGTAGAGACGGGGTTTCACCGTGTTAGCCAGGATGGTCTCGATCTCCTGACCTCGTGATCCACCCGTCTTGGCCTCCCAAAGTGCTGGGATTACAGGCTTGAGCCACCGCACCCGGCCCCAGCTAATTTTTTAACTTTTTGCAGAGACAGGCTATCCCTACATTAACCAGGCTTGTCTCAAACTCCTGGGCTCAAGAGATCTTCCTGCCTTGGTCTCCCAAAGTGCTAGGATTACAGGCATGAGCCACTATGCTCAGCTTACTTTCATAATCTTGAGAAGATAAATACTATCCTAAACATTACAGATAGAAAACATAAAGGGCTGGGTTCTGTGACTCATATCTGTAATCCCAGAACTTTGGAGGCCAAGGTGGGAGGATCACTCAAGGCCAGGATAATATAGCCTGGACAATATAGCCAGACCCTGTCTCTACAAAAAACAAATATATTATCTGGGCACGGTAGTGCATGCCTGTAGTCCTAGCTACTCCACAGAAGGTAAGGAGGGAGGATTCCTTGAGCTCAGAAGTTTGAAACTGCAGTGAACTGTGATTATGTCACTGTGCTCCTGCCTGAGTGATAGAGTAAGACCTTGTCTTAAAAAAGAAAGAAAGAAAGAAAGAAAATAAAACATAAAGAAAAAGAATGAGTAGATATCTACATTTCATGTTTTAAAAAATTACAAAAGTGTTATAAGAAGTTTGAAACACTAGGCAAAATACCTGCAAAACTTAATTTCCATAATACATAAGCAGCTCATATAAATCAATGATAAAATAGAAACACTTTAAAAGAAAAATAGGCAAAGGACACAAACAGAAATTCAAAAATAGGAAGAAAATTCATTACGTATATAAAGTGTTCATTTTACAATGAATATAAAATATCATTTTTGAATTTTCAAATTAGCAAAGATTGAAAATTTGACAATATTAAAGGTCGACCAGTATAGTAGTTTCTTACTGCTGCTGAAACAAACCACCCCAAATTTAGTGGCTTAAGATGCCACAAATTTATTATCTTATGGTTTTGTAGGTCAGAATTCCAACACCTATTTCACTGGGCTGAAACCAAGGTGTCAGAAAGGTTGCCTTCCTTCTAGAGACAGTAGGGGAGACTTTCTAAGGAAACTCCTTGCCTTTCCCAGCTCCCGGCAGCTGCCACATTCATTGGCTCATCACCCCTTCCTCCATCTTCAAGGCCAGCGAGTTTGCTTCTCCTTCTGACTTTCTTCAGTAGTCACATCTCCCTCTGACAACAGCCTGAACAGGTTCTCTCCTTTAAGGACCCATGTGATTAGGCTGGGCTCACCCAGATAATCCAGGATAATCTATCATGCAGTCCTTGACTTAATCACATCTGTAAAGTCCCTTTAGACATAGAAGGTAACATACAGGTTCCATGTGTTAAGACAGGAACACCTTAGGGGGTAGGATGAGGTGGAAGAAGATGTATAATTTGGCTTACCACAGCCAAGGTGAGGGAAAAAAAGGACATTTCATTTAGTTTTCCCGATACATCTTACTTTAAGAATGTACTCTAAGGCAGAATAACCCAAATTGTCTTCTTTAGAACTTTATATAAATTTTCTCTTAGAAAGAGAAAGGAATGTCAGAAGATTCACACTACACATTAGCATCATAAAGTTTATGAGGTCCACAATTTAAAAAACAAGAACAAAAATAGTTTTTAACATTTCCTAAACTTCTTTAGCCATGGAATCTACTTTCTTGCATAACATTGGTTAACATTCAATTACTAAAAGTTATAATATAATTGAACTTTACATTCATACATATACATACAATACATACTATACATATATAATTGTAACAAAGGGTTGTGTTCCTATTTTGTCTCCACAACTAGCTCAGTCCTTAAAAAGAACACACAGAAAGAAATATTGCAAATAATAAACATGTGAGTGGTCAAAAGCATGAAAAATAACCACACAATAAGTAATAAGAGAAGTAAAATGTTTCAAAAAAAGAAGCCATTAGTTTTTTTCAAATTTAGGACAGATTTTTGAAAAGATAAATGCTAGAATTGGCAAGGATATGGAAGAACGTGTCCTTAAGTATATCGTTCTGGTGAGAGAGCGATTGGCATAAGCCTTTTGGAAAGCAGGTGGGTTATATAAATCAAAAGCCTAAAAATACATATACCAGATGCCTGAGATGAAAAGATATGTACCCCTTGGTTTAGCAATTTCACTTCTGAAGTGATCAGTGGTAGAAAAGAATGAACTACTGCCACGTGCAACAACAGGAATACATCTTGCCCACGTAATGACGAGTGAAAGAAGCCAGACACAAAAGAACACATGTGTTTGTTTATATGAAATTCAAGAATGGGCTAATTTATCTATGGTGGTAGAAGTCAGAATGGTGATTATTCTGAGTCTGGGGGTAAGTATTGGTAGGGAAGGGACATGAAAGAGCCTTCTAGGGTACTGGAAATAGTAAATATCTTGATCTGAGTGTGGTTACATGGCTGTATACATATTTAAAAATTCCTCAAGCTGTAATTAGGTCCTTTATTGTGTATATATTATACTTGAATTAAAAAAACCTAACATACATACAGACACAAGGCTCTGTTTAAAGTGATCCTCAATTACCAGAGTCAAGACAATTTTAGCATTAAAATAATGACTGTAGTGACTGAGGATAGCTGAGAGTAATACTTTGGACAAATAAAAATCCATGAACCCATAATGGATACTCAAAAAAAAAAAAAAAAAAAAAGGTAGGGGCTGGGGAGTAATCCTTCTTCTTTACAGAAGAATGCAAGCTAACAAATCAGAAAAGAGTTCTAGAATTAGAAAATCACCACTTTACAACCTCATATTACAAGAATCATCAATGACCACTTAAACCATTAGGAGAAAAATGATTGGGGAACAGAGTAGTCACAAGATTTCAAAATATCACCTCACAGATTACTTGCTAATTGCAAGCAGAAAATATGCCTTTACAATGGAGTGACTTAGTAGGCACCATTTTAATTTGGTGACCAAATTCAGCATCAGTCACTGGCGTCAACTCAACATTATGTGCCTCTTGATGTGTTGTAAGGTTAAGTACACAAGCATCACTATCAGCTGTTATATGCTGCCAAAGATGCTAATTTCCCTGATATGGAATAGAACCTGGACACTGACGTTGGAAGTCTTCACGAGCTCCCCAGAAGATCTTAGTATGCAGTTAAATTAGAGACAGAACCATTAATTTAAATATTTGCAAGGTACATATTGAGTACCTCTATAAATTATTTTGTAATTACATACTAGAGTCCCATTGAAATGAGCTGAGGGAAGAAACACAAGTGCAATGGAAAACTACCTTCCTGATTTTGGTAAACAGCCAAGTAATCTTTTTCAAAGACCCTTTCCCTTCTCTTGGCACTATCATAAATTTTTAAAGAATATGTATCTTTAAAATATGCCATGGTAAGGAATTACAAGTCAATGGGACAAGAAGTTTCTACAGATCAAAGATAGTTAACTGCTACTTAAGGATATTTGGGCTGAGTGCGGTGGCTCGCACCTGTAATCCCAGCACTTTGGGAGCCCAAGGTAGGCGGATCACTTGAGGCCAGGAGTTCAATACCAACCTGGCTAACATGGCAAAACCCTCTCTCTACTAAAAATACAAAAAATTAGCTGGGTGTGGTCGCGGGCCCCTGTAATCCCAGCTACTCAGTAGGCTGAGGCAGGATAATCACTTGAACCCAGGAGGCGGAGGTTGCAGTGAGCAGAGATCATGCCACTGCACTCCAGCCTGGGCAACAGAGTACAATTCTGTCTCAAAAAACAAACAAAAAAGATATTTGATATAATATTTTAATTTCAAAAGTAGAATGGTGTTTGCCAGGGGATGATGGGAGGAGAAAATGGGGAGTTATTGTTTAATGGGTATGGAGTTTCAGTTTTACAAGAGGAAAAGAGTTATGGAGATGGTTAGTAGTTATGGTTGCACAACATTATGAATGTATTTGATGCCACTGACCAGTACACTTAAAAATTTGTTAAGATGATAAATTTTATGTTATATGTACTTTACCACAATTTTTAAAATTGGAAAAATATATGTATTTTTCTTCTCACTGCCCAAAATGAACACTATCAGAAAAGAAGGTTTTCACTATTTAAATAATATTTGCCCCGACAGATTACTGCTAGTCATGAGGCAATGAATGGGAGGGTGCAATTTTACAATGCAAAAGTCAGGCTGTTACCACATATTGTATAATTTTGTTTATATAAAATGTCCAGAATGGATAAATCTTATAATGATAAAGAGTAGATTAGTGGTTGCTCAAGGCTGGGGTGGTGGTGGTGGTAGTTGGGAAGTGGGGGTTTCTTTCTGGGGTGTTGAAGTTGTTCTGAAAATATTTACAGTGATGGTTATGCAGCTCTGTGAATATACTAGAAATCACCGAGTTATATACTTTAAATAGGTGAATTGCATGGTGTATGAATTGTATTTGAATAAGGCTGTTATTTTTTAAAAAATCAGTCTGTCACTCCCTGAATCTAGGGTTCAATCTTTAACATCACAAATAGTGGAACAACCAGACATATGGGCATCCTGCTATAACGCAATCTAAAGTACCACTAAAATAGTCTTGCCAGAAAAAGTTTACTTCAGTCTAATAAATCATTTAGATCTAAATTTCAGGGGCTACAGGAATAAATCCTACCTCCATGAGGAAGCAATGAGACAACTCCAGAAGGTGGAAAATTCTACCAGACTGTTAGTAGAAGAGACTACTTTTCTAGCCTCCTCAACAAGTCACTGTCATGGGAGGATACGTGTGGACTGAAACTGTTCCAGATTGCACAAGACTTAAGAGATGTAACAAATTCCGCGTGTGGGCTTTGATTGGATGCCATTTTGAACAAACCTCTAGAAAGAATATTTTTGTACAATCGGAAAATTCAGATATAGAACGGGTATTTTATGATATAATGGAATTATTGTTAATTTCATTAGGGATTGTTGTTATATGTTCTTAATTTTTAGAGATGCCTACTGAAATCTTTAGAGAGTGAAAAATCACGATGTTTATGCTTTACCTTAAGAAACATAAAAAAAATATAGAGGAAGCAATTACGGCAACATGTTAATCATTGTCAAGTCTAGGTGAGTATATGGGGGTTAATTTTACTATTTCCTCTCCTTTCCATAGGAAAATTCTCATAAACAAAACAAAACAAAACAAAACAAAACTGTAAGGCCAGGAAATTGTAAAATCTGTAATAATAATCCAAAAGAATTATCCAAAGATTTCTCTAAGAGATGTTTGATTAAATACAGGAGTATAAGTACTTTTTAACAAAAATGAGGTCTATATAAAAGTACAGGTTGGCCAGACGTGGTGGCTCACGCCTGTAATCCCAGCATTTGGGGAGGCCGAGGAGGGCAGATCACTTGAGGCAGGAGTCTAAGACCAGCCTGGCCAACATGGGGAAACCCTGTCTCTTCTAAAAATATAAAAATTTGCTGGGTGCGGTGGCACGTGCCTGTAATCCCAGCTACTCAGGAGGCTGAGGCACAAGAATCGCTTGAATCTGGGAGGCGAAGGTTGCAGTAAGCGGAGATCATGCCACTGTACTTCAGCATGGGTGACAGAGCAAGACTCTGTCTCAAAAAGAAAGAAAGAAAGAAAGAAAAGACAACTCAAATATTATAGAATTATCATATTGCATTATTTCATAGAACATTATTCTTTCTAAAATGAAGGGAATTTAATATATATATATAACTAAATAATTTTTATACTAATGTATGTAAAGCTTTTCATGCACATAAATTCACAAATCAGGAAAAACCTGTTGTTACGTTGTCATTTCTACATTGAGATTACAAAATAAGGCAATTTTAGCCATATATAAAATTTAGAAGTATTATATTCATGAAATCCTGACAGAGGTCAACAGACAACAGTAGGGAAAAAGGAACTTGTTCTGAATTTTCTGATATACTGATCTAGGGTTCCACAGTTCAGTTGCCTCTCTTGTCTTGTCCACTCAAAGATCTCCGTCTCATTTATAATATTTCTTATCATTAAGACAATCTGGGGAAGCAGAGGTCCATAGTCAGATTCACTCAACAGGGTCAGCAGCAAATCATAATTGAATGGCTATTTGACCCCACTTCTGCTTAAGCCATTTTTAGCTACACTCAAAAAAGGTTTACTGTGAAGCTAGTGAAGGTTACTTAAAGTTGTACAAGCTCCTTCGAAGGCCCAGGGAAAAGCCCTAGCTAGTTCACATAGCCGTATACTTTCATAAAATTTTAAAAAGTAAATCTTTAAAACTCAGTTCGCTCAGAACTTTGTACTCTAACTTCCCAGCAAATCTCTCCCCATGTTGGATGTTGGGCGAATAGCCATAGGCATTTCTGGAAGTTAGATAAAGGAAAGTTAAGTTGGGATATATTGAGTTTAGTAGGATAATTTAAGTGTCTTATAGTCACTTCCATGTAGATTTAGATTATTGCAGTCTGGTTGATAAAAGAATGGATTCCTGGAACATGCCTACTGCCAACTGTGCCAACTCGTCTGCTGTCCAGGCACAAAAGTACATGGCTAGAGGTCCCATCACAACGTGAACGTGTCCTATAGCTTCTGGCACCAATGTAGTATGTTGACAGTGGAGGAGAAACAACGCCCAAAGTGCGGTGGAGTAACTGGGATGATGGACGTTGCTGCAGAGAACAATATGAAGAGCATGCAAGTGGACTAAGTACTCCAGCCTGAAGACAAAGAGTCAGACCAGGTAAAACCATAACCCAACTGTATGCTCTTCACCAGACACATACTTTAAAAATAAGAACATGGAAAGGTTGAAAGTAGAAAGAGAACCATATTGAGCCCAAACTACCATGTGGAAAATTCTTCTAATCATCAGAACTATAAAAAATTATAAATAGCAGATTTAGTTCCTTGTCAAAATGAAGTTTTTTTTTTTTTTCAAGTATATACTTGATAATGCTGGGTAAACAGCTTTAAATACATGTTTTTTTCGGATAGGCATCTCACATTATAGACTTTATCATAATTCCTGTGTTTGTGGATCATAAATAGTAGCAGTGTTACAAACAGAGAGTATGTTCGTGTGTAACATTGTATGTTTTAAGCATCCCAACAAACAAAAATTTTTTTAAAAAATTTTTTGATCAGCATGCTATAGGAAAGACTGAATTTTTTTCTATTCTCTCCACTTAAATTGATACTATAAAATCAATGTCACATGAAAAAATTTGCAGCCAAAAATGGGGAAGATGGGTGGTGTAAAGATGTGTTAGGCAGTTAATGAAAATTTTATGCTTTTTAAGGATTTTGTGATGTTTTGCTGTTTGTCAGCTTTTCAAAATATGTATTTTGTTATCATTTCTTTTCTTATCAAACAAAATACTCAACTTTTCCAAAGAAGACATACATGGCCGGGCACGGTGGCTCACGCTTGTAATCCCAGCACTTTTGGAGGCCGAAACAGGCGGATCACTTGAGGTCAGGAGTTCGAGACCAGCCTGGACAACATGGTGAAAGCCTGTCTCTACAAAAAATACAAAAATTAGCCTTGTGTGGTGGCGTGTGCCTGTAATCCCAGCTACCGAGGAGGCTGAGGCAGGAAAATTCTTGAACCCAGGAGGTGGAGGTTGCAGTTAGCTGTGATTGTGCCATTGCACTCTAGCCTGGGTGAAGAAGTGAGACTCCATCACACACATGCACACACACACACAAAGAAGACATACAAATGGCCAACAGGTATAAGAAAAGGTGCTCAACATCACTAATTATCAGGGAAGCCAAATCAAAATCACAATGAGATATCACCTCATATCTTATAGGATGGCTATGATTAAAAAATCAAAAGATAACAAGTATTGTTGTGGATATGGAGAAAAGGGAACTCTGATACATTGTTGATAGGGATGTGAATTGGCACAACCACTATGGTAAACTGTATGAAGTTTCCTAAAATAATTAAAAATAGAACTACTGTACAATCCAGGAATCTCATTCTAGGGATATGCCCAAAGAAAATAAAACCACTATATCAGTCTGGGCATTGTGGCTCACACTTGTAATTCCAGCACTTTGGGAGGCCGAGGCAGGCAGATCACCTGAGGTCAGGAGTTTGAGATCAGCCTGGACAATATGGTGAATCCCTGTCTCTACTAAAAATAGAGGGCTGGGTGTGGTGGCTCACAACCTGTAATCTCAGCACTTCGGGAGGCCGAGGTGGGTGAATCATGAGGTCAGGAATTTGAGACCAGCCTGGCCAACATAGTGAAACTCCACCTCTACTAAAAATACAAAAAATTATCTGGGCATGGTGGCGGGTGCCTATAATCCCAGCTACTTGGGAGGCTGAGGCAGGAGAATTGCTTGAACCCAGGAAGTGGAAGTTGCAGTGAGCTGAGATCATGCCACTGCACTCCAGCCCGGGTGACAGTGTGAGATTTTGTCTCAAAAAAAAAAAAAAAATTAGCTGGGTGTGGTGGTGCGCACCTGTAATCTCGGCTACTTGGGAGGCTGAGGCAGGGGAATTGCTTGAACTTGGGAGGCTGAGATTACAGGGAGCCGAGATCGTGCCACTGTACTCCAGCCTGGGCAACAGAGCAAGACTCTGTCTCAAACAAACAAACAAATCATGATATCAAAGAGATATCTGCACTCCAACACTCATTGCAGTACTATTCATAATTGCCAAGATATGGAAACAAGCTAAGTGTCCATCAATGGATGAATGGATAGCTAAAGGAAATGTGGCATATATGCACAATGGAATAATATTCACCCTTAATAAAGCAAAAAATTCTATCATTTATGACAACACAGATGAACTTAGAGGATGTTGTGTTTCCCACCTTCGGAGCCTTTGCACAAGCTCTTCCCTCTGACTGGAAATCTCTTTCACAGGCTCTTTGCCCAACTGGCATCTCTACCTTCAGGTCTCAGCTAAAATGATAGCACTAAAAAAGACCTTCCCTATTCCCACCTTAAAGTCATTTTTTTCTAGTCTCTATCACATCACCCTATTTTCTTTACTTATCATGATGTATAGTTATATTTTATATCTAAGCACTTCAGTAAGCATCTCTAAGGTATAAAGACATTTTCTTATATCCTGTCAAAGAACAAGACCACTATTCAACATCTGAAACACAAAGCACAAAGCTGTATTTATCACTTACTTAAGTAAATGAGTGGGACGCTGGTCAGGGACAATCTATCTGTGTAGAACTGATTGACGACCTTGTATTGGGTTTTTAAAAAGAGTATAATTCCGAGATTGGTGCATTTTTAGAAGTGGCATTAGGTTTTCATCAGCTGTAGAAGCAAGGTTACTCAGATGAGCCTGTTTCTGATGGCTTTGCATTCAGAAACATGTTCATTGGAATCAGTCTCAATGGACTGACTTTCAGAAGCAAGAGATTCACAAATGGATTAAATTGCCAATTGGACCAAGGCAAATTGTCATTGATTGATTAAATAGATTTAAAACCAATTCTGTGTAAATTAGTGCAACCTCTATGGAAAACAGTATGCAGATTTCTCAAAGAACTAAAAACAGAGCCACTATTTGACCCAGCAATCTCACTGTTGGGTATTTATCCAAAGGAAAATATCATTATATCAAAAAGATACCTGTGCTCATATATTTATCACAGCACTATTCACAACAGCAAAGACATGAAATCAACCTAGGTGCTTGTCAATAGAGGATTGGATAAAGAAAATGTGGTATACATACACAATGGAATACTATTCCCTCTTAAAAAAAGAATGAAATTCTGTCATTTGCAGTGATGTGGATGGAACTGGAGGCCTTTATCTTAAGTAAAACAACTCAGACACAGAAAGACAAATAGCGCATGTTTTCACCTGTAAGTGGGAGCTAAGTAATGTGTACATATAAAAGCAGAATGTGGAATGATGGACAATGGGGATTTGGGGGTCTGGGAAGGTGGGAAGACGGGTGGGAGGTTGCTTGGTAGGTACAATGTGTGTTGCTCCAGTGATGGATGCACTGAAGGCCTTGACTTCATCACAGTACAATATATCGATGTAGAAAATTGCATGTATACCTTATGAATATATACTATATATATGCACACACATAGACACACAGATACATATGCTTATGTATGTGTATATGTATATATAAACAGTAGTTTTTTGGTAGTTATTTGTTACCATGATTACAGAACTATAATTTATTGACTAAGCAGGTTAAAAAGCAGTTGCAGTGGCCACTGTTACAATAGCTTCAGTACAATCAGTTTTTTCCTAGAAATGTCAGGACTTTTTCTATTCTCTACCATTATCACATAATACAATTAATAATTCCTTCATATCATCTAATACAGTACTATATAAAATGTAATCCATTCAGTGGGTCTGGTCATAAACCATTATCTGTCTGCGAATAAATGTATAAAGAAACTGAAAATAGTCATTTATAAGTAAGTACAACTATTTCACAGGATAATTTTATGCCTATTGACTCCCACAATAGTAAAAACAATGACTCTTGTTTGTTGTGCATCTTTTATTTACTTCATTTTTCTACTAATTAATTTTTATTTTATTTCACAAATGTAATTTTCTTCAATGGACTGGGGAAAAACTGTTCCTTCACCACAGGTAGAGAAACACTGACCTAATACCCACTGCATATTGAAATTTTCCCAATTATTCCCAGTAATGTTACTTTTAGTTGGTTTGCTCACACCATTTGATTATTATCTCTCTTAAATTCTTGTACTCTAGAACAGTCTTCCCTTCCCTGCTTCTTTTTCTCACGCCATTGACTTGTAAAGAAACCAGGCAAAGGAGGATATCGAATGTTTCCAACATAAAGAAAGGATAAATATTTGAGATGATTGATATGCTAATCACCATAATCTGATCACTATGAATTATTTTTATCAAAACATCACTATATACCCCATGAATATGTGGAATTATTATTTTCTAATATTTTTTTTTTTTTAAAAGAAACCAGGTCAATTGTCTTATGAAGTCACCTTCTCCTTAACAACCCCATTCTGGTCCATTTGATTGCTTTCTCAATATTTTTTCCCAGTCTGTGGCTTGCTTTTTCATTTTCTTTTCTCTTGAAAAACAGATTTTAATTTTGATAAAGTCCAATTTATTGATTTTTGTCTTTTATAGTTTGTGATTTTTGCATTTTATTTAAGACAGCCATAAGCCAAAAAAAAAAAAAAAAAAAAAATCCTCCAACCTCACACCATATACTAATACTAACTCAAAATGAATAATGGATCTAAATGTAAAAACTAAAACTATAAAAAAAAAAACAGAAGAAAACATAAGAAAAAAACTTGGCCTGGTATTTGGCAAAGATTTCCCCAGGTTATTTGGATGAACTGCCAGGATTGAGAACAACTCATTCATTTCTGATAGCAACCCAGGTCAATGTGACTTAAGAGGAAGTTTCTTAAGCTTCAGGGTTTCTTAAATGTTAATGTATATGTTACTGCTGGAGGGTCTTGACGAGTCATTCAGGTTCCTGGTGTTTTGAATAAGGATTGGACAAAACACACAAACAAAGCAAAAAAAAAAAAAAAAAAATCAGATGAACGAAAGAAGCAACAAAAGCACAGATGTATTGAAAGGAATGTACACTTCACAGAGTGGGAGTGGCTTGAGCAAGCAGCTCAAGAGCACTTGTTGCAAAATCTTCTGGGGTTTAATTACTCTTTAGAGATTTCCTATTGGTTCCACCTTATGTAAATGAAGACATGGCCCACAACCAATCAGAGGCTGAAGTGGAGTTATGCCCTATGAAGATTTGGCCTGCAACCAATCAGAGGTGGAAATGAAGGTTACCTGTCTCCAGACCCTATTCTCTTGCCTCATGTATACATATCACCTGTTTTTCTAAAACAAAGCAAAACAAAACAAAACAAAACAATTTGGTAAGTCTTGGAATTGCCTTACTGCTGGTCTTTGTTTTTGTTTTTGTTTTTTTCCCCTCTGTTGTCCAGGCTGGAGTGCAGTGGTACAAGCTCGGCTCATGGCAACCTCCACCTCCCAGCTCAAGTGATTCTCATGCCTAAGGCTCCCGAGTAGCTGGGACTGTAGATGCGTGCCACCATGCCCAGTTAATTTTTATATTTTTTTGTAGAGATGGGGTTTTGCCATGTTTCCCAGGCTGGTTCCAAACTGCTGGCCTTAAGTGATCTGCCTGCCTCAGCCTCCCAAAGTGCTGAGATTAGAGGGGTGAGCCACCCCACCCAGACTCCTCTTGTCTTTTTGTTATGTGAAGACATTATTTAAACTTTAAGCCACTTTTAGGCGGGTGTAGAACACTCATCTGTAAGCATCTTAACAGTCATGTTTTTATAATCTCATTTTTAATGTCTACGAATAGCTCACTGAGTGGGTGTATCATACTTGTTTTTAAGAAAAGAATCATTTTCCTTCGTAGACTTCTAGGAGGGACTTTACTGAATCAAAGAGTATAATACTTTTATAATTTCTTGTTTACATTGCCAAATTCCTTTCCAAAGAGTTTGTATCAATAACTGCCCACTCTCTTGATATGAAACATAAATTAATTTAGGCTAAAATATCTAATTAAAAAGGAAAATAAAACCATTTATTCATAAATAACATGTGTGGGAGACTAGAATACACCACTACAAATATGCCTCTAGCATAAGGATTGTTGAACTAAAGGTAATTAAGAAACAGTAGGTGCAGGAAAGCTTTCTATCGTCCCTGTATTTCTGTAGAAGCAGAACACAGGTTGATAAAGACAAAAGGTATCTGCCCCACACACATACACTTTCTCCCAGAGAGAACGAAAGTTAACCATTGAAAACAACTGTAGACCCTTATGGGTCTGGAGACAGCATCGGAGAGCTCTACATTAACAAGCTTTACTAACTGGCCTTTTTATTTGCCTTCCCACAAGTTGCCTCCCCTAGAGACTCAAAGTCCTTTCCCTATGTCTTGTCACTTCTCCAAAAATTTGCCATTCTTTGTTGAAAATGGTGTACAGGCTGGAATTCAAAGCTAGTTCTTTGAGAGCCACTCATTCCCTGGGTCTCTTCCAAGTATATATGAAATGTACATGTTAATAAACATCTGTTTGCTTTTCTCTTGTTATTTATTTATTTATTTATTTTGACATGAAGTCTTGCTCTTTCGCCCAGGCAGGCTGGAGTGCTGTGGCGTGATCTGCGTTCACTGCAACCTCTGCCTCCTGGGTTGAAGCGGTTCTCCTGCCTCAGCTTCCCAAGTAGCTGAGATTACAGGCACACGCCACCACATCTGGCTAGTTTTTGTATTTTTAGTAGAGATAGGGTTTCACCATGTTGGTCAGGCTGGTCTTGAACTCCTGATCTCAGGTGATCCACCTGCCCCAGCCTCCCGAAGTGCTGGGATTACAGGCGTGATCCACTGCATTCGGCTGTAATTAATCTGTCTTTTGTTACAGGGGTCCATTCCATTTATGAGAGTTGAGTAAAAAATTATTTGTCTTCTCCCACACATGATTGTGTATGTAGAAAAGCCAACAGAGTCTAGTTGCTTTTTCTTGTTTGTTTTGTTTTGTTTTGTTTTGAGACGGAGTCTCACTCTGTCACCCAGGCTGGAATGCAGTGGCGTGATCTCGGCTCACTGCACACTCTGCCTCCCAGGTTCAAGCAATTCTCCTGCCTCAGCCTCCCAAGTAGCTGGGACTACAGGTGCCCACCACCATGCCTGGCTACTATTTTGTATTTTTAGTGGAGACGGGGTTTCACCATGTTGGCCAGGATGGTCTTGAGCTCCTGACCTCATGGTCTACCTGCCTCAGTCTCCCAAAGTGCTGGGATTACAGGTGTGAGCCACCGTGCCTGGCCTAGAGTCTAGTTTTTTAATGGAATAAGTGAATCTAGAAAATTGCAGAATACAAAATAAATACCTAAAACTTTCCTATATTTCTATAGACAGCCATTCGTATCCATGGGATCTGCACGCGCAGATTAAACCACGCATAGATTGAAAATCTTCAGAAACAAAATTCTACAACGTTCCAAAAGCAGAACTGGAATTTGCCATGTGCTGAGTACTATGCTGAATCACGCAAATGAAGTTATTTATGGGCATTGTATTCTGTATTATAAGTAACCTAGAGATGATTTAAAGTAAACAGGAGGATGTGAGTTGGTTACATGCAAATACTATGTCATTTTATATAAAGGACTTCAACATCCATGAATTTTGGTATCTGTAGGGGATGGAGGTGGTCTGGAACCAATCTCAAATGGATACTGAAGTATGACTATACTTGTAACAATTAGAAGATTAAAAATACAATTTATAGGAGCCTTAAAAAACATCAAATGGGCCGGGCACAGTGGTTGGTGTCTGTAATCCCAGCACTTTGGGAGGCTAAGGTGGGTGTATCACTTGAGGTCAGGAGTTTGAGACCAGCCTGGCCAACATGGTGAAAACCCAGCTCTACTAAAAATACAAAAATTAGCCAGGTGTGGTGGTGCGTGCCTGTAATTCCAGCTACCTGGGAGGCTGAGGCTGGGGAATCACTTGAACCCAGGAGGCTGAGGTTGCAGTGAGCCGAGATAGTGCCAATGCACTCCAGCCTGGGCGACAGAGTGAGGCTCTGTCTCAAAACAAAACAAAGCAAAAACCCAAAACCAACCAAACAAACAAAAAAAAATTCAAATGTCCAGGGATATATCTAACAAAATGTGCAAGATCCTTATGCTGAAACTGTAATGTATTGTTGAAATTTTAAAAGACTTTAATAAATGGAGAGAAAGGGAATGTTCATATATTAGAAGACTCAACATTGTTAAGATTTCCATTCTCACATTGACCTATGGATTCCACACAACCCTAACCAAAATCCCCGCAAAGTCTTTTGAAGAAATTGACAAGCTGATTCTTAAATTTGCATATGAAAATGCAAAGGAACCATTTTGAAAAAGAATAGGGTTGGATTTCTTATACCACTTGAGTCTGAAAGTTACTGTGAAGTATGTAAAGTATGTAATAAAGATGTAAAGTATGTAATAAAGATGAATATCAATGGAGCAGAATAAAGTATGTAATAAAGATGAATATCAATGGAGCAGAATAAAGAATCCAGCAATAGGCCCAAGGTGCCAAGTCCATTCAATAGAGAAGGAAAGTCATGTTTGTTTGTTTGTTTTGTTTGTTTGTTTGAGATGGAGTTTCACTCCTCACCCAGGCTGGAGTGCAATGGTGCAGTCTCAGCTCACTGCAGCCTCCACCTCCCATGTTCAAGTGATTCTCCTGCCTCAGCCTCCCGAGTAGCTGGGACTACAGGCGCAGGCCACTACGCCCGGCTAATTTTTTGTATTTTAGTAGAGACGGGGTTTCACTGTGTTGCCCAGGCTGGTCACAAACTCCTGAGCTCAGGCAATCTACCCCTCTTGGCCTCCCAAAGTGCTGGAATTACAGGTGTGAGCCACCGCGCCTGGCCAGGAAAGTCATTTTGACAAATGGTACTGAAGATTTAATTTTTCGATACTGAATATAAACAAATTTTGATAGTCACTCATTCCATATACAAAAAATAATTCAAGATGGATAATAGGCCACATAGCAAAAGCTGAAATCATAAAGCTTTTAGAATTTCACTATTCCTATAGTAGCTGCCATTCACGTGTGGGCTGTGGAGCACTTGAAATGTGGTTAATCCAAATTGAGACCGGTTGAATTTCAAAGACTCAGTATGAAAGAAAAATAATGCAAAATTCTGATTAATCTTTTTTTTTTTTTTTTTTTTTTTTTTTTTTTTTGAGATGGAGTGCAGTGGTGCAATCTCGGCTCACTGCAAGCTCTGTGTCCCGGGTTCACACCATTCTCCTGCCTCAGCCTCCCAAGTAGCTGGGACTACAGGTGCCCACCACCACGCCCGGCTACTTTTTTGTATTTTTCGTAGAGACGGAGTTTCACTGTGTTAGCCAGGATGGTCTCAATCTCCTGACCTCGTGATCCACCTGCCTCAGCCTCCCAAAGTGCTGGAATTACAGGCGTGAGCCACCGTGCCTGGCCTGATTAATCATTTTTTGTATTGATTACATATTGAAATGATAATATGTTGGAAACACTTGGTTTAATTAAAGTCAGTTTCAGTCTTTTTTGTTTTTTTAAATAATGGGGCTACTAGGACATTTTAAATTATGTATGTTGAATCTATAGGCAATGACACCCCAACAGCAATGAGCATGTCTAAGGCAGAAATCTTGGTTTCTAACACCATCCTTTAATAAAAGGAATCAAGGCTCCTTGGAGAAGCAGGTGATTGTAAGACTGGGGCAGAAGGTACACAAGACAACCCTGCAACATCTTGTAGTGCCTGAAAGTAAGAAAGTGTTCAAAACAAATCTACATTGATGGAGGCATGAAAGTCAACTGAAAGAGCTCCCAATGGTCAAAATTGGAAAGATTCGAGGGAGAAATGACTGCCATAAGATAACCAGTAGTGTTTGCCACATTGGGTAATAACGTGGATTATGTTTCAGATAGAACTTCTCCTTTCACCTGCCCTCCCCTGGCCACTTGCTATCTAAACATTTATTGTGTTAGTGCTGAGAATATGATGGTGAACAAAATGTGGTTCTTGGCCTCAGGAGTCATGGTGCTCTGATTAGGTGCTCTGGTGGAGAGAGGGGTTGGTAACGTAAGGAGGCAGGAAAGATTCAAGAAGTGAGGGAGTTAGGGGTAAGTATGCCCAAGGCGGTGAAAAAGGGATTATTTGGGTATTAATGAGGCTTTAGGGCCTTTAAAATCAGAAACCAAACCACCTTTCCCCAGCATGCACATATATATATATATGATAGTCCTGAGGTGGTAATGATACTGATGGACTGGGGTAGGTCCACAAACACTAGTGGGACCGACCTCAACCAGTAGCCAGGCTTTTGACACCATTGCAAGAAGAAATTCAGGGATGAATCAGAAAATAGTGAAAGGATGAAGATTTATTGCAAAGAGAAAAGTATACATTCAAGAAAGGGGAGTACAGGTGTACTCAAGAGAGAGTTGCATGCAAGGTTTGGGGGTGCTATTTTTATGGGTTTCTGTAACCAACAGGTGAAATATTCATGAAGATTCCTGGAAAAAGTTGAAGATTTCTCAAAACTGTGGTGCCACCCACTTTTACACTGAATTATGGGTGTTTGTGAACTGTCATGGTGCTGGTGGGCATGTGATTGAGTGTGTTAGTAAGCATATAATGAGGTTCTAGAAGAAACCTACGTCAAATCCAGCGTCATGTTGGGTTCAGTCAGTCTTAGCCATCTTGGTCCACACCCTGTTTCTCAGGGTCTTAGCCCATGGCCTCTGCAGCTATTTCAACAGTTTCCTTTTGCTAGTCATGTGATTGTTGCTTGGAATTTTCTAATCTCCTATGACCACCTTATATTATTCCTCTCTCAATAGTATAACTCTGACTACAAAGTTAAGATCGAATCATCTATGGTACTCATAGACATTATCTTTAAACTAATTCCACAGGCAAAAGGCTAATTGCAGGAGTTTTGTAGCCTTTTGTTGGTATATGGAACTCTATATGCTGTATGTTTTTATGGAGGCTGACTGGAATTTGCCGTATTGTTTCTGAGGCTGTCCTTTACACTTGAAAAATTTGTTATGACCATTTATATCAAGATTAAGGAAGCCAAGGTAATGGGAATAGGCCAACACTTGGTGAATTACTGGAAAGTTTATATAGGCAGCTACATACATAAGATTAGCCATCCTTGGAAATCTCACTGATTGAACTCATTTCATTTTCTCTGTCCCCAATAATAATGAAGATTCTACAACTGAAATGAGTAAATATGTAATGTATTGTTTATTGATATTAAAATACATGAGATAATATTATTTGTATTTCCAGACTTTAAGGCCATCCTCTGTATCTCTATCCCTGACCGCTCCCTTGACCACATACATATCCAGTTACCTAGTGCACTGGATGACCCTCAAGTATCTCAAGTCTCAAATGCAACTACTGAAGCTCTTCCTTCCCTCGCTTCATGCTGCATCTCAAGAAGATGTAAGCCAATTATCCATGAGGAAGAGGGTCCTATGTGACTGCACCCTCATATCCCACAACCTATTCACTGATATTCTGCTTGTCCAATCCATCTCCCTCCTCTAGGTCTCCCCTCTGCCCTAGTTCAGGCTGCCATCATTTATTCATTTATTTGTTCAGTAAGCATTTCTTGAGCACATACCATGTGCCATTCATATTCTATGCTTCAACTAGAATAAACAGTGAACAAAACACTCAGTGAGCATCACTGAACAAAATTGACACAAAACCTGCCTTCAGAGTTTGCATTCAGGTGGAAAGGGAAATAAAACAGATAAGCAAAATATATATTACTAGAAAGTTATGGGTGTATAGGAGAAAAAATAAAGCAGAGAAGAAGGACATGACATTTAGCGTGGGGTGGAAAGGTCTCAATAAGGAGGTGACTTTTGTGTAAAGACTTGAGAAGGAAATGAGGGGGCTAGCCTTGTGGATATCTGGGGGAAAGCCTCCAGAGGAAAGAGTATGGTAAAAGGCCCTGGGGTGAGATTGTGCCTGGCCTGTTCTAGGCATGGCAAAGGGGCCAGTGGGAATGGAGTAAAGCAAGCAAGAAGGAAAGGAGTAGAGAGGGATGGAATGAAGTCAGAGAGCTAATAAAGACAAGACGCCCTACATCATTTTCTCGGTGAATGGGAAGCAAAGCCATCAACTGAGAATTGAAGTAATGTTCCTGTAAACCATTTAGTACCTTTGCCTTTTTTGTTTGTTTTGTTTTCTTAGTACCTTTGCCTTTTGAGGCACATTTTTATACCTATTTGTTGGAGATTCACCTAGGGATAGAAATGTTGGACTGTATAGGATGTAAATGGAATCAAATAGATTTTTTAGGGTTAAATTTTCTCTGATTTTAGAAGTAGGAAATACAAAAATGTTTAAAGAAGTAAATATCACCTGTAACCCCCCTCCCAGAAATAAGTACATTTTATAAGTATACTTTAATATATTTTATTTAAATATATTAATTTTTCAATGTGATTAATGCCAAGAGGAGAGTATAAGCCAATTTTATGTATAGCTTGATTACAATTATAAAAATGTGCTTCGAGAAAAAAGTATCATAAAGGAGCCTAACAATAAGCTAACAGGTTATGTTAGTAAAAACATATGTGACTTCTTTTCTCTATTTCTAAAAATGTCTGCAATCTTATAATATTCTTAATGAGAAAAATTAATTTTACAAACTTTTTAAAAATAGCTTTTTTGTTTGTTTGTTTTTAAACAAAGATACTTGTTTTGGAAATCCTCGAAGGAAACTTCTAGAATTACCATACAACTGCATTGATCTAGCTTTTGCCAGAATTGTGACATTTGTCATTCATTGTGACATTGTACACCACTTTATAGGATTGGATTTACATAGAAAATACTGTTGAAATAACAGAAGGTACCTATTACCGCCTGGATATTCTGCCAACATTTAGGAAATACTGCCACCAGGTGGATGGTAGGAATATAGCTTTTGTCCCTTGATTTCATGTATCCTTCCTGTTGCCTTAATTCTGTACAGAAAGTCAGAACAGACAAAATTGACTGTCTGTGTGTGTGTGTGTGTGTGTGTGTGTGTGTGTGTGTAAACACTGCTTCGGTTGAACCAGGAGGGTAAGCTCAGACAGTTGCTTATGTATGTGTGAACCAAGGAGGAAAGACGAAATCCCAACTGAAGTGGAAATCTTGGACAGACTGGATTTCACATCCAGCAGACTGAGTAATGCATCCTGATTCTAATTTTAGGGTCTATCCTAAAGAAATAATTATGGATACTCTAAGATTTAACACTGATGCTGCAAAGACTTAACACTGGTGTTTACTGCAGTGTTTTTTTTTTTTTTTTTTTAACAAGTGAAACGAGAATCTAAATATCTTGTGATTGAGAATTAATTGAATAAATAATGATACATCTCTGCAATTAACTACTCTTTGACCATTAAAAATAGGTTTAAAAATATGTAATGACAATGAATGATGTTTATGATATACTTTTGAGTGAAAAATGGAGATAACAAAGTAGTATATGCCACACACAGCTAAAAAACTGCAAAGGTACACATAAAAATATTAGCAATGACATTAGTAATTAACACATATTCAGTGCTTACTATGTGTCAGAGAAATTAAAATACATAACTTGGACCGGCCTTGTCCTCCCTTCTCTAATTTAGTCCTTCTAGTGCTTCCCACTGCTTTTATATCTAGTTTCTCTTGGGCTCTAGACCCTTTGGAAAATCTTGTTGAGCATATGGGCCCCAAAGGGACATTTAAAAATACATAATATGAAATACAAAGCATTAAACAGGAAACCAATTACATTGAAACATAGTTATTAAAATATCAAAAAATCAAATTTGTGATATCGTTTTATATATACACATACATAGTTTTAAAATTATTATTATACCTTAAGTTCTAGGGTGGATGTGCACAATGTGCAGATTTATTTACATGTGCCAACTTGGTTTGCCGCACCCATCAACTCATCATTTACATTAGGTATTTCTAATGCTGTCCCACCCCCAAACCCCCACCCCCCAACAGGCCCCGGTGTGTGATGTTCCCCGCTCTGTGTCCAAGTGTTCTTATTGTTCAATTCCCACCTATGAGTGAGAATATGCAGTCTTTGGTTTTCTGTCCTTGTGATATTTTGCTAAGAATGATGGTTTCTAGCTTCACCCATGTCCCTGCAAAGGACATGAACTCGTCCTTTTTTTATGGCCACATAGTATTCTGTGGTGTATATGTGCTACATTTTCTTAATCCAGTCTATCATTGATGGACATCTGGGTTAGTTCCAAGTCTTTGCTATTGTGAATAGTGCCACAATAAACATACGTGTGCATGTGTCTTTATAGTAGCATGATGTATAATCCTTTGGGTATATATCCCGTAATGGGATTGCTGGGTCAAATGGTATTTCTGGTTCTAGATCCTTCAGGAATTGCCACACTCTTCCACAATGGTTGAACTAATTTACACTCCCAGCAGCAGTGTAAAAGCGTTCCTATTTCTCCACATCCTCTCCGGTATCTGTTGTTTCCTGACTTTTTAATGATTGCCATTCTAACACGCATGAGATGGTATCTTATTGTGGTTTTGATTTGCATTTCTCTGATGACCAGTGATGATGAGCATTTTTCCATGTATCTGTTGGCTGCATAAATGTCTTCTTTTGAGACGTGTCTGTTCATATCCTTTGCCCACTTTTTGATGGGGTTGTTTGTTTTTTTTCTTGTAAATTTGTTTAAGTTCTTTGTAGATTCTGGATATTAGCCCTTTGTCAGATGAGTAGATTGCAAAAATTTTCTCCCATTCTGTAGGTTACCTGTTCACTCTGAATACACATACATACTTCTTCATTAATTCATTAAATAACAAGCTATAGTACAAGGTCTAATAATTTCTGAATATATTCACAAATGATACTTGCAGATAATTGCAATAATCATTATATATAAAAACATGTGCAGAGGCTCACGTCTGTAATCCCAACACTTTGAGAGGCCGAAGCAGGCGGTTCACTTAAGGTCAGGAGTTTGAGACCAGTCTGTCCAACATGGGAAAACCCCATCTCTACTAAAAATACAAAAAAAATTAGGCGGGCGCCTGTAATCCCAGCTACTCCGGAGGCTGAGGCATGATAATCGCTTGAATCCAGGAGGTAGAGGTTGCAGTGAGCTGAGATCGCGCCACTGCACTCTAGCCTGGGCGACAGAGCAAGACTCCATCTCCAAAAAAAAAAAAAAAAAAAGTGATATTCATCGGTGACAAAGTCACAGGTACTGCTAAATACAACGGTGTTTTGTTGTCTATATTCATGACTGAAATGTTAAATTGCAGCTAATGCTCAGAGAAAATAAAGATGTATTTTTTTCCCCATCCACTGGATGGAGTTTAAGAATCTATGCTTTCCAGAGCGTGCTCCAGCCAGCTGTCACGCTATGTCATTCCTTTTTCAAACCCCTTAAATGGCTTTCTGTGTCACTTAAGTCAAAATCCTTACCCCAAGCAGATTTGGTCTGAAGTTCCCTTTCTGATTTCACTTCCTGCCATTTCCCACTAGTCTCGCCCTCTCTCCCTGCCATCCAGTCACACTGGCTTCCTTCCAGTGTTTCAGCTTGAACACAAGCCAACCACAGGCCTGATTCAGGGCCTTTACTCTTGCCATTATCTATGCCAGGACATTTTCCCCTTAGATATTGGTAGGGCTTGCTCCCTTATATCAGGGGCCAACAATCATTTTGCATAAAGAGCCAGATGGTAAATATTTTAGGCTTTGTGGGCCATATGGTCTCAAATCTACTGTGATAATGCAAGAGCAGCCATGGAGAATAAATAAATAAATAAGTGCGGATGTGTCCCAATAAAACTTTATTTTTGGATGCTGAAATTTGAATTGCACATAATTTTCACATGTCAAAAAGTATTATTCTCTAAAAAATTTTTTTGTTAACTATTTTTAAAATATAAAAACTATTCGTAGCTCTCAAGCAGTACAAAAACAGGTGTGCAGTGAAATTTGGCCACTGTTCAGAGTTTGCTGAACCCTGCCTTACATTATTCAGGTCTTTGTTCAAATGTCATCTGTTTGGAGAGGTCTGCTTTGGCCACTTCCTCCCAAAAGCCATTCCCTTCTCTTCTATTACTTTACCTGGCTTTATTTTTCCTCACTGAACTTCTCGGGCCCTAACATATTATATTTTTATTTGTTCATTTTCTGTATTCTTTCTAGAATATAAGTACCATGAGGCAGGGCCTTAGTCATTTTCCTTGCTGCTGTACCCCCATCAGCATGACGGTGCCCAGCGCAAAGTAAATGCTCAAATACATGTTGAATGAATGATTTAGTACTGGTCATCTCTCTATGAATATACTTGCCAGAATTATAATTTTTCTTAAATTGTGGTGGCCAGAATTGAAAATTATTTCCCAGTTACAGTCTCAATCAATGCAGAGTAGGATTTTTTTTAAAAAAAATGCTTCTTTCAATGCAGTCATTTTTATAAACCTGTGTATTTAATTGAAATTTTGGCAAACCAGGTTACTCCAAAACTGTACTTGTGAGTGATGTTTTCTGAACCTATATCTAATTCTCAGTATCTGTATTGTTGGTTTGATTTTGTGCTTCAGTCTGCTTTAAATTCTTATAAAGTTTGATTCTGTTAGCTTTCACATCAGCAATTCTGGCCATCTATAGATCTGACAATTATACTGTTAGTGTCTTCAACCACACCTTTCAGACTAAGGCAGAGAGGAGGACTGACTCTTGTGACTCCTCCAGGTGGCCAGAGCACCATTAATCCAGATGCGTGGGATAAACCCTGTAGGTGACCCATTAGGCCAGGGTAACATCGAAGTCATTCATGCAAGAACTGGAAATGGAAGCACAGGGGGATTTCAGATAATTCAACTAAAAATCAAAAGCTGTGATATGCAAAGCATATCCTTAGAAAGGGAAATGCCTAAGATTAATATTATCATGTCTAAATGGAGGATGTGTTGATCACAAGTGTGTGGGATCAGCTGTGGAGAAAAAAAGAGAGAATCCCTGAGGCAAATGTTAGCCTTATTCATCCAACCTTATGTCAAGCCCCTTAATGGACTCTGTTGAGAGTTGAATAGTTGAATTATCTAGCAAACTCCTATTGTTCTGTCTGATTCTATACTTACACAGACACTTTCTGAAGATTCAGTTTCCCATATAATGAACCAACAGGGACCATTGTTGGGGCCACCAATCTATTACATTTCTCATTGAAAATAAATAAAATGGTGCTTTGTTCCAATGTCTATCAACCAAATTTATAAACTATATGCATACAATGGAGTACTGCTTAGCAGTAAAAAAAAAAAAAAAAAAAAGAAACAAAAACTGCTGATACATGTAACAATGTAAATGATTTCAAAAATATAGTGTAGAGTATAAGAAGCTAGACACAAAAGAATGCATAGTGTAAAATTCTCTGTATGTAAAGCTCAAGATCAGGTAAAACTAATCCCTGGTGGTAGAAACGAGAAAGCTATTGAGGTGGAGGCATTGGGCGGAAAGGGGGACGAGGAACTTTTCTGGAATGATGGAAATAATCTATATCTTAATTAGATTGGTGGTTATACCAGCATATATATATATGTATATATACGTATATATATAGTATACATATATATTAGTATTACTTTTCTTTTTTTTTTTTTTGAGACGGAGTCTCGCTCTGTCGCCCAGGCTGGAAGTGTAGTGGCGTGATCTCGGCTCACTGCAAGCTCCGCCTCCCGGGTTCACGCCATTCTCCTGCCTCAGCCTCCTGAGTAGCTGGGACTACAGGCGCCTGCCACCTCGCCCGGCTAGTTTTTTGTATTGTTTAGTAGAGACGGGGTTTCACTGTGTTAGCCAGGATGGTCTTGATCTCCTGACCTTGTGATCCGCCTGTCTCGGCCTCCCAAAGTGCTGGGATTACAGGCTTGAGCCACCGCGCCCGGCCAGTATTACTTTTCAATAGTATTACTTTTCAGTAAAAAGTGGCTGGTTTTAGTCATTAGTTTCTTGTGGGCTTTGTAAACATCAGGAAATTAAATTTCTGAGTTGGTTAGGCTGAAGTCAGAGCCTCATCAAAGGTAAATTTACCAAGGGATCTGCCATTTTATAAAGGCCTTTGAGGACCTTGGTCAGCATAATATTTTGGTGTGATAATCAGTAGGGATTTTATTAAATTTCTCACGGAAAGAAAATAAAAGATGTCTATGGCATTAGTTTTGTTATTGAAAACTAGACTTTAAATAAATTGGACATGACTTGCTCTTGGTGAATCCTTGTTAAATATATCCTTGATAAATATATTCCTTTTTTAAATTGCCACAAATTGTGTTTCATTCTCTATTAAAGATTTTTCCGGGTTTACTAGTTTATAGTTTTTGGTACCCACAACATTCTCTTTAGAAAATTAACGCAATATTTGCCTGAATTAAACTTTGTGGCATTTCTCATTAAGAGGCAAGTTGGAGTCATAAAATGTATTTACTTTTTCATGGAATTGGAAGGCAATGTCCTAGGGAAGTTCATTAAGAATCCAAAGACGGGCTGGGCGCAGGGGCTCAAGCCTGTAATCCCAGCACTTTGGGAGGCCGAGACGGGCGGATCACGAGGTCAGGAGATCGAGACCATCCTGGCTAACACGGTGAAACCCCGTCTCTACTAAAAAAATGCAAAAAACTAGCCGGGCGAGGTGGCGGATGCCTGTAGTCCCAGCTACTCGGGAGGCTGAGGCAGGAGAATGGTGTGAACCCGGCAGGTGGAGCTTGCAGTGAGCTGAGATCCGGCCACTGAGCTCCCTGGGCGACAGAGCGAGACTCTATCTCAAAAAAAAAAAAAAAAAAAAAAAAAGAATCCAAAGATGATCTCTTCTTTTGAGGTAAGCAAGCAATCAAAACAGTCATCTAGTAGTTTTGCTTCCAAATTAGTCCTGGTTTGAATCTTAGCTCACAGATATGTCACCTTAGGCAAGTTACTTAACCTTTCTAAACCCCATTTTTTCTAATCTGTAAAAGGGATTGCTATGGCAATTACACAGGGAAATTTTTGTAAAGCACTTAACACAGCACCTGACACATAGTAGCTATCATCATCAACATTATCAGCAGCCTCATCCTCATCATCTTCATTAACAGGAGCCAGTCCCTCTTGGATTGATCTTCCAGGGCAGTACTTTGTGAACCTCAGTAGAGTGCTCTATGGGCCAAAAGCTTGATTTCTTTCTGCCAACTGACTGACTGAGTTCAGAAGGATCCATTCACACATCAAATACACAAGAAACTGCTTATTTATTCATTTATAATGACAAAAGATAGCTGCATCAATATATTCTTTCCTTACACATATAATAGGGAAGCCAAATTATCTATGAAGGTGGTTTGATTAGTACAGGCTCATTGTTCCTTCCACTGGAAACACCCCTTTCCTCTTAGGCACCAAACTAGGTTATAGCTATAGACATGCCAGTAGAATTGCACTCACTGGAGATGACACACAGGCACCCATTTAGACCTTACTGCTGAGTGTAAATGATCTTAGTGGGTAGATAATTGATCTTACCCATTACATGTTCATTTTTATAATTTCATTTTATATAATTTCACTTTATCTTGTGGGCTTTCGGGGGTATATCACTATCTTTAATTGTTCGTACTTCATCTTTGACTAACTTCAACAATTTCTTCCTTAAAGACTAGCTCTGAAATACGAGGCTTTATACTTGGATAAGAAGGTAGTGAAGGGTGAGAAGTGAGGGGGTCGAAGGATATAACTGTACTGTCTCTCTGTTCAAAATGTCTTTGTGTGGCTGGGCACAGTGGCTCACGCCTATAATCCCAGCACTTTGGGGGGCCAAGGCAGGCGGATCACCTGACATAAGGAAGTCGAGACCAGCCTGGCCAACATGGCAAAACCCCCTCTCTACTAAAAATACAAAAATTAGCTGGGCGTGGTGGTGCATACCTGGAATGCCAGCTACTCAGGAGGCTGAGGCAGGAGGATCACTTGAACCCAGGAGACTGAGGTTGCAGTGAGCCGAGATCATGCCACTGCATGGTAACAGAGCAAGACTCCATCTGAAAAAAAAAAAAAACCCATAAAACAAAACCAAAAAAGCCCAAAGTGTCTTTGTGTATTTATATTATTTAAAAAGTCATAAAAAACGTTCCAACTACTTTATAGAGGTAATGTTAGTAAATAGGTAATAGCCAGGTGCAGTGGTTCATGCCTGTAATCCCAGCACTTTGAGAGACGGAGGCAGGTGGATCACGAGGTCAGGAGTTCAAGACCATCCTGACCAACATGGTGAAACCCTGTCTGTACTAAAAATACAAAAATTAGCTGGGCATGGTGGAATGCACCTGTAATCCCAGCTACTGGGGGAGGCTGAGGTAGGAGAATTGCTTAAGCCCAGGAGGCAGAGGTTGCAGTGAGCCAAGATCGCACCATTGCACTCCAGCCTGGGCAACAAGAGCAAGACCCTGTTTCAAAAAAAAAAAAAAAAAAAAAAAGAGTAAATAGGTAATAATGGCTACCTTTTTTTTTTTTCTTTTTGACACGGAGTCACACTCTGTCGCCCAGGCTGGAGTGCAGTGGTGTGATCTTGGCTCACTGCAAGCTCCGCCTCCCAGGTTCATGCCATTCTCCTGCCTCAGCCTCCTGAGTAGCTGGGACTACAGGTGTCCGCCACCACACCCAGCTAATTTTTGTATTTTTAGTAGAGACAGGGTTTTACCATGTTGGTCAGGCTGGTCTTGAACTCCTGACCTCAGGTGATCCATCTGCCTCAGTCTCCCAAAGTGCTGAGATTACAGGCATGAGCCACCATTCCCGGCTATAATGGCTACTTTTATTGAGCAACCATTGTGTGCCAGATCTTAAGAACAGCCATATATTACTACATTTAGTCCTTACACTCAGAAATGTAGTTTTATTCTAATTATTCAGATGAAAACACTGAAGATCAGAGAAATAAACTGCCCAAGGTTACCCAGTGAGTAGCTGGCAGAAGCATCGTCTGAACAGCCTTCTGATTCTTCAGCCTGTGCTCTTTCCTCCACATTACATTCAGGAAACAAGTCTTGTCCTGTTTTTAAGATCATTGGTTCTTCAACATCTTAGTTTTGAATCACAGAAAAGTAGAGCATTAAGTAGTCAGGATTTAATAAGAAAAACAATTTAATAAGAGAAACCAATTATTGGAATCATAGTACAGGGTAAGATCTGATCTTGCTTTGGTAACTTTGAGAACAGTCATTACACTACTTATGGTGACTGGGTTCAAGCCCAGAGATGTCTTAAATAAGTGAGTAAGTCAATGTCATTGATGTCCCAAATGCCTATGGATCTCACTCTCTGATAATAGTTTCTGTCTTAATTTAATTTAATTTAATAATTGTCTTAATTTAATACTTAATTTAGGAGAGCTAAATAATTAAACATGAGGCCAAAGTACATAAGAAAGCGGCAGTCTTTTATTGCAAATATGCACACACTCTCGGGCGAGGTTCTCCAGTCCTCTGGTATGGGGCCAGGGAAGTCTCGCTGGCGCTCTCGGGTGAGGTTCTCCGGTCCATAAGTAGGAGGGGCCGAAGAAGTCACACCGGCTCCTGCCGGCAGCGGACTTTTATGCATTGGTACTGGAAGGGGGAGGGCAGTGGGCGGGATAAGGGCGTGATGGGGCATCTCCATAGGCATGGCCGGGTAAGTTGATCTCTTCGGATTGACATCACCTGGCACATGCTTGTTGATCTGCATCTTCCTGGGGCAGGCTGCATTTTCCCGCATGCAGGAAAGTTGGTGAGGAAGAACCTGGAAGCAACATGGATTGTGCCTTCTTGTTCACCTTCCTCCATCTTGTCCTTTCTCCCTCGCCCAAACAGTTTCCATACACTACTCCGTACTATGACCTTTGTTTCCATAAAGATTAAACATTTTAGCACTCCTCTCCTCCCAAACTGGAAAAATATAATTTGAAAACAAAGGATTGTTCCTCCAAAGAGATAATAGTTCGTAACCTTACTCTCCGTATATATTCCCCATTGTCATTATTTTTGTCATATTTGCAGTAAAGGGGAGGGAGAACTCTGCCTTTTAGTGATTCTGGTATCAGATAAATGGCTGAACTTATTTCCTAGTTCCCACAAATAATCTTTCTGTAGATTACAACTAAATCAGGAAAATGGAACAAGATAAAGATAATATAGAAAGCTAATTGATCTTGCTTTGCATACAGGCCTTCAAGTTTAATTTTTAAAAGTTATTGAGTGACATCTCCATTTCTGATATTTATTAAAAATGTGCAGAGTAAAGCATAAAGTTTTAAACTGTTAATCATTTGTTTAAGGTGGTAACTGATCTTTGAGATCTTGAGTCCCAGTGTATTTGTATTTCGACATTAGCCTGAGCCAGGGGTAAGTCAAGAACTAGCAGGAACTTCTCAATTTACAAATCCTAAGAGAAGAAAACAAGGAAGTTTCATTGCTTCAACCAGAAATGTTTACTAAGTGCTTATTTTAGTTTTGGGCATAGGCACTAATAATATAGTTTATGGAGCCACTAGACCCTGAGCTCTTCAAGAGCAGAGACTCTGTGTAGTCCCAGCTGCTAACAGAGGTCCCAAACCAAGTGAGGAGCACAACTAAAGTTTGTTGAATGAATGGGAGAATAAATGACAAGCACTTCTAAAAATCACAATAAAGACAGGATGAAAGGGAGCTTGTTTACCTAAACATGACTAACTAGAATCAAAGGATATGCCTTGACATTTATGAGGTAAATTTAGGAGAAATAAAGGAAACGCAGGATAAAGTAAAAATAAAGTAAAAGTGGGCAAAACCAAACCCTCTCAGTAAAGTCCCTCTTGGTTAAAAATGCATTTGGCACTATAGGATGTTAACTGCTATTCTCTTTGAATTATTCTGCTTTGCACTCTTTGCTGAAGGCTGTGGGTGACAGAATTAGGTATGTACAGGATCATGGGACATAGGGAGCTATTTTTTCTCCCCAAAAGGGGAAACTAGAGAGCTGATGGGACTGCTGGAAAAACATCCCTTCACTACCAACAAGCAGCTGCCTGAGCTTTTGATTCAGTGTTGCTGCAATGGGCGGGTCTCTCTCTGGCCTCTCTGAGCTCCTCGCCTTTCCTACGCTGCCACAGACAATGGTTTTCTCCTTTTCTCTCCTTTCCCTATCCTATCTTTCCTGTTACTCAGGGCGACCATCTTGCTCAGAGACCACATATTGAAAGTCCTGGTCGGAGGTTGGATTAAAGATGACAGGGTTCAGCCGGGGGCAAGCTTGACCCTTGTCAGTTCAATATTGGATGCTAGGGAGAGTGGCTAATGTCTGTTTGGTCCCACTTATTTTACCCTGGCTGGAGCAAAAGGGAATAGAAAATGTTAATTCAGGTTCCCCATGCAACTAGTTGGGTAGCATCCTACAATATTGAGAGAGTTTTGCCTATGATTCTGTGAAGCAAAAAAAGCTGATTTTCCTTTGAGTTGCAGCTTGGCCCCCAGGGCTTTCATGCAGTGAGCAAGGTTGTTAGGGCTGCTCAGGGAAAGAAAACCCAGAAACCTGGCATGCCTGCAAAAGGGTAAAGAGTTCTTACCAGTCAGACTTCTCGTCTCTCTCCCTGTGCAAACTGGTTGAGTGAATGGTAAAAATCACTGTTTATCTTCTCTGCAAAATTTCAATTAATGGAAAAAAGGAAGTGTGAGGCCAATCTTAAGATATAGTGAATTTGGTGTACTTTGTGCTATAAATTCGTCTTTCTGCATTGTTCTGTCAAAAAGAGGAGTACCTTAGGATAAAACATCGGCTTAGGATCCCTGTAAACCTGCCGCTCAAGACGCTCCAGGAAACTGGTCAGTTACAAACTTTGCTGCAGGTCTCTGAAACAAAAAAAAATTAGATGAAGTTTCCCTCTCGTTGTGTTTTATGTCCTTGGGAACTTGACCTTGTAACCATGTGGCAGTACTTTCTCCTGGTCTCCACCATCCAGGGAACAGGAATTTTGGGGTTCATGTTATACTTAGTGCTAAAAATTATCTTGAGCAGTTAAAAGCCTTTGCGAGCTCAAAATGGACTGCTTTTGGCTCCTTCTGGCAAGGGCAATGGAAACTGCCCAGTGCTGTAGCTTAGTTGCAATTTAGACTAACCCTGCTTATTCCTGTGAACCAATCAGTGATCTCTGACTGCAGTTCAGAAGAAACAAGAGGGATGGGTAGTATAAAAATCTGGTTCAGTATTCTAATTCTGGACACTTATTGGAATCAGCTAGCAACCCCATATCAGCTTGGTTCCAATGTTGCACGGTTCATGGAAAGCCTTCTAATTTAGTTTACTTGGGATAATTTTATGTATTTTGCTTTACTGTTGTGGAATATATTGCTGTTGTACTCTTCGTATAGGAATGCAGGATAAGCTTACTGGATGTTTTCTTAAATTGAACACTTATTAATCTTCCAGAAACTCAAGATTTATGAATGGCCCTTGCCATACCAACACTTTCTGACTGAGCTCCTCTTTGCCCTGGATGCAAAATACCCTAATAGTTAAGCAGGAATATCATTGCCCCTATTCAGCCTGATCCATCTGTTACAGAAGATGGATCTTTACCCCTTTATAACCCTTAGCATTAAGTGTTCCCTTGTAAAAGAAAGGGGGGAAATATGTAGAGGTGTTCGATCCAGAGCAACTCCATCTTGAACAGGGGTTGGGTAAATTGGCTGAGACCTACTGGGCTGCATTCATAGGAGGTTAGGGATTCTGAGTTACAGGATGAGATAGGAGGTCAGCACAAGATGCAGGTCATAAAGGCCTTGCTGATAAAACAGGGTGTGGTTAAGAAGCCAGCCAAAACACACCAAAACCAATATGGTGATGACAGTGACCTCTGGTCGTCCTCACTGCTCATTATATGCTAATTATAATGCATTAGCATGCTAAAAGACACCCCTACCAGTGCCATGATGGTTTACAAATGCCATGGCAACATCAGGAAGTTATGTCACATGGTCTAAAAAGGGGAAGAATCCTCAGTTCTGGGAATCGCTCACTCCTTTCCTGGAAAACCCACGAATAATTCACCCCTTGTTTAGCATATAATCAAGAAGTAACAATAAGTATAAGCAGCTGAGAAGCCCATGCCACTGTTCTGCCTATGGAGTAGCCATTCTTTATTCCCTTACTTTCTTAATAAACTTGCTTTGACTTTAAAAAAATTATTAGGGGCTGATAAGGCAGAAAAAGCATCTTATTGGGGGTGTTAAGTGAAGAGAATCGGAAACCCGGCTTGATTGTGTAACCTTAGAATAGGCAGAAAGCATCCTGCAGGAATCATTGGTCACAGATCAATAGCCAAAACTCTAATAATTATTTTAGTTCTATAAAAGCAAATATGACTCTTTTTTCTTTAACTCTGAAAGAGTTGTAGGGAATTATGGTTTTCTTAAGTTAGACTTCTTTCTGCAAGTAGCCAGTGTTTTTTTTTTCCAACTTTTGACCAGGCGCGGTGGCTCACACCTGTAGTCTTAGCATTTTGGGTGGCTGAGGTGGCAGGATAGCTTGAGCCCAGGAGTTTGAGAACAACAACATAGGGAGACTCTGTCTCTACAAAACATTTAAAAATTATCCAGGTGTAGGCCGGGCGTGGTGGCTCACACCTGTAATCCCAGCACTTTGGGAGGCCGAGGTGGGTGGAGCACCTGAGGTCGGGAGTTCAAGACCAGCCTGATCAACGTGGAGAAACCCCATCTCTACTAACAATATAAAATTAGCTGGGCGTGGTGGCACATGCCTCTAATCCCGGCTATTCGGGAGGCTGAGACAGGAGAATCGCTTGAACCTGGGAGGTGGAGGTTGCGGTGAGCTGAGATCGATCTTACCATTGCACTCCAGTCTGGGCAACAAGGGTGAGACTCCATCTCAATAAAATAAAATAAAATAAAGTAAAGTAAAGTAAAGTAAAATAAAATAAAATAAAATAAAATAAAATAAAATAAAATAAAATAGTCCAGGTGTAACTGCAGGTGTCTGTAGTCCCAGCTACTCAGACACTAAGGTGAGAGGATCACTCAAGTCCTGGAGGTTGAGGTTGCAGTAAGCTGTGATGGAGCCACTATATTACAGTCTGAGTGACAGAGCAAGACCTTGTCTCAAAAACAAACAAACAAAAAACTATCCAACTTTTGTTAGAAAAAATGATTAGAAAAATTATAATTCATAAGAAGTCTAAACAAAAATTAAGTGTGGTCTGCTAGCTTTGGACTTGGTACTCATCATGACTCCAACTCAAATAAATAAGAAAGTCACTCATCCAACTTGACATAAAGGAATATAGGGGTGCAGAGGCACAC
Organism: Chlorocebus sabaeus; assembly: GCF_047675955.1. NCBI lineage: Eukaryota > Metazoa > Chordata > Mammalia > Primates > Cercopithecidae > Chlorocebus > Chlorocebus sabaeus. The sequence continues at coordinate 27,265,539 of NC_132929.1, read as the reverse complement.
TCCTACTGCCATAGATGGAGAGATAGGAAGAAAAGCCACCATGTGAGAAGTAGTACAGGGAGCAGGCTTGGGAGGAAGGAGTCAATTCAGGTAAATGAATACTAATTGATCAGAGCGTCAGTCTGGATGCCTACAGAAATCACAACATAACGTGCTGTTCAGTCACTATAAGGTGCTTAGCTTTCTCTGAGCATACTGTGTAACTTGTTGCCTCTATTTTTGCATATGCTTTTTATACGTCTTTCCCTAATGAATGCTTCAAGACCTGGGCGAGTTAGGACTGATCAAGTAAAAGGAAGGGCAACAAAAAAGTTTAATAAAAAGGATGCAGCAGGCATTTCATGGACTTCAGAAAAGAAAAGGCAATCAGGCTGCAGAGGATGTGCACTTGGAAAGACAGGGTCAGAGTCTATAATTCCATTGCTGCGCCCTGTGATCTCCACTTCTTGCTGTGCTCTATCTTGTGTCCTGCTTCTCTCTGCAGCACAGCCTTTTCTGCTCATTTAGGGTTCCTCGGCTTCACACTTTGGCCTGTCCTTGTGCTCCCTTCAATCCCAACTTTGCAAGTTCTTTTAAGTCCTACATCCAGTATTGTTCAAGTGAGGATCTCTGTGTCCCAATGTCACATTCCCAGCTCAGAAAATCTGGTTGGTTCAGCCCAGCCTGTAAGTTAGTTTTCACTTGAATAGATGTAGAACCCCAATTCAATCAGCTGATCCAGGACTTTGTGGAGATCAGATGGGACAAACATGGTCAGTTAGGTTCCCCCTTTTCGCAGAGATGATAGATGGAGGAAATTTCAAAGGGGGCATGATTTGGATTGGCATCTCAAAACGTGTCCACTATATTTGGCATAATTATTACACTGTACTCCTTAATACCATTATTACATTGTATGGGATTATATCATTTTTGTATTTCTCCTACTTCATTAGACATTCAGTTCTTAGAGGGCAAGCTCTTCACTGAAGGTACATCTGACAATTTATTTTGCCTATTCCCATGAATTTCTTGATAATTCATAGCTTATATTTCTGTCTACAGAGTCTTGCATTGTATGACCTTAGTGTGCTTCTGTTTTCTCATCTATAAAAAGGGGTTCATAAAAGTGCCTATGTTATTAGGTAATCATAAGCATTAAAGATAATGTGCTCCATAAATATCACCGATCATATTATTATTTTTTTTTCTTTATAGTCTCTTTCCTCACAAACCAAAAGTTTTGTGTGTGGTTGAACTGAATTTTCAGTAGGGAAGTCATGAATGAGTTTTTGCATTGGGAGTATGTGTATTGATTTCCTGAAAACAATCGTAATTGTGCTGTCTCACGATTCCATTTTGTACATGCCACAGATTTATCTTAAGGTATAGCTCTTTCATATTGTATATAAATTATTTGTTTCTATGCTTAATATGTACTAAATAAGGCCCTGAAGTCAGGGGAAGAAGTTTTTCTGCCTTTGCATCATTTTTGTATCCGTAGAGTATTTGTTGCTGCCTGAAATGAAGACACTCTCAGTATTTAATTTAACCAATATCTGAAGATACAGTTTTGAGCTCATACTCTAGCAGACAGACTCTGTAGACAGAGGTCTAAGCTATGAATTGCCAAGAAAAATTTTTCAAGACTTGGAAATAGGCAAAATAAATTGCCAAGTGTACCTTCAGTGAAGAGCTGGGCATTGCCTAGGATAATTTTAAGGATTCTTTGATGTTACTTGATTGATTTGCTATTTACCAGGCTATTTAAAAACACTGAGAATAGGCCGGGTGCGGTGGCTCAAGCCTGTAATCCCAGCACTTTGGGAGGCCGAGACGGGCGGATCACAAGGTCAGGAGATCGAGACCATCCTGGCTAACCCGGTGAAACCCCGTCTCTACTAAAAAAATACAAAAAACTAGCCGGGCCAGGTGGCGGGCGCCTGTAGTCCCAGCTACTCGGGAGGCTGAGGCAGGAGAATGGCGTGAACCCGGGAGGCGGAGCTTGCAGTGAGCAGAGATCCGGCCACTGCACTCCAGCCTGGGCGACAGAGCGAGACTCCGTCTCAAAAAAAAAAAAAAAAAAAAAAAAACAAAAAAAACACTGAGAATAAAAGGTAAATTTTTGGAAAACTGGTAGCAATATAACTCACTCATTTTCATAAGCAATGCAAATGAACTGTCAGGTAGAAAATATAAATCTCTATAAGTCGGATGCTTATTTGAACTACTTTAACATCTTACTGGTTTCTTAATCAAGGAATGAGTTGAATAAAATATTTGGCATAATTTCATTTTATATTTGCATGGGAGTTGTGCTGCTAACTCACTGAAAAAGTGTACTGTAATAGAAGTAATATGATAAATCTCATAGTGAAGACACAAAGATTTAGGGGAACAGAGGGTGGGAGAAATTTATTTAACATCATTGGGAGGAAACATTTTACCTAGGTGATTTTAAAGCTGGGCTTTGAAGATAATGTTGAATTGGGGTGGAGCTGTGATTGGAGAGAGTAAGGGAGAAACACCTCTAGGCAAAAGAAACTGTTGATATGGTGGATCTTTTGGACTCTGTTTACCAGAAAGACTACTGGCTCCTTACCAACCGCTTTTCAAAGGTGGTGAGATTTCGGGGTTGTAGGCCTACTGACACTGTTGTAGAGCTATGGAAGTCATCATCCACTCCAAGATCAAAGGCCCAGTAGGCCCATAGACTTGTTCAGGAACCCTCTGCAATGCCTGTCTTTTAAACAAATTTAAACATGTCTTTTGCATTCACATTTGAAAATTTACATGTAAGTGTGCACAAATTATTGTGTTTTAAAAATAGTGAAATATACTCTACAAAACTTTATATCCTCATTTAAAATTTAGTTTTGCAACTGATATGGAATACATAATGTTAATCTGAACATGATTTCCTAGTTTCTTAATTAAACTTCTTCATAGACTTAAAGAAAGGCCATCTTTTGTTTAAAAAGTAAAAATCATTATGTTTTCCCAATATAAAAGCAACTCATATATATTCATTGTAGAAAAACTGGAAACAAATGTGGAAAGAGATTGAAATTAAACTTGTTTATAATTCTATCAACTAGACATGAGAGCTGTTAACCTACTTTCTAGAACTTTTTCTTTGTACACACACGGAGTTTGTTTCTGTTAATTAACAAAAAATGACTGTTTCTTTTTATTGAGGTAAAATTCATATAACATAAAATTAACCATTTGAAAGTGAACAATTCAGGGGCACTGAATACATTCACAGTGTTGTGCAACCATTGACTCTAGTTCCAAAACATTTTTATCACCACGCAAGGAGACCCTGTACCCCTATTCATTTCTTCCCCTGGTCCCCGGCAATACCAATGTGCTTTCTAAGATCTCTATGGATTTACCTATTCTGGAAATTTCATATAAATGTGTAGTCAATGGGACCTTTGTGTCTGGCTTCCTTTATTGAGCATATATGTTTTCAAGGTCATCCACATTATGGCATATGTCAGTACTTCATTCCTCACTATGTCTGAGTAATATTCTATTGTATGTAGATAGCACATTTTATGCATTCATATGTTGGTGGATAGTTTTTTCTTTTTACAATCTTCTTTTTGAAAAATGCAATAAAAACTTTAACCTATCCTAAACATTTTTCATAATCTTGCTTCATATGTAGAAGGGTTAATGGTCACAGGAATATGCCTATACAAATATGCTTGCAGTATATAGAACTAGATTAAAAGGAGAGTCAATTGATAACGTCAGGTTTTTTTGGTTAACACCTGACCCATGTAGGCACACCCACAGGCAGGGAAATACAAACCACCACCACCACCACCACACAACAACAAAAAACAAACACTGGACCCAGACCCTCTGGCACATGCTTGTTTCTGCTGCCCCCAGATACAAATTCTTTCCTGCAGGCAGGGATGCCATCTCTTCACCATGAGGAAGTGCTGATTCCTCTCTCCTCTCACTTCCCTTTAGGGGTGTGGTGTTGGGAGGCTCAGTTCCCTGACCACCCTGGCCCACCCCTAAGAGTACTGTGCAATACTTGGTGATTTCAACACCACAATGCCTGATGGTTAGCTTGACTGATTTTTCTCTCAGCAACCAGAACACCACAAGTTCATTTTGCTCTCTAAGTCTAGCACGAAATGAACTTGTTTCTTTCTCTCTTTCAAATTGTATTTTGCTCAAGTACCACGCCAGCAAAATTAATTCATTTCTCCAGATGCACAAAACGGTCTGTTGATTACCTACCAGACCATGCCTGATTTAGTAACTAACTTCAACTTTTGTTCAGTCCTTATCCTTTATCTCAATACTACTGGCCTTCTTTCCCCACAACTACCATCTGCCCTCTCGACAGGATGTAGTATTTTGTTTTCTGAGGCCTTGGAAAGGTATGTAAGTTCTAAAATATCTGTGACATTTTCACTAAATTTATATAATGTACCCCAATACAGTTAATAACTACTTGGCTTAATTAACATTTCTTGAGTTCCTACTATGTTCCAGGTACTTTGCCAGGCTTCAGCAAATAAACACACACACACACACACACACACACACACAGAGCTAAAAGTTAGAATGAGCAACACCTCCAACAGAGACACAAAACATACTGGCTTAAATAATATAGAAGTTTATTTCTCTCTGATGTAAAAATCCAGATGGAGAAGCCCAAGGCTGGTGAGAAGGCTCCATAGTTGCCTGGAAATTCAGTGACAAGTGACAAGCTTCCAGTATTTTTTCTCTTTTCTTTTCTTTTTTCTTTTTTTTCCAGAATCTCATTCTGTTGCTCAGGCTGGATGTAGTGCAGTGGTGCAATTTCAGCTCACTGCAACCTCCACCTCTGCGGTTCCAGCAAAACTCCCACGTTGGCCTCCAGAGTAGCTGGGAAGACAGGCATGCACCACCACGCCCAACTAATTTTTGTATTTTTTGTAGAGACAGGGTTTCACCTTGTTGCCAGGCTGGTCTGGAACTCCTGAGCTCAAATGATCCACCCACCTCAGCTTCCAAAGTGCTGGGATTACATGTGTGAGCAACCGAACCTGGCAGCTTCCAGTTTTCTAATCTACCATTCCTAGGGTTGAACCCTCATCCTCATGCTCCAAAATGGAGCTTCAGTGATCTCATCTATGTTCTAGGGAAACAGGATGGAGGAAGGAAGGATGAAGGCATCACGGGTATGACAACTACCTTTTAAGGAAAATTTCCAGAAACTACTGTACTTCTGCTTTGATCAACATCTAATTGATCACAACTTAGCCATATAACCAAGTGGCAACAAGGTAGACTGGGAAATGTATTCTTTATTCCAGGCATCTATTTCCCAGCTAAAAACTGAGGGTCCTGATGAGGAGAAAACAGATAATAGGTAAGGCAATCAGAAATTGTCAACATCAAGACACAGTCCCTGCCCTCTAGGCAGAAAAGGGAAGAGAATACTGTTAGCATATAACAAAGGAATCTAATTCACACTGTGCAAAGTTTTCTGGAAATGAGGGTGCCCAAACTGAATTTTTAGGGAAGAGTAGTAGTGAGATAGGCAAAGAGTGTGGTGGTAGTAACGATTTTTTTTTTTTTTTTTTTTTTTTGAGACAGAGTTTTCACTCTTGTTGCCCAGGCTGGAGTGCAGTAGTGAGATCTCAGCTCACTGCAACCTTTGCCTCCCGAATTCAAGCAAAGTCTCCCAAGTAGCTGGGACTACAGGTGCACGCCACCACGCCTGACTAATTTTTTTTTTTTTTTTTTTTTTTTGTATTTTTAGTAGAGATGGGGTTTTACCATGTTGGCCAGGCTGGTCTCGAACTCCTGACCTCAGGTGATCTGCCCACCTTGGCCTCCCAAAGTGCTGGGATTACAGGCATGAGCCACGGCACCCAACCAAATGATAATAGTGAGGGAGTTTCTGGAAAGGGAAATTAGCCAGTGGCCAGAGGCTTGAAAGGAATTACTGTATATTAGTATGGTTGTACTATACATTTAGAGGTCAGGAATGTTGAAAGATGAAGTTGAAAAGATAAGCACGGGTGAATACTTTTTGTGTCTGGTCTAATCTATATAATTATTCATGTAACAAAATGTTTAAAAAAATTAGTTACCCCTTAAGCTCTTGTTAAATGAGTTTCTAAAAGTGCTAATCAGTGATCATTAAGGAAATAAATTATATACATACAGCATATTACTTTTCACAGTACAATCATAAATAGTTACCTGCAAAGATATGAACCAATCTTCTCTATACTCCTTCTAAATGGTCAGTGTTCTCAGAGTCTAGCAACAAAATAATCTAACTAGATGAAAACTTATCGTATTCACTTGCTTATAAGATGCATAAAGATTCACCTTTGCCCCAGAGAAAGGTATTTAAAAATTGCCCCATATCCAATGCACTTACATTAGAGATAAAAAGCCAAATGCATAATGAATGAGAAATAGCTAAGAGTCTGAGTTATAGTCACCAAGAAAACAATAACTTAACACTACCTCTAGCAGAGAAAGACAGCAGATACGTAAGTTTTTTTTTTTTTTTTTTTTATCCTATAAGTGGCATGCTTACCTAAAGCAAAAGTAAATATAACGAATCAGAGGCCACAGAGATGGTCAAAGCTAGAGTCTGAGGCTGTGATACAGGTTTTTTTTTGCAAAGATGGCTGATAACTTCTTCTATACACATTTTCAATGTGACTTTTCTGTTCTTCCCATTGAAAGGTGGATTTTATTTCCCTAGTTCTTGAATCTGTGATGGCTCTGTGACTTGTTTTGACCAAAGAATATGATAGAAGTGACTCTGACCTTCAAGGCTAGGCATGAGACTGCCGTGTACAAAAGTCAGTCTAGTCTATGGAGGACAAGATGCCACATAAAGGGGAACTGACGCACCCCAGACAACAACTAGCATCAACTGATAGACATGAGGCCATCTTGGACCTTCTACCACAGGTGAACTTTCAGTTCACTGCAGTTCTATAAGTGAAACCAGCAGAAGAACTTCCCAACCAATTTACAGAACATACGAAATAATAATAATTGTTGTTTTAAGCCACTATGTTTCAGAGTGGTTTGTTAAAGTGATAACTGATATAGGTTTACATCTATGATATTTTAGATTAAAATGCATCATCACTATAGTTTATGACTGAAAAGCAATAAAGGTATTGCTACAACTTCAATTTCAGACTTTCACACAATATACTGCAAAATGAACTGGTAACAGAAAGTCGGGGCTTCCATTGCTATACAACTGAAGAAACCAGCAGCTTAAAGTGTTAGACATCCCTAGGAAAACTGTAAGGTCCCCACAACTAGAAGAAATATTTTTAAAAAATGGATATTAGATCCTCAAACAAATGGAATCACTTGAGAAATTTAATTTTAAATTATGTAGATAGCTCAACAAGAACTAATAACAGATATATCAAAGATCAACATTATGATACTGTAGATTTATGAGTAGAAATTCCAGTTACCTCTGTAGGTAAGATTAATAATGACACAAATCATGTCCCTTGACTCTTGAAGATGAAGTCCTTGAGTTCCATGGTATAGTGGATAACCTACAAAATGGCTGCTCACGACTCTCCCTTCCTGGCACTCACTTTCTTGGGAAATAGTCTCCCACAGTAAGTTATAGCTGGCCTTTGCACCCAATGAAATATGGTGGAAATGATGGTGTGTGACTTCCAAGGCTAGGTTATAAAAGACATTGCAGTTTCTACCTTGGTCTCTTTCTTGGATCACTTGCTGTTGGAGAAGCCAGCTGCGTGTCTTGAGGACACTCGCCCAGCACTGTGGAGAGGAACACATAGGAACTAAGGCCTTCATCTGCCTGTTAGGATCAACTTGCTAGCCATGAGAGCCTGCCATCTTGGAAGCAGGGCCTTTAGCTTCAGTCAAGACTTCAGATGACTGTATCTCTGGCTGATATTTCTTTTTTAGATAGCTTAATTGAAAGTATAATTTAATTACCATAAAATTCACTAATTTCAAGTATACAATTCAGTGATTTCTAGTAATTTTACAGAACTGCCCATCATGACCACAATCTAATTTTAGAATATTTATATCATGCCAAAAAGAAACCTCATATCCATTAGCAGTCACTCTCACTTCTACCTTCTGCCCCAGGCAACCACTAACCTATTTTCTGTGACTGTAGACTTGTCTTTTCAGAAAATTTCATACAAATGATTTCATACAAATGAATTATGTGGTCTTATGTGTCCAGCCTTTATTTAGCATGCAGCTGACATTTCGATTGCCATATCATGAAAGACTCTGAACCAGAACTTTCCTGCTAAGCTACTACTAAATTATTGATTCACAGAAAATGTGAGATAAAGAGTCTCTATTGTTATTTTTAGGTAATAAATTTTGGGGTAATTTTGGGGTAATTTATTGCACAGTAATTGATAACTAGTACACATAGGTATGTGATACTGCTGGGAAACTAAGTCCCACATTTAATGGCACACATTCAATGGGCCATTAAACCCAACCCAAAGGTACTATTAAGAGTTGTGTTGGGATCTCAAACCCAAGCAAAAAGAAAAAAAAGAATTGTGGACATGAGAAATTATAGCTTACAATTCGATTAGCATATTTTGTTAATGATACACAACTGTTACTTTTTCTAATTTTTAAAAGAAAGCCGTTTCCAAAATTAGAAGAATTTCCAATTTGTTTTTAGGTCCATGAAAAAATTTGGATGAACAAGGAAGAGATGAAATTGTGGAGAGTCAAAAGTGTGGTCTAGCTGCCCTGGTGGGCTACCAAGGAAATTTGCCATATTAGTCTGGAGTGAGTTTTGATTGATCAGAGTGGACAATAAAAGGCTCAGCTGTAATTCCAGGAGACTTAATTAGCCATTTGCAACCTTCAGATGAGGCTATCAAGAATCCATTTAAAGGATTCATGAGGGAAGAGAACAGGTGGATACAGGCTTCAGATTTTGAGTTTGATACCGAGAGGAAGAAAGAGGCTCACAACGTCACAACTGTGAATGGGCCAAAACTCCGTGGAATGCTGTAAAACAAGAGCCAAATGTGAAATGGTTTAAATAATGTGAATTAGTAACACTCTTGGAAACCTGCGTACAATTGTACAATTTGTTGTTTGATGATAGTTTTGACTTGGTTTCTAATGCAGCTAAGGTCAAAGATTAAGAGATTCATTTAGAATCCAGTAGTAACAATGGTTATCAGGCTTTAAAAATGAATTTGAGGGTAAAGATAAAAACTTTATGACACTTAGAAACAGCCTTCACTTCCGACGTGGCCATAATTCTCAAAACTAGCTTCTATAACATATATTTAATTTTTTTCTCCTGCAATTTAATATATATGAACATTTGGTAACATATTTGCCTTTTTTCTATGTATGAATATAACATTGGAATTTCTTCAAATTTATTACTTTGTTGTAAGAGTTGTTCCAGTTTTTTTACTGAAATATTTATTTACATGAATTAAACTTTCATGTAAAGTTTAAATATATTGTACTAACTTCTTGCTTTATACACAATTTTACTGCTACATGCTGTGTTTGCATGTACAGTATAGGAATTTTCTCAGATGTATTTGATACTGTGACATGTTTTTTAGTTGCTAGTACCAACTTAAATCTCCAATATTTGCCTCCATGGTTCATTTTTCTTTTGTTTTGTTGTCTGCTATAATATTGTCAGTGTATTTCTTTTTAGCTATGTAGCTGAGTATATTCATGGTCAGTAGTATATAATTAAATATGCAGAGTCAGTAATTTCCTAGAACTCAGTACAATGAATACAGAATACTGTGTTTATACGAATATGTAATACCTCCCTCTATAAATCCACTATAATATCATTTGAACACTTTTACAAATAATGAAAGGTACTTTTTTACCCCGTAACATTTTCTCGCAAAACTGGGTGGTCTTATTTACATTCACATCTTATATGTCAGCTTATTTGTATCATAATTCAGGTACTGGAGAAACAGGGAAAATCAGATACAGATCCTGACTTGAAAGATCTAAGGCTCTGCTAGAGGAAACAGACATACAAACAATACTTACATTGCTTTGAGACATGTGATACGGTGTTTTACAGTGAAGGAAGCCTCAAAGTGTTTGGGGTGGTCAAGGAGGGTTTTACTGAATAGGTGCCTTGAGCTAACCTGCTGTTTGTCAGGTTAACAAGGGGAGGTAGGGCATTCCAGATAGAGCAAAGATCATGAATAAAGGAAGGAAGCATAAAAGAACACAGTATACTCTGGAAACAGCATTAGCTCAGTGGGGCTGGAACCTAAGGGCATGTGAGATAAGACAGGAAGATAAGGCAGAAGCCAGATTGGATGGGATTCTCAGCCAAGCTAAGGAGTTTGAACTTCAACCTATATGGAGTGGGGAGTTACTACAGGATTTTAAGCAGAGGAATTTTTCCTTTAAAAAGGATTCTCTGAACCTGTGGGTTGGCAGGCACCTGAAGTTCCAGCTACTCAGGAGGCTGAGGCTGGAGAATTAAGTATAGTCTGGGCAACAATGGGAGATGGCTCTTTTTTTATTTTTTTAAAGATGTCTCTCTTTTTTAAAAAGTATTTTAAAAAGGTTTCGCTGTCTGCAGTGTGGTGGATGGATTGGAGATGCAAGAGGTGGAAGACAGTTTAACCATTTAGAAGGCTATGAGGGCAGTTAAATGAGAAATATATTTGGAATGAAGGTAATGGCAGTGGAGATGATGAGGGACATGAATTTGGGATATCAAAAAGGAATCCTTGGATATGGCGCGGGGGGAAGGGAGGAAGAGGGAGAAAGGGAGGGAGAGAGAGGGATGGCGGGGGAGGGAGGAGGAGGGAGAGAGAGAGTGGGGGAGGGAGAGAGAGAGTGGGGAGGGGGAGAGAGAGTGGGGGAGGGAGAGAGTGAGGGAGGGAGAGAGAGTGGGCGGGGAGAGGGGGTAGAAAGAGAGAGAATGCCCTAGGTCCTGCAACTTTCTACTGAAAAGATTACCAAGGACTGACAGATCTTTGCCTCCAATCTTCCCCACCCTTCCCTTTATGTTTCAAAGTGCCACAAAGTCATCTCCCCAAAGCAGCTCTGATTATATAAACTTTTGCTCAGAAACATCTGATATACCCCCACTGCATGCAGAGTGAAATCTGGGCTTCTTGACGCATTCAAGACTCTCTCCATAACATGTTTTGGTAGGCCAAGAGATAGACCACTTGGATACCTTGATCTCTTGCTAAGTATTATTTACTTTCCCCACCCTATAAATCATCTGTCTCAAACATTAATCTTTGTACCTCCAACACCCCCCCCTCCATTTTCTGTACTCTATTTGCAGCATTTCCTGTCTATCTCAGCCTGTCAAAATTAAACTCAGCGTTAATGTCAGGTTATGTCTCCATAACGCCTTATCCAGGCCCTTAGTCAACATCCTTCTTCCTCTTCTGCGGTGCATAGACTTTTATATTTCAATCACAACACTTCTGGCGTTCTGCCTGGTTTTACACACAGTTGTGTCCTGGTGTCCCCTGCTGCCTTACCCTGTGACTTAAGCATAGTATGGGTTAAAAAATTTGCCATGAATTGGCCTGCTGCAGGGATCTGATCCTTGTTATCAACCACTCAACGTTTATCAGACAGTATGGAAAATCAGGCGATTCTTCTAATTCATGAAATTACCCATGAAAAAAAGTCTAAAGGAGTCACCCGTCTCTAAGGGGGCTTTTTGCTGTCTAGAATAACCGTGACAAAAAGTGGGAGCAAAATAATTAGCTGTCAGGGGAGTACGGCTTCTCTAAATAGTTGCAAGATGCCTAAATTGTTTATGTAAAATAAATTATCTTATGTACTGCACTTTCGAAAAGACCGAAGAGATCTAAGATATCTGCAGGTGGAAATTCCTGGTGACGGGTGTCCTTCTGAGGTCAACTGCACTGACCACTGCACACTGTATTCTGGACTAGGTTCATTCAACACAGCAAAACAGGCTCGTGGCTCGTCCCCGGCGTCCGACTACTGCGTGGCCCCGTGCGACCTACACCCCACTCCGCCCCCGTCCCCGCCCCCGCCCCCGTCCCCGTCCCCGCCCCCGTCCTCCGTCCTCCGTCCTCCGTCTGCAGCGGCTGCAGCCCTGGAGGCTCCAAGGGAACTCCCGCACGTCTGCGCGCGCAATCCCGGGACCGAGGGTCGGCGCGGCGCGCGCACGCGCAAACGCGGGGCGTGGGGAAAAAGACTGAACTGAGAGCTTTGCCGCGGGAGGGGGGCTCTACCTCCCGTCGACCGTCGCTCCCCCGCGGTGGGCGCGCGCGCCGGCCCGCTTCCTCGGGCGGAGCGTCCCTTGCTGCACGCTCCCAGCTCGCGCGTTCCCCCTCGTGCCCTCCCCCGCCTCACACGCACCCTTGCCCTCCTCCCGCATTTGTGCGCCGGTGCAGCAGGCAGTGGGAACATCCGGGCATTTCCACAGCTGAGCGGCGACCCGGGCGGCGGCGGCGGTCGAGGAGCTCCCCCATGGCAGGGACGAGGCGGAGGGAAGGCGAAAGGGGGGCGAGGAGTTAAGCCGGAGCCTCCGCGGGGCGGGTTTCCGAGGGAGGCACAGAGGGAAGCCGTTCTCGCGGCCGGAGGAGGGCCGGGCGCGGGGCTCGTCGCCCCTCTCGCGCATTCTGTACAGCCCGGGCTACGGAGATGCATCTGCATCAGGTCCTTACTGGGGCTGTCAACCCTGGAGACAACTGCTACTCCGTGGGCAGCGTCGGGGATGTCCCCTTCACGGTGAGCGGCGGCCGGGAGCCCGAGGGGAAGATACCAGGATCCAGACGCGGGGGCAGGGACCTCCTGTCCAGGGCGCACGCCTCCTCAGGAGGCTGTGAGGTGTTGGTGGGCCCCACCCGTGGCCCCTTTGCAGCCTTGGGGTTTAGTTCCCCGTGGGACCGTGGGTCCTGCGTCTGGTGTAGGAAATCACCCCTTAGGGGAAAGGCTTAGGAATCCACCGCACTCTCCACCCCCAGCAAACGGGCCCGACGTGGCTGGACTGGAAGGTTCCTCCTAGGGCGGTCCTTGGGTCTGCGGTGGAGGAAGGTGGTGGTGCCGCTGAAACCCCATAGCGTCCGTTTCGCACCTGCTCTCGGCGTGGAGGCGAAGAGACTTGGTGTTGGTCTCGGAGCGTGGAGGCGATGCTGCGCCTTGGCTCCCCCTGCCCGCTGTGTTACGGCAGCTTGGAGCTGCTGGAGTCTGTGGCTTTAAGCCTAACCCTGTGTATCTCCTGATAATGCAGGATCTTAATTCCAACAAGAAGATAGAAAAATTCATCCTCTGCGGCCGAAAGATTTAGCATGGAAGGGTTAGAGTGACAGTGACTTGGAGAGCTATCTCATTTATCAGGAGATCGTAGTTTGGTAACCCTCCTAGGTAACACTTTAATCTGTGAGGTAGCCTTTTTTTTTTTTTTTTTTTTTTTTTTTTAATATAGTAAGGCAATGTGAAAAATTTACGACAGTGCTTGTTTGTTTGAGAAAAGTGTATGTATACATAATGTTTTAGAATCTCCTTAAAAGCTGGATGAAATAGACATGTTTCTCAAGGAGATTGGACTCATCAGTCCTTTTTGAAAATGGAAATGTTCAAACCAAGCCCTAGAGCTTTGTTTACTCACATTCTCCCACAGATTAATATGAGTTCTTTTTTAAAGAATGAAATTTATACGTGGTCTTCCTTAAAAGGAACTGTAGGCAGCCAGACCTTTATTAAATACATTTTGTTATTGATAACCGTTCTTCTTGATAAAATTGGAAATAGCATAATGGTATGCTTTTTAGACAAGGAAAACCCTTTGATCTGATGTCTGCTTTCCAACAGTGTTTTTAAAACTGCAGAAAATAAAGCTTCAGCAAAACTGCAGAATCATTATGTAGCAGTGCATTCTGGAACAATTTATTTTTTTGACGTTTTGTGATACATTAACCCCAGAAGATTGCTTTTTAGCCACTTTAATTTTTTAGTGTAATCAACTTGGCCTAGCTCCAGTTTAGAACGAGCCCTTTAAAAATAGGGTTTGCCTGCTTTATATTGTTACGCCTATCACTATCACTGGTGTGTCATCTGTGTTTTATGTACATGTGACTTAAAAGATCCATATAGAACTGAGCTTGGTCTTCAAGTGTGTGGAGAATCTTTTGGGGATAGAGAGAAGAAATTTCCCTGTTCCCCAGTAGTGCAGATAGGAACTTCCTCAGGGTTAGACGAGTGGGCCTCTTTCATCAAGAAACAAAGCTGGAATCTTTGGTTATAGGTATTTTCCTGCTAGAATGGTGGTGGTAGTTTTCTGTTTCCATCTGAAGTGGAGTGCTGTCTCACTGCAGGTCTGGTATGTAGAACTAAATAAACGGGTTCAGATGCAGCCTGGAAAAGCCTGTTTGTAAGAACTGTTAGTGCTGCGCAGGTGTGGTTATGCTGTAGGCCACTTGTGACCAGATGCTTAGAGTCATTTTCAAATCTTTTTGCACCTCCCTAATTCAACCTTTCACAAAGTCTAGTTGACTCTCTGCACTCTCTACCAGATTTACTCCTTTTCATATCCTTAACCACCACCTTATTTTACAGTCTTATTTGTATTAATATGAAAGCTTTCAAAACTGAATTTTCTGACACTCATGTCTGATAACTTCTTCATCCTCCACACCGCTGCTAGGATAATTTTCTTCAAGTATCATTTTACCATACCACTCTTGGCTTAAGAATGTGTAGTTGTTTCTAATAGCTGTGTTACGAAATACAAACTTGTCAAATATTCTCCATCTTTGACTTTATATTTAATTATATGTACTCCTCACTTTGGCCCCTCTGTTACATACTGATCTTCTTACTCTAACCTGCATTTTTATGTTGCAACAAGACAGTCCTTTTGGTCTTCCAAATTCGACTCAAAATTTACCTGGTTTAGGATGCCTGCCTGTCACACTGTTATTTTGGTCTTTTGACAAATGCAAATACAAACCCATTTTGCACACCACCTCATTTTAATACCTTAGTTTTGAGTGTACTGATCCAGTTATAATTTTGTCATGAACTGGAGATGACCTCTTGGGCTTTGTGAAAAACAGATTGGCAAAAAAAAAAAAAAAAAAAAACAAAAAAAAAAACAAGCTGCTTTCAAGCACTGTACAATCAACTAACAAATACCTGAATTCCTATATTTGTATAGTAAAAAGAAAAAGCAAGCTCCTCTTCATGGAGCATGTCACTTGATTTTAGAGCAATCAGATGAAGAAGCTTTAGTTCTGGATCAGATGATTAAAAGGGTGACCAGCCAGGACTTGGAATGAAGGTCTTGTGACTTCTCATCATGTGGGCTTTTCTTTGTAGTATTTCCTTCTTAATATCAGAGTGCCTGCCTTGGAGAGGGCGTGTGGGTGCGTAGGTGGGTTAGTGGATGGATGGAAGGCCTCCCAGCCAGACATAGTGTAGAATACTGTCTTGCAACTAACTGATGATTCTTAGCTGATGTTGTGTTTCATGGTAACCTGAGAACCTTTTCAAAATACAATACATACTTTATTTCAGAATCTAAAATTGATACATCTTTGAAGAACAGAATTGTTCTAAAAGGATTTTGAGTTTATAACATTGTAATAATTGAAAGAAATGGTGTGTTACATATTTTCCTGTGCATGGTGGGTGGCGTGATTGGTTGGCTGTGGATGACTGCTTGATGTCATGATGTCCCAGTTTGTGCAATATTGACATGGTAGTGCAGTCTGTAGTAGACAATCTCAGCTGATGTCTGTGGTTTTAGTGGTATCATGTAAGCTGTGATGCTTTTCACTTGTGTTTAGGCAGCATACAGCTGTTTTCTTAAACATTCAATTGTGATTTCGTAAATGTAGCTGTAGATACCACATTTTAAAACATCACCTTTTGAACAATTTTGTTCTTTTCAGTGTAAGATCTAGGTTTTGGAAACGTTATCCTGCAATGAGTCAAATCTCTGGTAGTTCAAAGAGATGATCTTGTCCTGTGTATGTGCTTTATTATACTTTATTTTGCCTTTAAAACATTTCTAACTACCCTTCAGTGAATGTTTTGAGAGTTTATGCAACAGATACTGTAAATTTCTCATTATTTATGTTACTACTTTTCTGAAAGATAGTCTTTGGCTATTTTTAAACTTTACTGCACATATTAAAATATTAATTGAAATAATGATCATACATGATGATTTTCAAATTAAAAATTCATTTGGCCTTAAGGTTTGCAGACTATTTTCAGATATGGGCAGTGACTATTATTCTAGTCTGACATGATTTCAACACATTGATGAACGTTTACAAAAATTAGTAAGTCATTTGCACTCTTACGGCATTTATAATATACTGGCAGAGATTAAAATGATTTGTATAATTATAACATAAGGCAGATGGAAGAGATTGTAGTTGGGAAAACAAGAAGAGGTTTTATGGAAGATTAAGGTTTGGAAAGATAAGAACAACAGAAGCAAAGGAATGGCATAATACGAAGGATAAATTATTGAGTGACTGTTGTCTTTGCAAAAGTTACTTTTTAACCACAGGACTTCTTCATTAAATAATAGACACTCTTAGAATGTTGAAAAAATATAATTTTCAAACATTACCTGTAGCTTTTCAGGAAAATATACCTGGTATTCTGACATTAGATTTTTTTTTAAATTAAAGTACCAACAAAAGGTTGGAAATACATGGAAAACCATTGATTTAAAAATTAGAAGATAATGTTGTATAACCTCTTTTATGGCATTTAGATATGTCTTAACTCTATTGTAGAATACATTTCAGTCCTAGAGTTATGGCAACACTAAACCTTAAAAATAATCAACCAGTTTATACATTTAGCAAATGTCGAACACATAGGTGTGCTAAGCTTTGTGGGTATTAAAAAAAAAAAATTACAAGACATAGTCTTGATTTCAGGGAGTTTACTGAAGAAGTGTGGGATCCTGGTAATCTAATAGGAGAGTAAAAGACATGTACCTAATAACCACAGTAGGCCAGCTGTGCAATATTACCAGCATTTAAGTGGGAATTCAGGAAGACTAAGAGATAA
This sequence comes from Chlorocebus sabaeus, assembly GCF_047675955.1. Lineage (NCBI taxonomy): Eukaryota > Metazoa > Chordata > Mammalia > Primates > Cercopithecidae > Chlorocebus > Chlorocebus sabaeus. Next base: position 27,248,487 of record NC_132929.1, on the reverse strand, counting down.
CTTTTGGCCAGGGGAATCAAGGAGTTGGTTAGAAACATGCTTCTGTACTGGCTGGTTATTAATGTGTCAACCTGTGCTGAGAGGAAAGGGAAAGACAGAAGTCAAGAATTTAGAATGGACTTGATTTCTAAGAGAAATTGGCCTTTTGGTTCTTGGCGTGTAGCTTCTTGTTTATTTAAATGGATACATTTAAAACCTTGTGGGCTTGGGCTTCGTGTCAGCCAGTACGTGAATATAGGGTTATATAAGTTCTTATATACCTGTGTAGCTTGTTAATTAGCCTTCCTGCTTGTAGCAAGAAGACTCCTAGCAACTACTGAGAAACTCTGGTAAGGTTATGAATAACGTCTTCCCCAAAAATAGAATGTCAGAGACCAACTACTTGTATGGTGTCATCTAAATCACTTAAACATGTTTAGGTCTTTGATCTGTAAAAGAAGTTCTTAAAGATATTCTTTAAGTATTTAGACCACAAATGACAATTATATGGACTTCTCTAGAGATTTTCAGGGGCTAAAAGAGAAAATGGACTAGAAACATAAAGTGGTTGTGTTGAAGTTGTAGGTCTGGAGTCTTTATTTTGTATTGCTTCTCACTTGCATTTACAAGACTTGATCAGACCTCACAGTCAGGGAGTCTAACCTCCTTTCTGGCTCAGTAGATAGGCCATTCAGAGCATTTATGAAGTAGTGGGTCTAGGAATGAGTCTTTGGGCTTACAGCTGAGGAGGATCCTCTTGATTAGGTTTTGGTCCTTGGCACCTGACAGATAATAATTGCCTGTGAGGAGGAGCCTCTTGATTAGGTTTTGGTCCTTGGCACCCGACAGATAATAATTGCCTGTGACTGCCATAGTACAGTATTGGGTGGGAGATGGGGCCAGTGTGATAGTGTTTAGGTTCTTCTTTCGCAGCTTTCCTTTTCCCATGCAGTGCCTTTATTCTTTTAGTTTCTGTTCTTAGGATTTGGGGGATTTAAAAGACTACTTTAGAAATTATAATCTGATTATCTTAACTTGGATCTCAGTAAATTTTTAGAACAAATCAGAGTCTCAGTATTTAATTATCTGAAAGAGCACAGGATGTTGGTAACAACCATAATGGCACAGTGGAAAAACAAGTCATGCCTGACCAATTTAATTTCCTTCTATGAAAGCAAGGCAGTATTTAAAATGGGATAGTAATATAGAATATCTGAAATTCAGATTTAGTCAGACTTCTCTAGCTTGTCAGTTTTTTATTTTTATTATTATTTTTTGAGATGGAGTCTCACTCTGTCACCCAGGCTGGAGTTCAGTGGCACAGTCTCTGCTCACCACAACCTCTGTCTCCTAGATTCAAGCGATTCTCCTGCCTCGGCCTTCTGAGTAACTGGGATTACAGGCGCGTGCCACCATGCCAGGCTAATTTTAGTATTTTTAGTAGAGATGGGATTTCACCATGTTGGCCAGGCTGTCTTGAACTCTTAACCTCGAGTGAACCTCCTGCCTTAGCCTCCCAAGATGTTGGGATTACAGGCGTGAGCCACTGTACCCAGCCATTTGTCAGTAATTTTTAAAAACGAATTTGGAAGCCAAATATTTTAGTAGAAGTTTTAGGGTTTTCAATCTTTTCGAGTTTGTAGAATCCTTTTGCATTATATTAGTGCTCTGAAACCCTGATCCATGATGTCACTTGGTATTGAGGGACCAAGTACAATTTAACAAAGGTGGCATGACTGTATTCACTCTCTCTTAAAGAGTAAGCTATGATGCTTTTCACTTGTGTTTAGGCAGCATACAGCTCTTTTCTTAAACGTTCAATTGTGATTTCGTAAATGTAGCTGTAGATACCATTTTAAAACATAACCTTTTGAACAATTTTGTTCTTTTCGGTGTAAGATCTAGGTTTTGGAAATGTTATCCTGCAATGAGTCAAATCTCTGGTAGTTCAAAGAGATGATCATGTAATCCTGGAACTTGATGTAAATATGAAACCAGTTGCCTGCACTTCTTATTTTTTTGTGTGTGGGTTTTTGTTTTCTTAAATTTCTTTTTTTTTTTTTTGTTTGCCTGCAAGTTTTATTCTCAAATCTTCTCATTTCATGATTCCTGAGGCTTCCTTTAATGCTGTCTACCCCTAGTCCTGAACACCTAAAAAATGTAATGGTTATCTTATCTCTTTTTTTTTTTTTTTTTTTGAGACAGAGTCTCGCTCTGTTGCCCATGCGGGAGTGCAGTGGCACAATCTCAGCTCACTACGAGCTCCGCCTCCCGGGTTCACGCCATTCTCTTGCCTCAGCCTCCTGAGTAGCTGGGACTACAGGTGCCCGCCACCACGCCCGGCTAATTTTTTGTATTTTTAGTAGAGGTGGGGTTTCACCATGTTAGCCAGGATGGTCTCTATCTCCTGACCTCGTGATCTGCCCACCTTGGACTCCCAAAGTGCTGGGATTACAGGCGTGAGCCACCGCGCCCGGCCTATCTTATCTCTTTCAGATACAGAAAATAGAGTTGGGCCCCTCTAAATATTGTACATGGTAATATGGTGGGAGTGATTTTAAGGGAATACATAATACCCTTTTAGATAGATTATCATTGGAGAGACGTTCCTTTCGGTCCATTTTCTTCTAAAAACAGTCTTCTTGGGAGTAATAACATTTAATTTAATTCAGACTAAATTGTTGTTTTATTTCTGTGATTTTAGGAGAAACCCATTGGTTCATACTAAATCAGTAGAGTTTTCTTGTGATTTTAGGAGAAACTCAAAAAGTCGTAAGTGCGTTTTGCAAGTGAGCATAGATGGACACAAAAAACTCATAAAAATTCTGGCTTAGACTCATTTCACAGATATATGTAGCTCATATGTTAGCTGTAGTTCAAAAACAAAATTGCATACATTTTCTTACGAGTAATGATTTTGGTTTTGTGCCAGCAACTTCTTCATATCATCTCTGGCCTTGAGTGCATCCACACTTAAGAGGATCTGATCAGCAGGAGGTAATCATATTATCATCATGTACCTTTCCCATAATAACTCCCATCATTCCTTTTATGTGGATGAATAACCAGTGTTTTCAGCAAAGGCCACTTCCTCCATTTATGTTCTAAATTGGGTGTGATTTTGTACCCCAGGAGACATTTGGCAGTGTCTGCAGACATTTCTGATTGCTGTAACTGGAGATGGGGAATTGGTACTGCCATCTAGTGAGGAGAGGCCAGAGATTTTGATAAAACGTCCTACAGTGCACAGGATAGCCCTCCACAATGAAGAGTTACCCAGCCCAAAATGTCAGTAGTACTGAAAGTTGTGAGAAACCCTGATTTGTACCTTATGGTTCGCATCTCTCTTTCCTACTTAAGTGCATGATTCTAGCAGTTTCTCCCTTCTCTCTTATAAAAATGCTTTTTCTGCTCTACTGAAACACTTTCTTCATTTAGCCTTCTTAGTTTTCTCCTACTATGCTTAATTGCTTCTTGTCAGCCTGATTCCAGATTTGTATACTCAGCTGTTTCTTTGACATCTCCTCCTTGAAGGTCTAATAGCTATCACATTTTCCTCTTCCAGTCTTCCCTAAATCAATAAATGGCAACTCCACTTTTTTTTAGTTTCCTTGTAGTCTACCTTTTCTCTTCCATTTATGTCCTGTATCTAATGTTGGCAAATTCTATTGGTTATACCTTCAAAATGCATCCAGAATCTGACTACTACTTACCATCTCTACTGCTGCCACCTTGGTGCAAGACAGCATCATTTTTTCCCCTGGATTATGGCAGTTGAATCCTAAATGGTCTTCCTGCCTTTTCTGCCTCTAGTCTATCCTCCTTCAGTTTATTTTCAACATAGTAGCTAGAATGCTCCTGTTAAAATACAAATAAAATCTTTTTAGTCCCTTCTTCCAAACTTTTACGTGGCTTTTTCTTTTTCCACTCAGAGTAAAAACCTGAGTGCCTGCAATGCCCTTTATTGCTGTCTCTTTAGCACCTGAAACAGAAGGTGGTACAAAAAAGTACTCAATAAATTAATAAGTGGAAAGGATACTTAGTGTAATACACACATTCTTACAATAAAAACTGATCTTTTTATAAGGCTATTTTTTATAATACTTCTTGATATAGGTCAGTGGCATTAAGTCATATTTAGAAAAATCAATTTTATAGGATGAAGGCAGAGAGCTTTGATACAATATAGGTGTAAAGCTGTGCTGGTCTGGATTAATCCAAGGATATATATTAATGTATCAAGAGGAATTGACAGGCTGTTCTAAAATTTTCCTCAGTGATACTTTTGAAAGACTTAAATATATAATGAATTAGAGGTTAGCCTGACAAATACCTGAAGTGTAGAGATTCTGTATTTTAGGAGTTTAATATGTTGTATTAATCTGCTAGGGCTGCCATAACAAAATAACACAGACTGGGTAGCTTAAACAACAGAATTTTTTTTTCCTCACAGTTCTGGAGTTTGGAAGTTCAAGATCTATGTGTCAGCAGATTTGGTTTCTCTAGAGGACTTTCTCCTTGTCTTGTACATTGCCCCCTTCTTGCTGTGTCCTCATATGGCCTTTCCTCTGTGCACATGCACTCGTGGTGTCTTTTTCTCTTAGGGACACTAGTCTTATAGGGCCCCACCCTTAAGACCTCATTTAACCTTATATTACCTCTTTAAAGGCCTTACCTCTAAGTACAGTCACGTTGGTAGGTAGAGTTTCAAGCTGTGAAGTTTGGGGGCACACAGTGTAGTCCACAACACGTTTTAACAATCGGCTGAGCTGGTCCTGGAATTGAAAATTGAGGAGCCTAACAAAGACATGATTGAGATGGCCGCCCTACTTGGTGGTAATCTCAACTCAACCAAAGGAGTACTCGTGGACAGAAGCAAGATTCTGTTAAGAAAAAAGAATATGCTAATATGGACAAATGGGACATTCAAACATGGCTGTGATAATTTTATGCTGGAAAATTTTATATAGATATAATTAAAAGCACAGTTTGACCATTAAAAGCAAAAAGCAAATAAAAACCACAAAGAATTCAGATTTTTTTGGTTTAAAAAATTAATGTAATATCTGCATTGTAAAAGAATTATAATTCCAACAGCGTTGAAATATAGAAAGTAAAACTGAAAGTTTCCAGTCCCCAGAAGAATTAGTACAACTTACTGGTTATCCTTTATACAAAAAATATTTTGGTGCCTGGGCATTGTACATACAAGATAAACTAGCTATTAAAGTGTACTGTTGTACAAGAGGGCTTGGTGTATGTTGTTATTAGCTATAAATTAGTTAAATTGGGGATCATGTACTAACGTGACGATTTTGACTATGGAATAATTGAACTGTAGCCGTTCTTCCTGGCAGTGTTAAATAGTGCTATCTCTCTGTGGTTGGTATATAGAAAACAAGACAATTTTTGAAAGTAGTAAGATTAATATTTATCTTGTATGTTAAATTGGTACATGAAATCAAATCTGCTTTACAAATTAAATCTAGTTTAGTATCTTCATTTTGTGCCTGGAATTGGTTCCTGCCGATGGGTTCGTGGTCTCGCTGACTTCAAGAATGGAGCTGCGTACCTTTGCAGTGAGTGTTACAGCTTTTAAAGATGGCACAGACCCAAAGAGTGAGCGGTAGCAAGGTTTATTGTGAAAAGCTACAGGGCAGAGCTTCCACAGTGTGGAAGGGGACCTGAGTGGGTTGCCACTGCTGGCTGGGGTGGCCAGCTTTTATTTCCTTATTTGTCCCTTCCCGTTCGGTTTCCGTCCTATCAGAATGCCCTTTTTTCAGTCCTCCCTGTGATTGACTACTTTTAGGATCCTGCTGATTGGTGCATTTTACAGAGCACTGATTGGTGCATTTTACAATCTTCTTGTAAGATGGAAAAGTTCTCCAAGTCCCCACTTGACCCAGGAAGTCCAGCTGGCTTCACCTCTCAATTTCATAGATGAGGATACTAATACTCTTGAGAAATTAAATCATTTAATGAAGGCCACCTAGTTAGTACCGTGGCAGAATTAAGACTGGAACCCAAAGCTCCTAGTTCTCTTCCCCCCACCGCAGCAAAATGTAAAAAGTAACACATGCCCTTGCAGATAATTTGAAAAATCCTGAAGAAAGAGAAAATAATTTATAATGGCACAACCCAGAGATAACCCCACTTAACATTTTGGTAAGTTGGACTGAGGCCTCATGGAGGAACCTCGTGTTATTACTGATTTGAGAATGTTTACCTGTAATTTTTTTTGTTGAATGATTTTTGGATAGTTATTTTTCTAATAATTTATTCTATTTTGTGTAGGTTTTCAAATTTATGAGTATAAAGTTGTTCACAGCAGCCTTTGAATACCTTCTTAGGTTTGCAGCATTTCTGTTGCTGCTTTTCTCATTACTGCCATTGGATATTTGTGCCTCTCCCTTTTTCTTCAACAGAGGTTTATCAACTTTATTAATCTTTTTTAAAGAACCCACTTTAGCTTTACCATTTCTCTCTGTTATATACTTATTTTCTATTTTATTAATGTTTTTCTTAATTTATTATTTCCTTTCTTCTGTATTGATTAATTTTGCTGTTTTTCCCCTACCTTGTTGAGCTAAATGCTTAGCTCATTTTTGTCTTTCTCCCTAATAGATGAATTTAGAATGTAAGTTTTCCTCCAAGATCTGCATTCTCTGCATTCTATAAAGCTGTTTTTAAAACCATGAACTCATAAGTAATTTGGAAGTAAATTTCTGAATATCTGGTACTTTTAAAGTTACAAATATGCTTACTAATTTCTAGCGTAGCTGTATTGTGTGCAAATGGCATGCAGTGTGTACTTACAATCTTTTTAAGTTTATTGAAATTTCAGTTGGTCAGTTTTTATAAGTTTTTTTTTTTTTTTTTTTTTTTTTTTGAGACGGAGCTTCGCTGTCTCGCCCAGGCTGAAGTGCAGTGGCGCGATCTCGGCTCACTGCAAGCTCCGCCTCCCGGAGACCATTCTCCTGCCTCAGCCTCCCCAGTAGCTGGGACTACAGTCACACGCCACCATGCCCGGCTAATTTTTTGTATTTTTAGTAGAGATGGGGTTTCACCGTGTTAGCCAGGGTGGTCTCAATCTCCTGACCTCATGATGCACCTGCCTCAGCCTCCCAAAGTGTTGGGATTACAGGCGTGAGCCACCGCACCCGGCGTTTATAAGTGTTTCATATGTGCTTAAAGAAAATGTGTCCTCTTCAATTGTTGGACAGAGTTTTATATATTTTAGGTCAAGCTTGTTCATCATGTTGTTTAAATCTCCTAAAACGTTACCACTTTTCTGTCTGCTTATTCATTTTGCCGAGAGATGTGTTAAAATCTACTATAAATATGCATTTATTCCTGTCTTGTAGTTTTGTTAATTTTGTTTATCTGTGCTTACAAGTTTAAAATTATTACATCTTCTTGGTGAATTGATCTGCTGATCATGAGGAAGTAACCCTTTTTGATTTCTGACAGTGCTTTCTGCAGTGTACTTTCTCTGGCATTAATATAGTTTTATTAGCTTCCGTTGGTTGGCATTTGTACAGTCTATCCTTTTACTTTCAACTTTTCTGCATAGTTATGTTTCAGATCTTTCTTCCAAATACAGTGATGCATTGATTAACAATGGAGATGCATTCAATATATTGCTAGGCAGTTTCATCATTGTGCAAATATCATAAAGTGTACTTACACCAACCTAGATGGTTTTTTTTTTTTTTTTTTTTTTTTTTTAAGACCGAGTTTCACTCTTGTCTCCCAGGCTGGAGTGCAGTGGCGCAATCTCTGCTCACTGAAACCTCCATCTCCCGGGTTCAAGTGATTTTCCTGCCTCAGCCTCCCAAGTAGCTGGAGTTACAGGCATGTGCCATCACGCCTGGCTAATTTTTGTATTTTTAGTAGATGTGGGGTTTCACCATGTTGGCCAGGCTGGTCTCGAACTCCTGACCTCAGGTGATCCATCCTCCTTGGCCTCCCAAAGTGCAGGATTACAGTGTGAGCCACCACACCTGGCCACAAACCTAGCTAGTATATCCTAGAACATACCTAGGCTATATGGCATAGCCTGTTGCTCCCAGGTTACAAAGCTGTATAGCCTGTTGCTGTACTGAATAATGTAGCCAGTTGTAACACAGTGGTATTTGTGTATCTAAACATATCTAAATGTAGAAAAGGTACAGTGAAAATATGGCAACATAATCTTATGGGACCACCCTCATATGTGTGGTCCATTGTAGACCTGGTCCGTTGTAGACTGGAATGTTAATGTGGCACATGACCATAAAACATAGTTGGATTTTAAAAAATACAGCCTGACAATTTCTGTGTTAACTAGAACTTTCAGTTCATTTATGCTTGATGCAATTACTGGCATGTTTGTGTTTAAATTTGCAATCTTACTATGTGCTTTTTGTTTGTTCCTTTTGTTCTTTGCTCCCCTTTTTCTCCTTTCTTGTGTCTTTTGAAATGAATTTTCTTTTTCATTCAGTTTTTTCCCCTATAGTCCTAAAACTCCATATTCTGTTTTCATTCTTTTGCTAGTTACTCTAGAAATTACAACATGCATTCTTATTTCTCTTATTGAAGCCTTATGAGGGTTTACATTCCTTCTAGACAATTCAAGAACCTTTTGTACTGCTTTTTAATTCCCTTCCTGCTTATAATATGCCCTTCTATGGTAAGCCTATTTTTATAACCCTGGAAGACATTATTATTTTACACAGTCAATGCTTATTTAGATTTACCCATATGTTACTTTGCTCTTCGGTTCTTCCTTCTCTGACATTCCATTTGAGATCATTTTCCTTCTTCCTGGAGAATCTCCATTAGAATTTCCTTTGGTGTGAATCTGTTGGTGTTGTAATGTTGTCTTTTGTTTGTCTAAAAAAGCCTTTTTTTCATTCTTTTTAAAACTTTTAGTTTCAGGGGTACGTGTGCAGGTTTGTTATACAGGTAAGTTGTGTGTTGCTTGGTTTGGTGTGCAGATTATTTTGTCACCCAGGTAATAAGTATAGTTCCTGATAGGTAGTTTTTTGATCCTCTCCCTCTTCCCTCCCTCCACTCTTCAGTAGGCCCTGGTGTCTGTTGTTCCCTTCTTTGTGTCCATGTGTACTCAGTGTTTAGCTTCCACTTATAAATGAGAATATGTGGTATTTGGTTTTCTGTTTCTGCCTTAGTTTACTTAGAATAATGGCCTCCAACTACATCCATGTTGTTGCAAAGGACATGATCTCATTTTTTTATGACTGCATAGTATTTCATGGCATATGTGTACCACATTTTCTTTATCGAGTCTACTATTGATGAGCATCTAGGTTGATTCCCTGTCTTTGCAATTGTGAATAGTGCTGCAGTGGACATATGCATGCGTGTGTCTTCATGGTGCAACAATTTATATTCCTTTGGGCATATACCCAGTAATGGGATTGATGGGTTGAATGGTAGTTCTGTTTTTATTTTGTTTCATTCTTTTTTTTTTTTTTTTTTTTTTTGAGACTGAGTCTTGCTCTGTTGCCCAGGCTGGAGCGTAGTGGCATGATCTTGGCTCGCTGCAACCTCCGCCTGCTGGGTTCACATGGTTCTCCTGCCTCAGCCTCCCAAGTAGCTGGCATTACAGGTGCACACCACCACGTCTGGCTGATTTTTGTATTTTTAGGAGAGAATGGTTTCACCATGTTGGCCAGGCTGGTTTTGAACTCCTGACCTCAAGCAATCTGCCCACCTCAGCCTCCAAAAGTGCTGGGATTACAGGTGGGAGCCCAGCCTATTTTGTTTCATTCTTGAAAGGCCGTTTTGCTGTCTTTTAGCAGTTAGACAGGTAGATAGAGCATGGCAGTGTTTTCCTTTCAGCACCTTGAGGATTATAGTCTTCTGGCCTCTACTGTTTCTGTTGAGATGTAAACTGCTAATTTACTGTTGGTTCTTTGAAAGTTGTATTTTTTTCTCTTAGCTGCCTTTGAGATATTTTCCTTTGTGTTTCTGAAGTTTTGCTATGTTTTGTCTGTGTATACATTTAAAAAATCTGCTTGGGCGTTTTCAAATCTGTACATTAACATCTTTTATCATTTATTGAAAAATTTCACCTGTTATTTCTTCAAATATTGCCTCTGCCCTGACTGACCTTATAAAACAAATAAATATGTTTTAGACTTTCTGACTTTATTTCTATGTCTAATAGTTTTTGCCATGTTTTCTATCTTTTTATTTTTATTTTTTTGAGGCAGAGTCTCGCTCTGTTGCCCAGAGTGACTCCATTACCCAGGAGTGCAGTGGAATTGTCTCAGCTTACTGCAACCTCCACCTCCCAGGTTCAAGTGATTCTCTTGCCTCAACTTCCTGAGTAGCTGGGATTAGAGGCATCCATCACCATGCCCGGCTAATTTTTGTATTTTTAGTAGGGACAGGGTTTCCCCATGTTGGCCAGGCTGGTCTCGATCTCTGACCGCAGCTGATCTGCCTGCCTCTGCCTCCCATAGGGCTGGGATTACAGGCATGAGCCACCGCGCCTGGCCCCATGTTTTCTATCTTTTTATCCTTTTGTGCAACATTCTAGATTTTTTTTTCTAATCAATTTGCAAATCATATATTCAACCATGTCTAATTTTCTGTTAAAGCCATCCTTAAATTCTTAGTTTTGGGTTATACTGGTTCTTTCATGAGGTCTTCTTTCCTTGTGTGATAGATATTGTTGACTATGTGTATTTGAAAAATGACTTTTAGAAATAACCTAAGACCCAAGTTGGTGGTATCTTACCCAAAAGGGAATTTTAATTTAATTAGGTGACATGTCTTGGGGATTTTACTGGTTAGGGATGACATTAATTCAAGCCCAAGGCTTGAAATTTTCTAAACCATCCAAGTGATACAAAGACAGGTGCGAATCTCTACAAGTGGCTGGGCGCCGTGGCTCACACCTTTAATCCCAGCACTTTGGGAGGCTGTGATGGGTGGATTACCTGAGTTCAGGAGTTGGAGACCAGCCTGGCCAACTGGTGAAACCCCATCTCTACTAAAAATACAAAATTAGCTGGGCATAGTGGTGCATGCCTGTCGTCCCAGCTACTCGGGAGGCTGAGGCAGAAGAATCGCTTGAACCTGGGAGGCAGAGGTTGCAGTGAGCTGAGATTGCTCCACTGTACTCCATCCTGGATAACAAGAGCAAAACTCCATCTCACACCCACACCCACACACATACACACACACACACACACACACACACAAAATCTCTGTAAGTGTTGGTTTAAGTCTCTCATGTTATGTGGATTAATCTTCAAGATTTCAGTTCAAAGTGTTGGGTAGTTTATTGGAGTCTCATCTTTTGTCAGATGGAGCACTTTCATTTTTGTTCCTCTAGATCCAAGAGACCATCAAAATGCAGTTCAGTTTTACCCTCACTCTTTTAGATTAGCAATGCTGTTAGGACAAATTGGCATTCAGTGCTGAGCACAGCCTTATGTTTTCCTTTTCTCTTAGATTTTGGCCCACTAATTTCGCACAGTATTTTTTTTTATTTAGCTCTTTGAGTGTTTTTAAATCTATGTTCATTAAGAATATTAATCTGTATGGGCCGGGCCAGGTAGCTTATGCCTTATAATCCCAGCAGTTTGGAAGGCCGAAGCAGGCAGATCACTTGAAGTCAGGAGTTCGAGACCAGCCTGGCCAACACAGTGAAATCCTATCTCTACTAAAAATACAAAATTTAACCGGGCATGGTGGCACACGCCTGTAGTCCCAGCTACTTGGGAGGTTGTGGCACTAGAATCACTTGAACCCAGGAGGTGGAGGTTGCAATGAGCTGAGATGATGCCACTGTACTCTAGCCTGAGTGACAGAGTGAGACTGTTTAAAAAAAAAAAAGACTATTAATCTATATGTTTTTTTCCCCACTTGTACTGTTTTTGTCTGGTTTTGGTATCATGCTAAGATGTTTTTTGTATATTTCATGAAGCTTTTTGTGTTTTAAATTTAGATCCTATGATTCATTTTGAGTTAATTTTTGTGTAAAATATCAGATTAGATTTTTTTTTTTTGGTATATGAACGTCCAGTTGTTCCAATACCATTTGTTGAAAAACTGCCCTTTCTCCATTGAATTTGCCTTTGTACCTTTGTGAAAAATCAGTTGGCTATATTTTTGTGGGTCTATTTCTATAGTCTGGGTTCTGTTGCACTGGTCTATGTCTCTATCCTTTTGCCACAACACCACTGTCTTGATTACTGACTTTGTGATAAGTCTTATAATTGGGTAGTGTGATTCTTGCAACTTTCTTCTCTTTTTTTTTTTTTTTTTTTTTTAACAATTGTTTTAGTTATTCTAGTTCCTTTATCTTTCCATTTAAATTTTGGGATCAGTTTGTCTATAGCTACAAAAAAAATCCTGCTGGGAACGAACTTGATTGCCTTTCTTTTAAATCTGTAGATCAGTTTGTGGAGAAGTGACATCTTTGAGTCTTCCAATTATGAACGTATGTCTGTACTTATTTAGATCTTTGACTTTTCATCAGTGTTTACACATATAGATCTGATACATGTTTTGTTAGCAGTATTTCATTTTTCAGAGCTATATTAAAATGTTATCTTTTTAAACATTTTATTTTCCAGTTGTTTCCAGTCATTCATGTCTGTTGATTTTGTATCCTGTGACCTTATTAGCAGTAGGTTTTATTTTTCTTTTTTATAAATCTCTTGGGATTTTCAGTGTAGCTGTCCACAGTAGCTGCAAATTAGACCGTTTGAATTCTTCCTTTCCAATCTATGTGTTCTTTTTTTTTTTTTTTTTTTTGCCTTATTGCACTACTAGGTTTTTTTTTTTTAATAGATGCCCTTTATAAGGCTGAGAAGATTCTTTTTTATTCCTTGTTTGCTGAAAGTTTTTATCATAAAGGAATCTTGAATATTGTCAAGTGCTTTTTCTGTATGCATTAATATGGTTATGTATTTTTTCTTTGAATTATTAATGTGTGGATTGCCATGATTGAGTTTTGAAAATTGAATCAGTCTTGCCGGGCGCGGTGGCTCAAGCCTGTAATCCCAGCACTTTGGGAGGCCGAGACGGGCGGATCACGAGGTCAGGAGATCGAGACCATCCTGGCTAACACGGTGAAACCCCGTCTCTACTAAAAAAAACACAAAAAACTAGCCGGGCGAGGTGGCGGGCGCCTGTAGTCCCAGCTACTCGGGAGGCTGAGGCAGGAGAATGGCGTGAACCCGGGAGGCGGAGCTTGTAGTGAGCTGAGATCGTGCCACTGCACTCCAACCTGGGGGACAGAGCGAGACTCTGTCTCAAAAAAAAAAAAAAAAAAAAGAAAATTGAATCAGTCTTGTAGTACCAGTACAAGCCCCACTTTGTTATGGAATATTACTGTTTTTATTTGTGGCTGGATTTGATTTGCTAAGATTTTATTGAGTGTTTTTACATCTGTGTTCATTAAGAATATTTATTATTATGGTTTTTTCTCTTGTACTGATTTTGTCTGGTTTTGGTATCATTGTAATACTAGCTTCATGAGTTTGGAAGTATTTTGTCCTCTTCTACTTTCTGTCAGGATTATGTAGAATAGGTGTTATTTCTTCTTTAAATGTTAGTAGAATTTACCAGTGAAACAATCTGGGCCTGGAGTTTCCTTTTTTGGAAGGATTTTAACTATACATTTAATTTATTTACTAGTTAAAGGACTATCCTAGTAATGTATTTCAGCTTGGGTGTGTTTATACTGTTTTTGGTTTTAGAGGAATTAGTCTATTTCATCTGTTTCATTTTTATAGATTTGCATATAGAGTTGTTTGTGGCATTTCATTATTATACTTTTAATATGTGCAGGGTTAGTACTGATACCCCTCTTTTATTCTTGATATTGGTAATTTGTGTCTTTTCTCTTTGCTTATCTTGCTGAAGTTTTTATGTTATATTGCTCTTTTGATTTCATTCATATTCACTCTTGTTTTTCTGTTATGTCATTGATTTCTGCTTTTTTATTGTTTCCTGCCTTCTATGTGATTTGGAATTGTTTTGCTCTTCTTTTTCTAATTGATTAAGATGGAAACCTATGTTACTGATTTGGGAGTGCCCATACTTCTTTAAACATTTTTCTACTAGTCATTTTAACATCTTTGTCAGTTGATTTCAACATCTGTGTCTTGTTGTCTTTTATCTTGCAAGTTGAGATTTTCTTAGTTCTTTATATAAGTAATTTTGGATTATGCTTGCACATTTAAAAATATTACATTATGCGACTCTGGGCCTTGTGTAAATCTTATGGAGAATGTTGATATTTTTGTTTTAGCAGGAATTAGACTTGGCTGGGTTGAGGTGGAAAGGTTTGACCAACCTTCTATATATTGTAGTTTCTATGTAAGTTCCATTTTCAAAGCCTTTGCAGTGCTAGCTGAATATACTCTATCCTGTGATGTGCCACTTAGTGGCCAGTATGGGACCTGGGCAGTGGTCTCAAAAGTTTTTGCTCAGCTGTTTAAGCTAAGATTATGCTTGCATAGCCTGGGGATGAGCCCAGGAGTTTACAAGCAAGTTTATTGAGTTGCCTTTCCAGACTCTTCTTTCTGTGACTTTCCTGGTACTTTCTGGTTTTCTGGCTGGAAAACTAGTCCCTTCTTGTGACTGTACCTGTCTGTATTCAGTGCCAGAGTAGCTGTAGAGAAAGAAAAAGAGCAACGTGGATCTGCTCTACTCTCTTGGGGTTATAGCTCCTCAGAGTAGAACTGTGGAATTATTTGGGGGCTGGGATATCAGAAAATAGAGAAAAAAAAAAAGAGATAAAGGAATAATTTTTCCACCCTTTCTTTGAACATTAAGAGTCTCCTTTCCCATTCCTTGAGCCAAAAGTAAATGACCTCTCCTGGAGCTCTCTGTTTTTGCTGCTTGGTTTAGGCCTGACAGTCCAGGCCTAACTTAGTTCAGTAAAATGGGAAGCTCTCTGCTAGTGTAGTGAACTTCAAATTCCATTCTTCTTACCTCATCTATCTGCTGCCATTTACTTTATTAAGAGTCCTCCACTAACTGTTCTGTGCAGTCTATGTTTTATGGCTACATCAAGTGGGAGAGACATCATCGTGGTTACTTTATTTTACTTAGAACTGGAACTATGATGTAATATTTCATACCATCAAAAAATATCAAGGACCTAGCAACAAATCTAATGATACATGTTTAAGACTGTTTTAAGCAAAATTAATAAAACTTTATTGAGAGACTTAAAGGAGATAAATACTATGTTCATGGACTGGAAGATTCACTACTGTAAAAATATCAACCATTTCTGGCCGGGCGCAGTGGCTCACGCCTGTAATCCCAGCACTTTGGGAGGCCGAGGTGGGCGGATCACGAGGTCAGGAGATCGAGACCATCCTGGCTAACACGGTGAAACCCCGTCTCTACTAAAAATGCAAATTAGCCAGGCGTGGCGGCGGGCGCCTGTAGTCCCAGCTACTTGGGAGGCTGAGGCAGGAGAATGGCATGAAACCAGAAGGCAGAGCTTGCAGTGAGCGGAGATCGTGCCACTGCACTCCAGTCTGGGTGACTGAGCGAGACTCCGTCTCAAAAAAAAAAAAAAAAAGAATCAACCATTTCCAGGCTTATTTATGTATCTTTGATGCATTCTCAGTCAAAATTTTAAGAGAATTTTGTGGAATTTGATAGAATGATGCTAAAATTTTATGGAGATAGATAGTGCCAAGAATAGATAAGGCAATATTGAAGAGCAATAAAGAAGACTTCTACCAGCTCAAGACTTATAAAAGTTGTAGTCATTAAGATAGTGTGATGGCAGTCTAAGGACAAATACACCAAAATCAGCACCAGAAAGAGACCCACACATTTGTTGATGTTTGATTTATAACACAATTGGCATGGTAGAGTAACAGGATAGTTGATGTTTTCAATCAGTGGTGCTTGGACATCTTGTTATCTACATAGGAAAGAAATAAGACTTGGTCCGTATCTCGCACCATACATAAAAATTAACTCCAAGTAGATTAGAGATGTGCAAGACAGAATAATACATATTTTAGAAGGCAGAATTCAGAGGAATACATTTAGAGGAAAACATATTGCTAACCTTGAGGTTACAAAAGGTTTCTTAAAACACCAAATTGTTGTATTTTCCTCTAATTTG
Source organism: Chlorocebus sabaeus (assembly GCF_047675955.1). NCBI lineage: Eukaryota > Metazoa > Chordata > Mammalia > Primates > Cercopithecidae > Chlorocebus > Chlorocebus sabaeus. Next base: position 27,232,388 of record NC_132929.1, on the reverse strand, counting down.
ATCTTTCTTTAGAGTGGCTATAAACTCTCTGGAGAGTGGCTATAAACTCTGTCTCTGTCCTGATGATGTCCAGGGATTATTGTGGGGCTGGGATATGACCATATGAGATGGTCGTGGATGTTTACAGTCTGTCTTTCATGAGAGAGTTCTTTATCTTGGTAGATGTCCTAATGCTTAAATGTCAGGCCCATGGCAAGGTGTTCTTCTCACAGAAGACTTACTTATACTGGCAGATACCCTTGTGGTTCTTGTCCGATCTGTGTCCAGTTTATTTGACCAAGACAGCCACGCTCTAGGAGAACCCTGACCAAGAAGAGAATTAGGTTCAGGTGTGTCGATCAGGTGAGCAACAGAGGAGATGGTAAAACAAAACACATGAAATAACAAGAAGTTTTTATTTCAGATTTTAGAGAGAAGAGAAAGCATACCTTGCAACGTCAACAGGAAGAGGGGAGCCACCTAGGAGAAGCAAGTGCAACCAGTGGATGGGACGAAAGAGAAAGGACCTAGGGAACTGAAGTCTTTATTGGGGTCCAGGGTGTTCTTAACCAAGCAAGTTTCCCATGGGGAGTTCTAATTGGTAGGTTGGAGAAAGCAGGCATGAGTTCTGAGGAGTCATGCTGTGACTAAGAGGTGGTCACTGACGCATATCTGTACAGTCTGTGCATGGTTTGGGGTCATTAGGGTGAGTCAGGTAGATTCTACCTAGCTCTCCCAAAAGGAGGTAATAACCAGGAGGTGGTTGTAAAAGGCATATATCTTGATTGACCACGTTGAGGACCTGGGAGGAAATGGAGGACTAAAATCTGTGTTAAGGGTGACTGAGCCCTGATTCTTCAATGAGAAAGTCAGACTTATACTTGAAATGAATGGCAAGGCAACCTAAAATTATAGGAATTCACTGCACAAATAAACCACAATTGCAGATAGATATATTTTGGATATTGTGAGCCAGGTTTCTCATTATTGAAGAAGAGAGTTACAAGTTTAGAAAGTGGGAAGACAGCCAGGCACAATGGATCATGCCTGTAATCCCAGCACTTTGGGAGGCTGAGGTGGGCGGATCAGGAGATTGAGACCATCCTGGCTAACACAGTGAAACCCCATCTCTACTAAAAACACAAAAACTTGGCCGGGCGTGGTGGCCCGCGCCTGTAATCCCAGCTACTCAGGAGGCTGCAGCAGGAGAATCGTTTGAACCTGGGAGGTGGAGGTTGCAGTGAGCTGAGGTTGCGCCACTGCATTCCAGCCTGGGTGACAAAGCGAGACTCCGTCTCAAAAAGAAAGTGGGAAGGCTAGAATGAACCTTGTCAATATAATTGGATTAGAGGCATTAGTGTGACCTCATAGATGTGTATGTGTCTATACACATATGAATATATTACGTGTTTACATGAATATGTGTATGTATGTATACATGCATGTATTTGTATATATTTAAACAGACGTAAAGCAATGATGTATAGGTATAGAGATACGTAGATCTGATAGGGATATTTGTATTGGTGTGTCTTTGATCCTAAGCCCTTTCAGTGGACAGTTGAAAATAGATGTGTGTGTGTCTGTGTTTATAGATACATACATAAATATACACACACATTTGTTTCCTAACTTTGTCAGCTGCGAGGCCTAGAAGCAGTGATACCCCTGTACCAGTGAACACAACTGGCATCTAGATCTTGGTTCCTAAATACCTTTGTCCACTAAAAGGAACCAGCATTTCTTGGAGGAACCAGCATTTCTTGGAGGAATAGCTGATTTTCGGCTGGAGCGTGAAAAATAAGATAAATTTGGAATTTCTTGTGCCAGAAAGTAAGGAATTGCTCAAAGAATGATCAGAGCATGTCATAATGACACAGGAGCTAGCTTAAAGGTCTTCTACTGGCCACGTCTGGGACAATTTGGGTATGAAAATAAGTGATAGTGGATTATAACCCTTTGAATAAGATAAAAATTCATGAATTTTTACTGATATAAATAAGTACACAAATAAGGAATGCTCTTCTTTACAGAGGGAAACTGACAAGTGATGCAACAATGGAATTAGAAAATTGCCATTTGGCAGCCATCATAGTAATACTAAAACTAATGGATGAAAGTTTAGTAAGGAACAGGATATTTACATAATCTCAAAATTTATTCCCATAGTATACTTATTAATTATAAAGGAAAAGCAATATAGAGGAGAAACCTGGAAGATACTATCTGCATTCACTGTCCAAAGTAAACATCATCAGAGATGGGGCAAATTAACAGAAGTGCCTCCTGATAAAATGCAGTAAGAACGTTGCTGCATTTCTGTGGTATTCCTGTCCCAAGCCCATAACCTAAATCTAATTGAGAGGAAACATCAGACAAACCTGAATTTTGAGATACTCTAGAAAATAAATGGCCTGTGTTCTTCAAAACTGCTAATGTCATGAAAGACAAAGAAAGAGTGAAGAATTACTCTAGGTTAAAGGAGTCTAAAAAGACATGATAGCTAAACACTTAATCTGGAATTTTCTTTTACTATAAAGGACACTATTGCAGCAGTTCAAGAAATCTAAATAAGCTCTATAGATAATAGTATTTTATCAGTATGCATTGCCTGATCTTGATAATTGTACTGTGGTCATATAAGAAATTTTTAAGAGGAAATATTAAAGTATTAAGGAAGAAAAAGTAATCATGCCTGCAACTTGCAAATGGTCAGGAAAAAGTATCTGTGTATATAGAGACAAGGATAAAACAGATGTAAAATATTAACATTTGGGGAATGTGGTATATGGTAACTTTGTATAACTTTGTATAACTGTATAACTTTACAACTTTCTGTTAGCCTGAAATTATGTCAAAATAAAAAATTAAAAGTAAAGGAAAGTACTGTATCATAAAAGAAGAGATGAATGATAAATTAGACTACTTTAAAATTAGGAACTTCCTCAAAGATAGCATTAAAAGTGAAATGCAAGTTGTGGAGCTGGAGAAAAGAATTGCAACATCTATATTTGACAAAGGACTAGTGGCCGGAATATAACAATACCTACAAATAAATAAGAAAATGATAATAATGGATGAAAGATTTGAACAGGCCCGTCACAAGAGAAAATCTAAATGACCGGTAAACATTTGAAAAGGAGCCATAGCTCATTAATAATCACAAAAATACAGATTGAAATCAGAAGATTCTATTACATACCTAACGGATTTGTACAAAATTACTTACTAACTCTCACATATATCTGGTGATGGCAAGGATGTCCAGTAATGGGAATTCTCATGCACTGCTAGTGACAGTATAAATTGGTACAACTATTTTGGAAAACAATTTAGCATTAATGCCAAAATTTAAGATATACCTAACCTGTGATCCATCAGTTCCTCTTTTGTGTGTATATTCTAGAGAAATGCATGCACGTATGTGGGATTTCCCTACAAGAATGTTCAGAGCAGCATTGTATGTAATAGGCAAAATGCCCGTCAACATTAGAGTGGATAAATTGTGATACATACAAGGGAATATTAATAAGAAATGAAAATGAGTGAATCACAGTTACATGCACCATGGATAAACTTCTGACCTAATGTTCAGGGCTAGAGACAGAAAAGCATACAGTATGATTCCATTTACATAAGGTTCAGAGGGAAGGCAAAACTAAACCATTTTGTTTAGGCATGCATACAGAGGTGGAAAAACTACAAAGAAAAGTAAGGGGGTGATTTCCCAAAAAGGGTAGAGGCTACTTTTGCGTGAGAGGGAGAAGTGTAATTTGGAAGGGACGGATGATTTTTTGAGTTGCTGGAAATACTCTTCTCTACTTGGGTGGTGGTTACGCATGTGCTCACTTTAATTTATTCTTTGCGGAGTATGTTTTAGGTACACCTCTAAATTTAAAACATTGTGTTAGTGGGTTTTGTGAGGGATTATATAGGTGCATGTTTGTCTACTATTTTTAATGAGAATCTCAAGGCTTTACAGATTAAAAAAATACAAACAAAAACTTATTGTCCGTTTCTCTCTCTTTCCTCCTATCCTGGCAAAATATAAGCACATGTGGCAGGATCCTGTGTGTATTTTCTACCATGTTATGCCCTTCGTGCCTGGTCTAGCGTAACTGCTCAGTAGACATTTGTTGACTTAATGCTTAGCAGTTACCGTGTTATAAATGGTTGCTGAATAAAGAGTTAAAATGGAAGTTGGGCGCAGTGGCATGCCTGTAGTTTCACCTACTTGGGAGACTGAGGTGGGAGGATCACCTGCGCCTAGGAGTTTGAGTCCAGCTAACATAGTGAGAGCCCATCTCTTAAAAAAAAAAAGTTAAATGGAACTAGTCAAGGCAGATTACCTTAGTAATGGGAAATTTATTGTAAGGATATAGAAAAGGGAATAGAAGACAAATCTTCGAAGAATCTTGTAACACAAGTTGTAGTACAGCTGAACCTGTTATCAGGGACTCATTTCTGTGGACTGCTTACTCTTCCTAGTGGGCTGTTGTGTGGTCTCTTACAGTGTCTGTGCCTCTTTTTTTGTACAGTCTGTTAAAACTGGCTTACATGAAAATCACAATGCCCTGGCCTCTGTGTACATAAAGCCATTTTGGCTTTAGTGCCTGTTACTACCTGCTACACTTCTTGATTTTACTAGTTGAATATCTAGGAAGTAGAATCTGGCCCAATTCACTCTTTTAAGCCAGACCACATCATAGCTTGCTGGCCAGCCTATAGCTTTTGGTATTAAATTCTTGGTCTTTGGAATCAAGTGTCAACCCCGGATCCGGTCAGTTTTATACTGTGGGTGTTGATCACGTGGTCTGCCAGGGCTGCCCTTTCAGAAGGACTGTAAATGGGGCACTTTTCTCTAGAAAGGCCTGTGAATAAGGTGAACAATACATTTGACATGATAAAGCATAATTTTTCTATTATGTGTTGTTCAGATTGTTCCCTTTTTTATTACTTTACATAATTGTGCAATAAACATCTTAATACTAATTGTGATCTTTGTTTGCATGTCTGGATGTTTTCTTAGGATCAAGTCCTAAAAACAGACTAACTGAATCAAAGTAGTCTATTTAAATCTCTTTATAGTCTCCTAATTCATGATACCAATTTGTTTTCCAGAAAAGCTGTATGGTTTGATGCTGTACCATACTCTTGCTCATTACTTTTTCTATTCTTTATTAAAGGCTGAAAAAAGTACATTTAGCTATCTAATGCTGAAAAGCCTTGCAATCACATATTCTGGGTTCCAAGCGATCACAGATAACTTTAGTAACTCCTCTCACTATATATATTCTGTTTTGCTCTCTTTTCCTCCCAGCATTCTCACTGCACTCCTTACCCTAATTTCATGGCCCAATCCACATTTTCTTTGAAGCCCTGCTCTGTATATCCCTAATCTTTGTACCAGTTTTGCTTCTAGTCAGGGCAAGAGACAGATGTACTGAAGTAAGAGCAAGGTTTATTTTAAGATACACAATAAACCATCAAGGAAGGGCAATTGGACTTCAGAGTAATTGGAAATAGAAAGCTGGTAGTATCAGCTGCTTTGTCTTAGGGGTTTTATGCATTGTTTTCTCATAGGTCTTTCTTGTCTTTGGGCATCTGATCTATTAGCTTCTGAAACTTGTGAGTTCCTCTTCACGTTGCACATGATTCTTAATGGTTGCCTTGTTCCTGAATGTGCATGACTTTTGAGCTCCACTCTTTCTGGTAACTCTGGGTCTTTTGGTTTAAATTTCCCTGAGTAGACTTTGATTGGCTTAGCTCATCTTTTCCAGCTGGTTATTAGCCACCATCATTTCCAGATGGCTGTTAGTCATTATTCTGGACCATCCTCTAATTCTGCCATCTGTGAGGAGGGAAAACGTCACAAAGTAAAGAACATACTGTGCCTGCTTACCTACAGCTCTATATAAAATAGTGCACACTGGATTATTTAATCTTTTGGAGACTTTTTGAAGCAAATTTGTGTACAATCACAGAAATACTGTGTAAAAAAGGGTCTCAAGTGATCTAGCTGAAATCTTTCATTTGCCTGCTGAAGGAAACATCCATAGGAAGAGTGTGATGTACCCATTGTTATAGTGTTAGCTCCTCTAGATTCTCAGGAATATGCTCTTTCCATCATACTGAAGGTGTTGGAAGTTTAATTACAATTTAATAGTTTAATCATATTATTTAAGCAAATTTTTTGGGACATTTACGACCATTTCCCTCAAAATATCAACATTTAGATTAAATGGTTTTCCAGAAATTTCCAGTAGTTACAAAAATAATTTGAAGTTGTCATAAATATTACCTGTTAATGTTGGTATATATGACATAATATACAATTAACTTTAAAACTTTCAAATGTGAAATGTGTTAAGAACAAATTGAGAAACAGTATTGTGGCTTGGTGTGGCGGCTCATGCCAGTAACTCACAGCACTTTAGGAGGATGAGGCCTGTAATCCCAGCGCTCCTGGCCAGATCACCTGAGCCCAGGAGTTCGAAACTAGCCTGGACAACATGATAAAATACTGTCTCTACCGAAAAATAAAAAAAATTAACAGGGTGTGGTGCTTGCATCTGTGGTCTCAGCTATTTGGGAGGCTGAAGTGGGAGGATTGCTTGAGTCTGGGAGGTGGTGGTTGAAGAGAGCCAAGATTGTGCCACTGCACTCCAGCCTAGGGGACAGGGTGAGACCTTATCTCAGAAAGAAAAAAAAAAACCCTAAACAATATTGGGTCATTTAAAAATGTTCCTTTTATTTCTTTAGAAGTAGCTATTTTAAAAAGTAGTATTTTACTTCATTATTTGTTACGAAGGAAATTGTTACATACTCCAAGCTTTTGAGAATAAATTTGAGGCTAAAAGGTGACTGTAGGTTTTTGTACGTGTTGGCCAGGCCATGGGGCTGATTTTTACATATTGCTGTTTATTTTATTTTATTTTATTTTATTTTAGAGATTTTTGACAATGAATACTTTGAATGGCTTATTCTTGACACTGACATATAAATAGTTATTAACAGTACTGACATATAAAATATAAGAGATAAGATTTTTGACTTCCACTTCTGGATCTACCTTTTATTGAGAATGTAGGCAAGCTGGAGATAGAGTTGGTTTTATAATGGTTAATTAGAGCAAATAATTATTGCATATTTTGCTTTTCAAGGTCTCATTTTCCTTTCAGATATTACTACCACCAGTAAACAAAAAAACACGTTTTTCTTCTTTATCAGAGGTATGTAAATAGACTTAGTTTGGACCAAAAGTATGTTTCTCTTTAGCTTAGTACTTAGAAGTTTGTTATAGTTCCATCTATTAGTAAATTATCAAAATTGGCTAGTTTTTTTTAGTAACATTAAATTGCTCTTTTTAAAGTCTAAATTTAAAATTTTATTTTTATAAAGAAAGTTCTTTCTTTCAGGCCAGTTGCTGTTTTGGAGTAGTTAGGAAGAAATCTGAAATCATTTTGCCTTTTACCACTTACTCATAAACACTTAGAATGTTTTCTTAAGTTTTCTTCTGTTGTTTTTTTTTGCTGGCCATAGATTTTTGTTTTTACATATTTGTAGTCAAGCTTTGTCTTATGTTTCCCTCAACATACCACCCACAGCTTTGCTTTTTTCTACTGCTACTTGTGTAAATTTTGTTAATTTTGCATTTTCTGATACAAGTTGTTTCTAAGAGGAACAGTCCCTTTGATTACCACACAAGCAGTCGTTATTAGGTTATTTCCAACATTTCCGTATTCATCATTGACTTAGGTTAAACTTTTTTGCTCTAAGCTTCCTTCATGCTGTTTAGTTCCTTTTTCGTGTGTATTTTGCTTATTCAGCACTCTCTAGTGGACTTTGGGCAGTTAGAATAACTGAATCATATCAGTAAAGTGTGTTCTCAATCATGTGGACAAAAGAACTTATTCAAATGCTACCCCTTCCCTGCTTTTCTTACTGTAGTGTGAACTTACATCTCAATGGTAGGAGTTTTATTTATCTTGGAGTTGGCAGTGCCTGGTAGTGGGTGGGAGTTAATAATGGTAAGGGTTTGTAGGTGTGAAAAATTGCAGAAAGACAAATGGACCAATAATATGAATAGTCAGTTTACAGAGAAAGAAATATAAATGGCTGATAAATATGTGAAAAGATGCTTATCTTCTAATAAAAATACAAATTAGAACAGGGAGATGTCAGGTTTTGTTGGAATAGAAAGATTAAAACATTTGATAATGATTGGGGTTAGTGAGTAAGTGGAGAAATAGGTACTTTTATACCTTTGGGCTATAATCTTTTTGGAAGACAATTTGCAGTTACAATTAATTTTAATCACTGATCCAGAATATTATATCTTAGAATTTATTGGACACATACACATATATCATCTATGCATACATGTTCATCAAAGCATTGTTTGAAATAGTAAAAGACTGGAAACAACCAAAATTATGGCAAAGCCACAACATGAAATATTAATACTGTGCAACTATTAAGAAGAATGAAGTAATTTCCTCTGTGCTGATACAGAAAGTTCTTTAAGATGCATTGTTAACGAAGTGGAAAAGAAGTGGCAGAATTGTGTATAGCATGATCCCATTTATGTTAAAGGAAGATTTATGAAAGATATACTTTTATATATTGGACATTTCAGGAAGGGTTTATAGGTAATTATTAAGTAATTGCTTCCTGGGAATGAGGAGGGGAGGGGTAAGAAGGGTGAACAGGATGAGAAGGTGACTTCATTTTCTTATTTAATTTTAAAATTTAGTATATGTGTTATTTCCTCTATGAAAAAGAAAATCTTCTTACTGAAAACATTAAAATTAAACATTTTATGTGCCTTATTTACCTTGTACATGATTTCAATGGATATATGACTTGTGAAATTTCTTGTTTAATCAGGAATGTGTTTAATAAGGAAACCTATTTGTCCTTTTAGAAATTAATAATTCTGAGAGTATCATAAAGAGCTAGGATTTTAATTAGGTGACTAAAATGGAGAGAAGGAATGGGTGTTTTCCTGGGAAATCTTTGTTAATCTGTGTTTTGTCCTCTTGGTTGTAAGATTTTTCGTATGTCAACATTGGCCTCTTAAAACTGTTTCTGTAAGATCTCTTGGTGCAACCACGTAACCATCAAAGCCCAGACAACCTTGTCTTCCTATTGGTTTTTTTGTTTATGAGCAAAGACAGCAGAAGTGAAGAATTGAAATGTAATTAACCAATAAAGAGCAAACAATTTGAGCAACAGAAAACAAAACAATAGAAAAATGTCATTAGTAAAGTGGAAAAAACAGTAAAGAGGGCTGAGTTTGAATTATAGTCATGTATTTACCTTGTGACTTAGAAATTTGATTAAATCCTGTGAAATTCCGTTTTCAAAAATATTAAAGTGGGATTAATAACCAACTTCTAGGACTGTTGCAGTCTTGAAAGAAAGATTAGGAATGTAGAATGAAAATAGTATAATATCCTGCACCCAGTAGGTTTTTAATAAATGGTATCTCCTTCTTGTAATTATTTTTCTCTCTCTTTTTTTTTTTTTACTTTATGTTCTAGGGTACATGTGCACAACGTGCAGGTTTGTTACATTTGTATACCTGTGCCATGTTGGTGTGCTGCACCCATTAACTTGTCATTTACATTAGGTTTATCTCCTAATGCTATCCGTCCCTGCTCCCCCTACCCCACAACAGGCCCTGGTGTGTGATGTTCCCCGTCCTGTGTCCAGGTGATCTCATTGTTCAGTTCCCACCTGTGAGTGAGAACATGCGGTGTTTGGTTTTCTGTTCTTGCGATAGTTTGCTGAGAATGATGGTTTCCAGCTGCATCCATGTCCCTACGAAGGATACGAACTCATCCTTTTTTATGGCTGCATAGTATTCCATGGTGTGTATGTGCCACATTTTCTTAATCCAGTCTGTCACTGATGGACATTTGGGTTGGTTCCAAGTCTTTGCTATTGTGAATAGTGCCACAGTAAACATACGGGTGCATATGTCTTTATAGCAGCATGATTTATAATTCTTTGGGTATATACCCAGTAATGGGATGGCTGGGTCAAATGATATTTCTAGTTCTAGATCCTTGAGGAATCGCCACACCATCTTCCACGATGGTTGAACTAGTTTGCAGTCCCACCAACAGTGTAAAAGTGTTCCTATTTCTCCACATCCTCTCCAGCACCTGTTGTTTCCTGTCTTTTTAATGATTGCCATTCTAACTGGTGTGAGATGGTATCTCATTGTGGTTTTGATTTGCATTTCTCTGATGGTGAGTGATGATGAGCATTTTTTCATGTCTGTAGGCTGTCTGAATGTCTTCTTTTGAGAAGTGTCTGTTTGTATCCTTTGCCCACTTTTTGCTGGGGTTGTTTGCTTTTTTCTTGTAAATTTGTTTGAGTTCTTTGTAGGTTCTGGGTATTAGCCCTTTGTCAGGTGAGTAGATTGCAAAAATTTTCTCCCATTCTGTAGGTTGCTTGTTCACTCTGATGGTGGTTTTTTTTGCTGTGCAGAAGCTCTTTAATTAGATCCCATTTGTCAATTTTGGCTTTTGTTGTCATTGCTTTTGGTGTTTTAGACATGAAGTCCTTGCCCATGCCTATGTCCTGAATGGTATTGCCTAGGTTTTCTTCTAGGGTTTTTATGGTTTTAGGTCTAACATTTAAGTCTCTAATCCATCTTGAATTAATTTTCATATAAGGAGTAAGGAAGGGATCCAGTTTCAGCTTTCTACTTATGGCTAGCCAGTTTTCCTAGCACCATTTATTAAATAGGGAATCCTTTCCCCATTTCTTGTGTTTGTCAGGTTTGTTAAAGATCAGATGGTTGTAGATGTGTGGTATTATTTCTGAAGGTTCTGTTCTGTTCCATTGGTCTATATCTCTGTTTTGGGACCAGTACCATACTGTTTTGGTTACTGTAGCCTTGTAGTATAGTTTGAATTCAGGTATCGTGATGCCTCCAGCTTTGTTCTTTTGACTTAGGATTGTCATGGCAATGCGGGCTCTTTTTTAGTTCCATATGAACTTTAAAGTAGTTTTTTCCAATTCTGTGAAGAAAGTCATTGGTAGCTTAATGGGGATGGCATTGAATCTATAAATTACCTTGGGCAGTATGGCCATTTTAATGATACTGATTCTTCCTGTCCATGAGCATGGAATGTTCTTCCATTTGTTTGTGTCCTCTTTTATTTCATTGAGCAGTGGTTTGTAGTTCTCCTTGAAGAGGTCCTTCACATGCCTTGTAAGTTGGATTCCTAGGTATTTTATTCTCTTTGAAGCAATCGTGAATGGGAGTTCATTCATGATTTGGCTCTCTGTTTGTCTGTTATTGGTGTATAAGAGTGCTTGTGATTTTTACACACTGATTTTGTATTCTGAGACTTTGTTGAAGTTGCTTCTCAGCTTGAGGAGATTTTGGGCTGAGACAATGGGGTTTTCCAAATATACAATCATGTCATCTGCAAACAGGGACAATTTGACTTCTTCTTTTCCTCATTGAATACCCTTGATTTCTTTCTCTTGCCTGATTGCCCTAGCCAGAACTTCCAACACTATGTTGAATAGGTTTCTAACTCTTAATAAGATGTGCCTTCTTCTGTAGAAAAGTAGACATATTTACAGTGATCTAAACTCACTCCCAGGGAGAGGTGGGAGTTTAATAGTAACACTCTTGATATAGTATTCTTGGTAAGATTATAGTACTTCATTAAACCTGTCAACATGCTTAATACACCTTCATTTATCAGGGATTTTTTTTTTTCTTTTTTTTTGGTCTTTGAAGTGTAGACACATATCAGTAGTTGTCAATGATCTCAAGCTTTGACCCTGTAACTTCCGGGATGTTAAAACATCCAACTATTCTATAGTAAATGCCAATGTAATTAATCTATTGTATGCTGTAGTTTCATAGGAAATGTGGTCATGTTTGTTTAAGGTTTTTAAAAGTTTTCATTTTCTTACTCTCCACTTCAATTTATCTGAGACATAAAGGAAATTTGAGAAATTAGAACAGTGTTTGTGGGATTAGAGTATTAGTTTTCTTTTCTGAAAATAATGTAGTTAAGACAATTATATATAAAACTAAAGTTAGAGAAGACTGAATGAGTGTGTTGTGCCTCTTCATACTGCATATTAAAAGTCCTCTCAACATGTCTAATACTCCTTATCAGTGCTTTTTTTGTCTCTTAAATTTAGACACATCTGTGAGTAGTTGTCAGTGATCTCAAAGTTTGCATTGTTCATGAGGACATTAAACCCTCTAGAGCAGCAGTCTCCAACCTTTTTGGCACCAAGGACTGGTTTTGTGGAAGACAGTTTTTCTACAGTGAGCGGTGAGGGAGAGTGACGGTTTCGGGATGATTCAAGCACATTATGTTTATCACTAGATTCTTATAAGGAGCATGCAACCTAGATCCCTAGCATGTGCAGTTTACAGTAGGGCTTGCATTCCTATGAGAGTCTAATCTGACTCTCTGACAGTCTAGATCTGACAGGAGGTGGAGCTCAGGCAGTAATGCTCGCTGACTCACTGCTCACCTCCTGCTCTGAGGCCCAGTTCCTTATAGGCCATGGACTGCTGGTAGGAATTGGGGGCCCCTGCTCTAAAGAAAGCAGCAATATCTTTATTGTGGTAATAATACCACAGCAAAGAAAAGAAACACATTCACACAACTTTAAATACAATTTTTAGGAGTTCAGAGACCTATTGAGGCCATGTATGACTATGTCTATTAGACTTCAGGTTGAAAACTTTTAGTTCCAATGTTCAAAGCAGAGAATACTTTTTTCTTTCCTAATAGGATGGATTTGGTCTCTAAGAATAGGATTATAACAAGTGAGGGTTAATATTTTTAAAGTTTTATTTTGGATGTAACAGCTTATGCTACAGAATTATCTCTTAGTTATGAATTACTAATATCAGCTTATCATTCTTTATCATCAGTTTAGTACTTTTATAAAACAAATCCTCCCACATGAATGGAAGGAAAGCAGTTTTTCTAAGACCCTTCCTCTTTTCTTGGGCCTTCTCTGTGGGTAGGGGCTGAACCATATCCTTGATTTCTAGATAAAGTGTTTTATAGGTCAGTACTGTTCGAAGAGCAGGACACTGGTATATTGTACTCTGGCATAGGTCAGCTCTACAAAGAATCCAAGGAGGGATAATCCAGTCAAGCGATTCCATTTCTCCAGAAAACGCTTGCTGTCCTTTTCCCTGTCTCCCTATAATAATCCTGTGACCTGTCTCCCACATGTGAAGAAGTTAGTTTACTAACTTTACTAACCTAGCTTAGTCAGAAGTATTTCATTTATCTAGCACAAAGGAGCCCACATCCATACTCTCTGGGGTCAATTTAGTATTTACTTGTAGTCTTAATGAGCACCCTCTTTTCCTCCTGCACTATACATTCTTCCTCTGGGAATACTGGATTCTGAAAAGGAATGGAACAAAATCACTTTTGATCTCTCTAAAATTGAGAGAATGGGAATCTTTTGAGTAAATTATCGCTTTTGTATAAACTGTTGGTCTTTACAGAATGCTTATTCTGTGCTCCATGATGTGGTAAATTAATTGGGATTACAAACATTAATATACTCCTTCTAGCACCAACAAGATCTTCATGGAAGAGGGGTAGGGCAATGCAGTGGAAACAGCAGTGTGAAGCTGTTTCCCTTTACTGTAAAGCAAATGAATCCCCATTCTGTGAACTAGGGCAAATTACTTGTCCTTTTTGGGCTTCAGTTTCTCTGTCTTCAAAAGCAGGCCTGTGAAGATAATGATAATTTTTGTAAAGACCCTAGCAAAACAGCTTGATCATAGTAGGTGTTCAGTAAATGGTGAATTATAAGGAAGGCTTAGGTAGATTCTCTTCTAGTAGAACTTCTACATTTGTTGATACTGTTAGCTGGAAGATCAGTCAGAATCTCTCCCTCTTTTCTTAAGCTTATGAGGATAGGTTGGCCAAATTGTTAGCAACAAGGCAGTGTCAGTGTTTCAACTCCATGTTCTTTGACTAAGTTTCTAAGTGCTTAGACTTCTGGAGCCAGACATTCGGTTAGAAAGACTTTTAATAATTTATTACACAGCTATTTATTGAGAGCTGCTTATGTGCTAGGTGTTGGGACTACAGTGGTAAACAAGGACAAGGTGAGGTCCTTGCTCTGATGAACCATTCAGTATAGTGGGAACCAGACAGACATGAAACATGCCTTAAAGCCATTAAAATCTCATGGGCCCTCAGTTACAGAATACACGTGATTCAGTAGTGACTGATTATATGAGTCCCTTTTTCTTCCACACTTGGGTTATTTATGCGTTAGACTCTTTGGAAAATGCCCTTGTGCACTTTTTCAAGCTGTTAGTGTGCAGTAGTTTAAGAGATGCCATTCTAGCAGTAATCATGGTTATTATATAAAATGGTAGGCATTGCCTAACTCTGGTTCAACAGGAAACTAGCAGCAGACATAAGTTGTTCCGTTTTGATGGGAATTACTAGTTTGGTAGGGGGGTTGAAACCATTTGAAACCAATGGTCTTTAAACTTTCTATTTTTTTCCTTTTCTCGAGACAGGGTCTCACTTAGTCACCCAGGCTGGAGTGCAGTGGTGCAATCATAGCTCATTTCAGCCTTGACTTCCCGGGCTTAAGTGATCCTGTCACCTCAGTTTCCCAAGTAGCTGGGACTGCAGGCATGTGACACCATGCTCAGCTAATTTTTTGATGTTCTGTAGAGATGAAGTCTCACTGTGTTTCCCAGGCTATGTGTGGACTCCTGGGCTCAAGTGATCCTCCTGCCTTGGCCTCCCAAAATGTTGGGATTACAGGCATGAGCCACTGTACCCAACCTCTTAACCTTTAGTAGCTGTATAGTATTGCAATGTAATTCAGTAATTTATTTAACTACTCCTCACTGATGAGTGGTATAATTATTTTCAGTTTTTGCTACTATAAATACTGAGGCACTGAATATCCTACATATATTTTGGCAAACTTTTGTACATATATGTATATAAGTAGGGCAAAATAGGGACTATTAGGGTAAAATAGGGAATATTTGATCAAAAGGTATACTGTATTTAAGATTTTGATAGATATTGCCAAATTATTTTATCCATGCAGATTTTAATTTAAAATCTGGAGTGGGACTGAGCAATCTGTGTTTTTGACACGTTTCCTAGGTGATTTTGATGCCTCCAATTTGAACTATTGCCGGATCGGAAAAATGGAGTATAGTACACATCCTCTGGAAAACATCAGGCAATTATGGTTATCTAGGGAAGAGTAAAAAGCCTTTTCAGTGGCTGAGCTATAAGAGTGAATTTATCTTAAGTAGCAGTTGCTAGGGATGGCCCATCTTTAGAGAAACAAAGTGTACTAATATTTACCTGGAATATTTTATGTCTTTTTGATATATAATGTAGGGAAAAGAATGTAAAAATTGTAAGGACCTGAGTTTGAACACTTTGCATTTAGTAACTGTAATCTTGGGCAAATTAATGAACTTGAATTTTTCTTTATATAATGATAATATCTACCTTCCAGGTTTGTTGCAAAGATTAAAGAGAGAGTGATACAACACTTGTTGAGTAACTCTTCTGTCTTCTAGTATTTTATGGCTATCTCTGTCATGGCAGTTTGTCATTTAGCTTTAATTAGTAATTTACCTAGTCATCTCCCCATTAGAGTAACTGGGACCACGTCTTGTACTTTAGTGTTCCCAGTCACTAGCCCAGACTTGAGACTTGGTGCACTGTTCTGTTACTTAAATGACTGTGTACATTTTCCATTTTAGTGTTCACAAGTATCCTAAGAGACAAGTATTATTTGCTTCATTTTACCATGAGGAAATGCTCAGGGAACTTAAATAACTTTCTTAAGATAGCACAGCATGGCATAACCAAAATTGAAAACTGTGTGAGTGATTTCAAACTAGATAAAGTCTGTGCTTTTTCCATGAATCCACTTTGCCGAGATAATGATATAAGGCATGTTGGAAATTTTGAAATTGCTACTCAAGTGTAAGATGATTTTTGTTATTTTAATACTATGCTTTAAAAATTAGCATGGTGATTGAAACATTTCTTCTGCATATACTCAATATTCCCCTTCAGTTTGGCTTTCCTGAATTCATGGTATAACCAAGTCTGCCTTGTCTATAAGAGTGTAAGTGATCATTTCCTCTTGTGAGTGATTTTTCTCTGTATTTTGCTTGCTTAAAATTCTGTCTTTGCTTTTCTTTTGGTGAACTTTTTGATTTTTATAAACACATGGGTTTGATGTTTTATATAGTGGTTACGGCAGGATTTTGGTAACATTGGAAGTTTTGGTAGAAGTGATGTTGTCTTCCTGTCTGGTCTTTATCTTCATTTCCGTCTTTCATTAGCAGCCTTATATGGACCCCTTCAGGGCATGGGTCACTGATTCGGATGTCATCACATGTCAGCCCTGCTATTGGATATCTCTGTTTTGTAGGTCATAACCACATTGCTTAAGGGTGTGGAAACAGTGAGGAAAATACCATTTCATAAGTTTTATGTTTATCTTGCTTTTAATGGAGCTTTTCTTTTGAGAATTGGGTTGTTAGGTTGTTTTGAATATTTAATCATAAATTGGAAGAAAAAGAAAAACGTCCCCACTCCCTGACCCTTATGTCATAAAATTCACAACGTTGCAAAACAGGAATAGCATACAGCAAGAAGTGTTGCAATAGGAAGAAATGTGTGGTTTTACTTATTAGAATTGGATATGGGAATTTTCCCAACAATTTCTGTTTTGTAGTCTATTTTCCAGACCATATAGGGATATTCGCCCCATATTCTATATAAATTTGTTCATTTTCTGTTTTATTTGACTTTTTTTTTTTTTTTTTTTACCTTTGGTAAAACAACTTTGGGTTGGTTTCCTTTCTCCCTCAGGCCTGATGATGTTGGGGATGGATGGTGGATGTTGGAGGCAGGCTGCGTTGTGGATTCATTTGAGTCATTGATGCATTTAAGTTTAGCCATTGCCTTAGTGCATGTAATTCTGCCTTTGTTGTTCATGTCTACTTCACTAGCTCTTTAAGGCATGTGGAATTGTGTTGGAAAATGCATGCCTGATTTCTATCTTGATGTTTCTTAAGTCTGGTTTGAACCCTGGGAACACAGTTGCAGTCTTCAATGTCTTAGTATTTTTAGATGGAGCTTTTATACTTTAGGGTTTACTGAGATGAACTTTGGAGAGAAAGTCTAAACAGAATAATTTATGACCTGCAGCAACAGAGGCTGTCATGTTTAAGAACTGAAAGAACCCTTTTCCTATTAGTAACAGTTGTTGAATGATAATGCTTGCAGTGTCATCAGTTTATTTTTTGTGTGATTTTTAATGTTCTTATTTAGAAATTGATATTCTTATATTAACTATTTTGTAAAATGTCCCAAGGTATACTTTATAATGGCAATAAAATCTAAGATAAAATGTTATGTAATAAGATTTCAAAAGTTATGTATCTTATATATTGTAAAACTTTTTTTTTTAGGCATACGGATCGGGCTGTGATATTGTTATTTTGGCAAATGACTTTGAATGTGTACAGATCATTCCTGGTGCTAAGCATGGAAACATCCAAGTCAGCTGTGTGGAGTGTTCTAACCAACAGGGAAGAGTAAGGGATTTAATTTCTTTACTAAATGTCATTTAAAAATGTGTTTAATAATCTCAGAATATTCTTATTATTTTATGCAAAGCTTGTCTATAATTTCTTATGTATTGTTTGGGTGGCTGTTAATAGAAGTTGTAAAGCGATAGGTTTATACAAATTGTAAAGTGCCATTAACCTGATAATTTGACAGTTGTTCTGCAGCTGTGTGTATACTGTCTTCAAAGATCTGTAGGCCTTACAATCCTGTGCATACTGACATTCTGCCAGTTACTACTTCTAGCAGCCATT
The DNA here is from genome assembly GCF_047675955.1 of Chlorocebus sabaeus. Classification (NCBI taxonomy): domain Eukaryota; kingdom Metazoa; phylum Chordata; class Mammalia; order Primates; family Cercopithecidae; genus Chlorocebus; species Chlorocebus sabaeus. The sequence continues at coordinate 27,214,495 of NC_132929.1, read as the reverse complement.
AAGCCAGTAAGGGGAAGTAAACTTTTATCTTCTCTACCTAGCACCTCTTATATCCCTCATACTATAACATCAAAGTTGTATTAAGAAATTCTGCAAGTTGTTAATGTCTGATATCATGCTTGTCATATGGGAAGAGATTTGTAAAATCTGTTAGCATAATGAAAGTTTTTTTGTTGAGTGAAGAGTCTTATAGTTCATTCAGGCTTTAAAACAGACGGTTTATTTTGAAATAGTTAAAATTTCATCATATGTACCTCTCCTGCAATTTTCAAACATAATGTACATCAAATTTTGTTTGCATGTCAATATGGCATGTTTGCTGTATACTCCAGCAATTCAGTAAGGCCAGTTTTACGTAACCAAGTTGAATGTCTCTACAAGAACAGAGAAATAAGATTTTTACCTATAATCATTGTAATAGTTTAAACTATCTTAGTGTTCTAGAAATTGTTCTTTATTGGGTAACAAATTTGGTCAAGGATATGTTAAATGAGAATATTCATGTTGATAAATAGTAATCATATAAATTTATACTGTGGTAAATTATGGTTACTTTATTATACCATTCATCCTGCCCTATCCTACTGCCCATATCAAGCCTTAATATTTGTATAAATGTACCAGTACTTGACAGTTCAGTGATACATTTGACCTAGTATTGGAATACTGGATTTCCTGGTGTTTCCTGATACTCGTTTCTTGCTTTTCTAATTTTCCCCCCAGGTACTCCCCACCCTCAAACATTGCTTACACTTATTTTAGAAAACACGGAGAGTGTCAGATTTCTCTCATTAATTTTTTGTTGCTCTTCTCTCTAGGCCAAGCAAGGTAGCTTAAGCCTGCCTAAAGTTGTATGATAGTTGTCAGAGGTGAATTTTAGTAAATAGCTCAAGTGCTGGTGAAAATCGCAATGAACACATTCTCTGGGAGTAAAATTTTTTTTAAAAGTATGTAAGACATTGGTATTCATACCATGGGAAACAGAGCAACTTGTGTTTCTACTTTTCTTGAGCTGGTTTAATGCAAATAAGGCAAAATTGTAGTATCTTTATTGTCTTTGTTGACATCTTCCTTGAGTCCTTTTATTCCCCAGTTGTTGTGGTGATAACTTTCACATTGGTGACTTTGTATTAGTCTGTTATAATCATTCATTCATTCATTGACATGTTGAATGGAATCATTCACAACACTTTTTGCATGTTATTTGAAGTAGCTTTCTGTTGTGGATTATGATTTTTCTTGGAAAGAATGTTAGATGTTAGGTAAGAGTTAAAATCACTTTTTGGCATGACAGTGCCTTAGAAATCACAGGGGATATTTTTGGCAGACCTTAAAAGAATATATACCTAATGGAGTTTTAAAGGTTAACTGGGGTGCAGAGGTGTCAGAAAGGATGGTTTTTGGTCTGTGCCCTGTAGTTAATTCCATCTTACCAAGAGGAGGATGAACTTGGAACTAGCCTTCAAGAAATTATTGGAAAACAGGCTCTGGTAGTTTCTAGAAACAGAGGGATTTATGTCTTTTCTTATCAGGTATGTGACATGGAGCAAAATCCTCCTGGTCCCTAAATTTCTTGCTTCAGTCCTGTGGAGATGTCTTCTTCAGCTCTTTCCCCCAGGTGCAGTCTATGGCTCCCTGACTTCTCCTTGGCCTGTTTTTTCTATTCCTTCCTCTACATGGTGTCCCAATTGGTATTTTCTGTTTGGTGGTATAATTAGGCCATTTTATTTGAAATATTTTTAAGACCTATTATTAATTGATGCTTTTCTCATGGATTTTATATTATTTTCACTGGATTATAAAGTTTCTGACAAAGATGTGTGCTTTTGAAATGTATTTTTTAATAGTTGTTTTTTATTAAAAATAAAATTCTTATGAAAAATGTGATTTAAAAAATATGCATATATATATTTTTATTATACTTTTTAAGTTGTGGGGCACATGTGCATAATGTGTAAGTTTGTTACATAGATATACACATGCCATGGTGGTTTGCTGCACTCATCAACCCATCATTAGGTATTTCTCCTAAGGCTATCCCTTCCCTAGGCCCCCTACCCTCTGACAGGCCCTGGTGTGTGATGTTCCCCTCCCAGTGTCCATGTGTTCTCATTGTTCAACTCCCACTTATGAGTGAGAACTTACAGTGTTTGGTTTTCTGTTTGTGTGTTAGTTTGCTGAGAAAATGGTTTCCAGCTTCATCCATGTCCCTTCAAAGGACATGAACTCATCCTTTTTATGACTGCATAGTATTCCATGGTGTATATGTGCCACATTTTCTTTATCCAGTCTGTCCTTGATGGGCATTTGGGCTGATTCCAAGTCTTTGCTATTGCAAATAGTGCCACAATAAACGTACATGTGCATGTGTCTTTACAGTAGAATGATTTATAATCCTTTGGGTATATACCCCGTAATGGGATTGCTGGGTCAAATGGTATTTCTGGTTCTAGATCCTGGAGTAATCGCCACACTGTCTTCCACAATGGTTGAACTAATTTACACTCCCACCAACAGTGTAAAAGCATTCCTATTTCTCCACATCCTCTCCAGCATCTATTGTTTCCTGACTTTTTAATGATCACCATTCTAACTGGTGTGAGATGGTATCTCATTGTGGTTTCGATTTGCATTTCTCTAATGCCCAGTGATGATGAGCATTTTTTTTCATATGTGTATTGCTTATGAGCTTAAGGAGATTTTGGGCTGAGATGATGGGGTTTTCTAAATATACAATCATGTCATCTGCAAACAGAGACAATTTGACTTCCTCTTTTCCTTATTAAATACCCTTTATTTGTTTCTCCTGCCTGATTGCCCTGGCCAGAACTTCCAATACCATGTTGAATAGGAGTGTTGAGAGAGGGCATCCTTGTCTTGTACCGGTTTGCAAAGGGGATGCTTCCCGTTTTTGCCCATCCAGTATGATATTGGCTGTGGGTTTGTCATAAATAGCTCTTATTATTTTGAGATACGTTCCATCAGTACCTAGTTTATTGAGGGTTTTTAGCATGAAGGGCTGTTGAATTTTGTCAAAGGCCTTTTCTGCATCTGTTGAGATAATTGTGTGGTTTTTGTCATTGGTTTTCTTTATGTGATGGACTACATTTATGGATTTGTGTATGTTGGACCAGCCTCACATCCCAGGGATGAAGCCAACTTGATCGTGATGGACAAGCTTTTTGATGTGCTGCTGGATTTGATATGTCAGTATTTTATTGGGGATTTTTGCATCAATGTTTATCAGCCATATTGGTATAAAATTTTCTTTTTTGGTTGTGTCTTTGCCAGGTTTTGGTATCAGGATGATGCTGGCCTCATAAAATGAGTTAGGGAGGATTCCCTTTTTTATTGTTTGGAATAGTTTCATAAGGAATGGTACCTGCTCCTTTTTGTGCCTCTGGTAGAATTCAGCTGTGAATCCGTCTGGTCCTGGACTTTTTTTGGTTGGTAGGCTATTACTGCCTCAATTTCAGAACTTGTTATTGGTCTCTTCAGGGATTCATCTTCTTCCTGGTTTAGTCTTGGGAGGGTGTATGTGTCCAGGAATCTATCCATTTCTTCAAGATTTTCTAGTTTATCTGTGTAGAGGTGTTTATAATATTCTCTGATGGTAGTTTGTGTTTCTGTGGGATCGCTGGTGATATCCTTTTTATCATTTTTTAAAGTGTCTATTTGATTCTTTTCTGTTTATTAGTCTGGCTAGCAGTCTATGTGTTTTGTATTTTGTTAATCTTTTCAAAAAACCAGTTCCTGGATTCACTGATTTTTTTTGAAGGGTTTTTTGTGTGTCTATCTCCTTCAGTTCTGCTCTGATCTTAGTTATTTCTTGTCTTCTGCTAGCTTTTGAATATGTTTGCTCTTGCTTCTCTAGTTCTTTTAATTGTGATGTTAGGGTGTCGATTTTAGATCTTTCCTGCTTTCTCTTGTGGGCATTTAGTGGTATAAATTTCCCTCTACACACTGCTTTAAATGTGTCCCAGAGATTCTGGTATGTTGTGTCTTTGTTCTCATTGGTTTCAGAGAACATCTTTATTTCTACCTTCATTTTGTTATTTACGCAGTAGTCATTCAGGAGCAAGTTGTTCAGTTTCCATGTAGTTGTGAGATTTTGAGTAAGTTTCTTAATCCTGAGTTCTGATTTGATTGCACTGTGGTCTGAGAGACTATTTGTTATGATTTCCATTCTTTTGCATTTACTGAGGAGTGTTTTACTTCCAATTATGTGGTCAGTTTTAGAATACGTGTGATGTGGTGCTGAGAAGATTGTATACTCTGTTGATTTGGTGTGGAGAGTTCTGTAGATGTCTATTAGGTCTACTTGGTGCAGAGCTGAGTTCAAGCCCTGGTATCCTTGTTAATTTTCTGTCTTGTTGATCTGTCTCATATTGACAGTGGAGTGTTAAAGTCTCCCACTATTATCATTTGGGAGTCTAAGTAAGTCTCTTTGTAGGTGTTTAAGAACTTGCTTTATGAATCTGGGTGCTCCTGTATTAGGTGCATATATATTTAGGATAGTTAGCTCTTCTTCTTGAATTGATCCCTTTGCCATTATGTAATGCCATTCTTTGTCTCTTTTGATCTTTGTTGGTTTAAAGTCTGTTTTATCAGAGACTATGATTGCAACCCCTGCTTTTTTTTTGCTTTCTATTTTCTTGGTAAATCTTCCTCCATCCCTTTATTTTGAGCCTATATGCGTCTCTGCATGTGAGATGGGTCTCCTGAATACAGCACACTGATGGGTCTTGACTCTTTATCCAGTTTGCCAGTCTGTGTCTTCTAATTGGGGCATTTAGCCTGTTTACATTTAAGGTTAATATTGTGATGTGTGAATTTGATCCTGTCATTATGATGCTAGCTGATTATTTTGCCTGTTGGTTGATGTAGTTTTTTCATAGCATTGATGGTCTTTAAAATTTGGTATGTTTTTGCAATGGCTGGTACCAGTTGTTCCTTTCCATGTTTAGTGCTTCCTTCAGGAGCTCTTGTAAGGCAGGCCTGGTGGTGACAAAATCTCTCAGCATTTGCTTGTCTGTAAAGGATTTTATTTCTCCTTCGCTTAAGAAACTTAGTTTGGCTGGATATGAAATTCTGGGTTGAAAATTCTTCTCTTTAAGAATGTTAAATATTGGCCCCCACTGTCTTCTGGCTTGTAGGGTTTCTTCCCAGAGATCTGTTGTAAGTCTGACGGGCTTCCCTTTGTGGGTAACTTGACTTTTCTCTCTGGCTGCCCTTAACATTTTTTCCTTCATTTCAACCTTGGTTAATCTGACGATTATGTATGTTGGGGTTGCTCTTCTCGAGGAATATCTTGGTGGTGTTCTCTGTATTTCCTCAATTTGAATGTTGGCCTGTCTTTCTAGATTGGGGAAGCTCTGCTGGATAATATCCTGAAGAGTGTTTTCCAACTTGGTTCCATTCTCCCCGTCACTTTCAGGTACACCAATCAAACGTAGATTTTGTCTTTTCACATAGTCCCATATTTCTTGAAGGCTTTGTTCATTTATTTTCACTCTTTTTTCTCTAATCTTGTCTTCTCGCTTTATTTCATTGAGTTGATCTTTAATCTCTGATATCCTTTCTTCCACTTGATCGATTCAGCTATTGATAACTTGTGTATGTTTCATGAAGTTCTCATGCTGTGTTTTTCCACTCCATCGGGTCATTTATGTTCCTCTCTAAGCTGGTTATTCTAGTTAAGCAATTTGTCTAACCTTTTTTGAAGGTTCTTAGCTTCCTTGCATTGGGTTAGAATATGCTCCTTTAGCTCGGAGGAGTTTGTTATTACCCACCTTCTGAAGCCTACTTCTGTCAATTTGTCATTCTCCATCCAGTTTTGTTCCCTTGCTGGCGAGGAGTTGTGATTCTTTGGAGGAGAAGAGGTGTTTTGGTTTTGGGAATTTTCAGCCTTTTTGCACTGGTTTCTCCCCATCTTCATGGATTTATCTGCCTTTTTTCTTTGATGTTGGTGATGTTGATAGTCTTCCTTTCTGTTTGTTAGTTTTCCTTCTAACAGTCGGGTCCCCTGCTGCAGGTCTGCTGGAGTTTGCTGGAGGTCCACTCCAGACCCTGTTTGCCTGGATATCACCAGTGGAGGCTGCAGAACAACAAAGATTGTTGCCTGTTTCCTCCTCTGGGAGATGCCAGGCAGAGCTCTCCTGCAGGAGGTGTCTGTTGGCCCCTACTGGGAGGTGTCTCCTGGTCTGGATACACGGGGGGTCAGGGACCCACTTGAGGAGGCAGTCTGTACTGTATCAGAGCTCGAATGCTGTGCTGGGAGAACTGCTGCTCTCTTTAGAGCTGTCAGGCAGGGACGTTTAAGTCTGCTGAAGCTGCACCCACAGTCATCCCTTCCCCCAGGGTCTCTGTCCCAGGGAGCTGTTGGTGGGCTCTGCTTAGTTCAAACTTCCCAGCAGCTTTGTTTACACTGTGAGGGTGAAACCACCTACTCGAGCCTCAGCAATGGAGGATGCACCTCCCCCCACCAAGCTCGAGTATGCCAGGTCAACCTCAGACTGCTGTGATAGCAGTGAGAATTTCAAGCCAATGGATCTTAGCTTGCTGGGCTTCGTGGGGGTGGGACCCGCTGAGCCAGGCACCAGAGAAAATTTCCTGTTCTGCCGGTTGTGAAGACCGTGGGAAAAGTGCAGTATCTGGGCTGGAGTGTTCTGTCCTTCCTGGTACAGTCTCTCACAGCTTTCCTTCGCTAGGAAAGGGAAATACCCCAACCCCTTGCACTTCCCGTGTAAGACAATGCCCCACCCTGCTTCGGCTCACTTTCCATGGGTTGCACCCACTGTTCAGCCAGTCCCAATGAGATGAACCTGGTACCTCAGCTGGAAATGCAGGAATCACCTGCTTTCTGCATCCATCTCGTTGGGAGCTGCAGACCAGAGCTGTTCCTATTCGGCCATCTTGCCAGCTGTCCATCCAAATATGATTTCTTTGAATAGGTCAGCCTTGTATTTGATATGTAAAATAAAGCCTGCTGAATTTTTTGATAACAGAGGAGAGACTCTTAACTCCAGTACACTTCCAGGTATATTTATGGAAGGAAATAAACCATGAATACTGTATTGAGATTATATTATATGTAATCAGTTTATACATTATTATGAAAAGGAAGATACCTTTATTTTACCCTTTTCTAGATATTAATGCTATATTTATTCTTTTTTAGATTGCAGCTTCATATGGTAATGCTGTTTGTATATTTGAGCCCTTGGGCATAAATTCTCATAAAAGAAATTGTGTAAGTATTAACCAATAATAGAATACTTTTAGAATCTAGTTAACTTTAGAATCCAATTGATGTTAATAAAAGCTCTTTAGGAGCTAGTGCTGAACGTAGACTAGAGTATCAGTGAAAAATTGGTCTAGTGCTTTATGTTAGGATCCTTACATTCACTAGGGATATATCCCTAGTGCTTTTAGAAACCCAAGTCTCTAGAATATCGCAAATTGAGATTTCCTGTGTTAATTGAGATCTACCCTAGTTTGAACTACTCTTATTTCTTGTCTGGATTACTAATCTCTCTCTGATATCTGGTTTCCTGCTGCCTTCTCCCCGGTCTCTATTCTCAACAGAACAGGTCATGACATTTCTCTGCTTAAAAGTTTGTAATGGTTCCATATTTCCCTCTCTCTCTCTTTTTTTTTTTTTTTTGAGTCAGGGTCTCACTCTCCCTAGGCTGGAGTGCAGTGGCATGATCACTGCTCACTGCAGCCTCAACCTGTCAAGTGATCCTCCCACCTCAGCCTCCCAAGTAGCTGGGACTACAGGCATGCACCACCATGACCAGCTGATTTTTAAATTTTTTGTAGAGATGGGGTTTCCCTGTGTTGCTCAGGCTGGTCTTGAACTCTGGGGCTAAGCGATCCTCCCACCTCAGCCTCCCAAAGTGCTGGGATTATAGGCATGAGCCACCATGCCTAGCTGCTCCGTACTTCTTTCAGATAAAAAGCCAAAAGCCTTTTGTAGACTACAACTTCCCTTCTACGCAGTCCCACACTTACTACGTCTCAGAGCTCACCTCCTAAGTTCTTGTTCTCCTAAGTTCTTGTCCTCTGGCCACATTGGCATTTTTACTGTTTCTCAGTTAACTTTCCCTCTTTGAGCCTTTGTGTTGGTTGTTTCCTTTGTCAGGAATGTTATTCCTCCAGATATCTCCAGGGATAGCTCCCATAGATCCTTTAGGTCTTTGCTCACTACTACCTTGACAATGAGGTTTACCTTGACCACCCTTTAAAAAATTGTACCCCCGCTTATCTTGCTATTTAAAAATTTTTTTACATCATTTATTTATTATTTTTTGTTATGTAGAATGTTATCTAAAGGTACATAAGGGTAGGAAACTTTGTTTCTTTTCTTCACTGATGAATCCCCAGTACTTAGAACAGTATCTGGAACAGCCAGGTGCAGTGGCTCACACCTATAATCCCAACATTTTGGGAGACCAAGGTGCGTGGAACACGAGGTCAGGCATTTGAGATGAGCCTGGCCAACATGGTGAAACCCTGTGTCTACTAAAAATGCAAAAATTATCTGGGTGTGGTGGCACATGCCTACAGTCCCAGCTACTCAGAAGACTGAGGCAAGAGAATCGCTTGAACCCAGGAGGTGGAGGTTGCAGTGAGCCTGGACTGTGCCATTGCACTCCAGCTTGGGCGTCAGAGCAAAACTCCATCTCAAAAAAAAAAAAAAAAAAAAAGTATCTGGAACATAGTAGGTATTCCTAAATGTTGGTCAAATGAAGAAGTTAGGAGTTTAAAAAGCTCACTTACCAGCTCAGCTAAGTGGTTAAGCATACCACATTGTGAACCATTCAGATTCATACTGGGTGCTATATTTGATTTGTCTTACTTAATGTTCAAGACATCTAATGTGGTTAGAATTAAAAAGTACTGCATGCATTAAATTTTTACTATCGCTCACAAATAATCAAAATTGCAAATGCTAAATCTGAATGCTGAGTATATATTTACAAGTAATTTTTAAAGTATATTTTTACGTGAAATGCCTTAAAACAAACGATTTTGGAATTTTTTCATTAAATATATGTATTTGGATATATCTTTTTACATTCCCCTAAAACAGTATAAATTAAATTAATCTTTCCCTATAATAGTATTATGAAATGGATATCAAATTTTGGATTACTTCAGAGTCACCTAGAGCACATACTAAAAACTTAGGTTTCCAGGTCTCATTTCCCAAATTTCTTCAAGATACTTGCTCCACAGATTACACTCTAAGGAACACTAAAGGAAAGAATGTTAGGGATGTCTATAATTTTAGGAATTATTTAATTACTACACTAAAATAGATTTGTTGAACAGTATTTAAAATCATGTTATGCTGTTGTGATTGTTGTTTGGTCAGCAGTGGTAGGGTTTAAAAATAACGTTTTCTCTGATTATAAAATGTAAAATTATTTTTGGATAATGAAGTGCAGGGTTTGCAGATATATACACACATTTTCCACCCCCCTGGCCCCGACACATTTTTTTTTTTGAGACAAGAGTCTTGCTCTGTCACCCAGGCTGGAATGCAGTGGTGTGGTCATAGCTCACTGTAACCTTAAACTTGTGGGCTAAAGTGATCCTTCTGCTTCATCCTCCGAAGTAGCTGGGTCTACGGGCATGAGCTACCATGCCCAGCTAATTTTTAAGTTTTTTATAGAGATGATGGGGGTCTTGCTATGTTGCCCAGGCTGGTTTCAAATTCCTGGCCTTAAGCATTGCTCCTGTCATGGCCTCCCAGACTGTTGGAATGCAGCTGTATTTTAAAATTCTGCCTCGAGGTAGTAAGGAAACCTTGTATACATTTAAAAATTGTTAAATATTCTTAAAATACTATAACATGAAAGGGCATTACCATTTAAAAAGTATTATTTGCCAAGCAGTTAACATATAGCTTGCCTAAGGTAACATAGCTTTGCAAAGCTTTTCAAAAATGTCCTCTCACAAAAGGACATTTTATATTTATGTACTACAAAGAAATATATAAATTTTGTTTACTTAGAGACTATTTCATGTCAAAGGTTTTTGACTTTTAAACTTTAAATCACCTTTTAGAATGAAAATATTAAGAAAATAGGATAGAAATTATTCACATATAAAGTTTGTGGATTATATATACAATGTAGTGCAGATGGGTTGACTTTTGGGGAGATGATATCTAGTTTTCTTTTAGACCTTGAGTCCATGGGGTTATGACAATTTGCATTTCTTCCTAACGTGCATTTATTTTATGTTAATAAACATTTATTTAACATCTTTGTGCCAGCCATTACAAACTCTGAAGATAACAAAAATTATTATGGCATAGTTTCTGCCCTTGATTTAATGGGAGAGTCAGACATATAAACAAATACTAATTCCTTGTGATCAGTGTTATAATGGCAGAATGTAAAAGTGGTGTTGGTGCTGCCAGGATGTCAGAGAGGGCTTCATAGCAGAGATGATGAGTTAGCTAATCTTAGTGGAAAGATAGGGGTTTGCAGATGGAGACGTGAGGAATAGGATATCCTAAATATAAGAAGGTATTTATGGGCATGGAAGGAAGCCTGAGAGAACCTGCTTTGTTTGGGCATGGCAAGGAGCTCAATATAGTATAATAAATAGTAGTGGGACCAGTGGAAGTTACGTTAAAAACAGTATATGAAAATAATAGTGAAATATTTTCATCTTTGTTTCAGATCATAAGGTCTTAAGTTGTAGAAAATGATAAAATGGTAGTGTTTTGGGATATTATTTTAAAAACATCTTTTTCTTTTTTCTTATTTCTTTTTGTCTACATATTTCAGCAACTCAAGTGCCAGTGGCTTAAAACCGGGCAGTTTTTTTTGAGTTCTGTGACATACAACTTAGCATGGGATCCTCAAGGTATTTAGCAGTTATATTTAAAATTATTTAAATTAAATATTTGTTTTAAATGTATGATAATAATGTGATATAGTCTCCATAAAAAGAAAATGATCAATATATTATATTTTCTTTTTGTTGACAAATATAATTTTTCCTTCTTGGTATACAGTGCTTTGTACAATGCTTAATTTACTATTCTGTGTTTTCCCCTGCCTTTCAGTGTTTTATTTCAAGAACAGTTATGATTTGTTTCCTAGTTAACGTGTGCTGCCCTTTACTCTTGTTGTATTTGTTAAGAAACACGTTGGAAATAAAACAGGGACTGAAAAAACTTGAACTCATTTTATTGTTTGTATCAGGAAATTACTGTCTTTAATTTTGAAAAATTAGGAACCTCTAATGATAATAGCTGTTGTCCCTTTTTATATTCACAATTAATAAGGATTATTTTTATATTTCATGTATAAAACCACATTTTATTAATTTGTAGTTATGCCTTATATTTTGAGGACATTTTATGTGGTATATATCAGAGTTTTGGGGAGTTTGTTATTCTATTAATACATTTGCTGTTAGTTTTTTTGACTTGCTTGATAATAATAGCTCTTTGCCAGTAAGCTTTACTTTGTTGTTCTCAAATCTTCCTTAAGAACTACTCTTTGTTGTCCAGAAGATTCTTTTTTTTTCTTCTAAGGGACTTTAAAAAATAGATATATACCAAATGTTTTTCATTGGCGATGTTGCTTACTTTTCACATAATGTTAATAGTTTACAGATCTAAACAGAAGCCCATGTGCATGTATTTCCCTATATAATATTTGCCTATTCATCATAACATTCTTTAATTTTCAGATAATAGATTGTTGACAGCAACTGATTCCATTCAGTTGTGGGCTCCTCCAGGAGATGATATTCTGGAAGAGGAGGAAGAAATTGATAATAAAATTCCTCCTGTTTTAAATGATTGGAAGTGCGTCTGGCAGTGCAAGTTAGTGTCTATTTCTATTGTTATATTCATTAATTAAAAGCAAATGCTTCCTAAAATACATTTCCTTTCACAAAGATCTTTATTTTTTGATGGTACCATTGCATTTAGAAGCCTAAAAATTAGATTTTTTTTCTAACCAAAACCCATATAATAGCATTATTTAATTTGTGCTAGTTAATCATTTAAAAAAAAGGATGAAAGTATTTTCATAGTTATAGCCCCAGGACAGGAGTTGACAGGGTTGATACATAGGAATTACTCATTAATAGATTGAGATAAGGATGGGGAGGGGGAAGATGTGAAAGTTGCCAGCCACTCTTTCAAGTGGAAGATGTACTGTTAACAGTCAAATAGATTATGTGACAAAGACTAGTCAGGGATGATGATGAGCTCAGCTTTTAACATGTTATATTTAGGATGTTGTTGGGACATGTAGGTGGAGATATACTGTATTTATGTTACTTACATTCTTCTTTTCCCAAAGTGAATGTTGGATTAGTTTTAATTAATTTATATTGTTATGGAGGTGAAATATTTTGTTTATATTTTTAGGGAAGCAAAAATAGTCTTATTCTGAGGATTCTGACTTTGATGTTACAAAAATCTCATCTTGACCATTTTTATATACAGCACACCAGATTTTAAAAGTGCTAATTGCCTAACTCTCTTTTTTAGAACCTCAGTATCTGTACATTTGATGGAATGGTCTCCTGATGGTGAATATTTTGCTACTGCTGGAAAGGTAAAGGATCAAACAAAAACATATGAAAGAAACAAATAAAAGAATTAAAAATATTCCTTATTTATTTTTATTTTCAGTTTTTTCATCTGTAAAACTGGGCTAATCCTCCTTGGCAAAGCTGGCCTGAAGAATACAAGTGGTATTTGTAAAAGACCTGGTGTTGTGCTCACAGGTTGTAGGCACTAGGGAAATAATGGCTATTCTTGTTACTCTTATTTGACCTTGGCTCATTTGCATTATTAAAAACTAAGTTTTGTGTTTAAAAATAGCATATATACATAACTTAAAAAGTAAAATAATTCTGGATTCACAATGAGAAGATGTACTCCTTGCCTTATTGTTCCCACGCTAATTCCTGTGTCCAGGAGGCAATTATTTGTCAAGTTGAGTATTTTGATATTTCCTTCCATGTCCTTGAGTAGCTTGAGGTGCTCCCATTTCTTGATTCTCTCTGCCCAGCCCCCTGAGTTATGTATATTATTTTTTGCCTTCCCACTGTAGAAGCTGAGGCTTTAGCTTGATAAAGGAGAGGGATTGATATCCCCAACCTCATCTTCAAATCTAATACATACACATATTCATTTCACTTGCTTCTATCTTACCGATGTAGGTATCTCATGATTTTGGGTAAATCATAGTTACTGTTTACATTATTAAGATTGTACAGAATATTCTTAATGGTAATTACTTTGGAGATAATAATTACTTTGTTTTATGGTTTGCTTTTTTTTCTATGTACCTAATTCATCCTTAGAACTGCTTTGACTCTTTTCTCAGTATAATCCCACATAGGAGGTGTTCTGGGAACATGAGTTCTCTTTGCTCTCATTCAGCTTAATTGCTCTACCAGTCTAAAGTAGCAGAGCTACCATTTTCGGGTTTATTTTACCAACTTTGGGAAATTCTCTTTGCCTCTCTCCTTTGTTGAATTTTCTGTTTCTTGGCATCATTTATCTTCCTTTTTTCTTGTTTTGATGGCGATATCCCCCAATAGGTTCCTGAAGAAAGGTGAATAGGAAAAAACACTTTTCAGGCCTTACATGTCTGAAAGATTTTTTTTCTTATGCTTGATTTTCTTGGGCATAGAATTGGGTTGAAAATCACTGACCCTCGATCTTATATCTCAGTAAACTTTTTTATTGATATATATGTGGGATACATGTGATATTTTGATACATACGTAATGTGTGATGATGTTCAAATTAGAGTATTTAGGATATCCATCACCTCAAACGTTTATCTCTTTGTGTTGGGAACATTTCAAATCTTCTAGTTAATTGGAATATACAGGGCGGGCACAGTGGCTCATGCCTGTAATCCGAGCACTTTGGGAGGCCGAGGCAGGCAGATCACGAGGACAGGAGATCGAAACCATCCTGGCTAACATGGTGAAACCCCGTCTCTACTAAAAAAAAAAAATACAAAAAAAATTAGCCGGGCGTGGCGGTGGGGGCCTGTAGTCCCAGCTACTGGGGAGGCTGAGGCAGGAGAATGGCGTGAACCCGGGAGGTGGAGCTTGCAGTGAGCCGAGATGCGCTACTGCACTCCAGCCTGGGCAACAGAGCGAGGCTCCGTCTCAAAAAAAAAAAAAAAAAAAAAAAAAAAGAAATATACAATATATTATTGTTAACCATAGCCACCCTACTGTACTATTGACCACTATAACTTATTCCATCTATCTGTGTATTTGCACCAATTAACCAACTTCTCTTCATCTCCTTTTTTAGCTCCCACATAAGATTGAGAAAATGTGGTATTTTTTCTTTCTGTGCTTGTCTTATTTCACGTAACATAATGACCATTTGTGTTACTACAAATTATAGGATTTTGTCCTTTGTACCGCCAAGTAGTATTCCGTTGTGTATATTTACTACATTTCATTTATCCCTTCATTTACTGATGGGCATCTAGGTTGATTCTGTATCTTGGCTATCATGAATAGTGTTGCAGTAAACATGGGAGTGGAGCTATCCCTTTGATATACTGATTTTCTTTGTTTTGGATACATACCCAGTAGTGAGATTGATGAATTGTATGATAGTTCTAGTTTTGTTTTTTGGAGAAAACTCCATGCTGTTTTCCATAACCGCTGGCACCTGAGCAAGCTGACTATAGGCCCAAGGACTGGTCCTCCTGGACCTGTGACTGCTGGTGTCCATGTATGCTGCCTCGGAGTCCAAGGGCCAGCATGCCTGGCCTGCCTCTGCCACCACATGTGCCCCAGAACTGGCCTATCTGGTGTCCCTGTCTGCAGCAAAGCCTCACCATAGCCTTAGCTACCAACCACAACCTAAGACAATGAGTAACTCACAGACACTGCTGACACTGACAAAGAATGAAAGTGAAGTACTGACACTGAAGAATAAAAGTGGCTGAAGAAATTGTATGAAGAAATTGTATGAAGACGGCTCTTCTTCTCTCACCCAGAACCAAAGCCAAAGCACACTGTCCAACTAACACCACAACATCTGGGGGACCTGTTAAATCTGAAACTCGTATCTTTCAATTCTGAGAGATTATTTTATATTATGTCTTTTGTGTTATTTCCTTCTCTCTCTGGATCTTTTCTTATTCAGATATGGGTACTTTTACACTAATTCTCTATTTTAGTATTTTCCCCCTTTACTGTTTTCCACTTGTTCATCTTTTTCTTTTAATTTCTGGGGGACTTTTCAGATGTAACTTCAAAGTAATTTTTTTCTGCTATTAAATTTTTAACTTTTAAGAGGTTTTAAAATTCTCTGATTTTTTTAAAAATTACAAAATATTTCATAAATTAAAAAAGTACATATAAAACATGTTGTATAAGATATAATAAACAATTAAACAAATACACATGTACCCTACTCCTCAACTTGAGACAAAGAACATGAAACAAATGGGTCCTTTATCTTTCTCCATGCATCTCCTTCCTTTCCTCCCACCCCAGGCAACCAGAATCCTGATTTTCATGTTTATTATTTTATTTAAAAAAGTTTCATTCATCTAAATTCCCAAATAAGATAATATTTAGTTTTCCACAGTTTTGAACTTCACAGAGTTTGTGTTTTTCTTTTTCTTTCTTTTTTTTTTTTTTTTGAGACTGAGTCTCAATCTGTCACCCAGGCTGGCGTGCAGTGGCACAATCACGGCTCATTGCAGTGTCGACCTCCTGGGCTCAGGCAGTCCTCCTACCTCAGATGGGACTACAGGTGTGCACCATCTAGGTGTGCACTAGTTTGTTGTTGTTGTTTGCTTGTTTTTTTTTTTTTTTTTTTGTAGGAATAAGGTTTCATTATGTTGCCCAGGCTGGTGTCTTTTCCCTTTATTTGTGATGACTTAAATTAAAAAGAATTTTCTTCAATCATGAACAGAAATGTACTGAACTCCTCTGTACCCATCACTTAGCTTCAGCAGTTATCACTCAGCCAATCTTATTTCATCTGTACTACTCCTCCCCCAGTTGGGTTATTTAGGCTTGTGTCACTGATGTCATTCGTCTGTAAATATTTCAGTATCTACTTTTGAAGCATAAAGATTTTACAAAAATATCCACAATATGTTGTGGGTTAAATGTAGTTTGAATCTTGTTTAGGAAAATTTCTTACTGTGATGCTATAAAAGTATTCTATTTTCTCCTAAAAGCATAAAATTTAATCTCTTATAATTAAGTCCCTAATCCAAATGAAGGTTGTCTCAATAACATTTACTGAATAGTTCATTCTTTTCCCACTGATCTGCCATGCCATTCTGACATGTATTAAATAATGCTGCAGCAGATGTCTTGTACATGTCTGTTAGGCTCTTGTGTGGATTTCTCATGGGTATATACATAGGAATAGAATTGCTGGGTTATATGTTATATGTAACGTGTGTGTGTGTATATATATATATACACACACACACACACACACATATATAGTATGTTGGTTGATCATAGCTCACTGTAACCTTGAACTCCTGGGCTCAAGCCATCTTCCTGCCTCAGCCTCCTGAGTAGCTGGGACTACAGGCATGCCCACCATGGCTGGCTAAGTTTTATTTATTTGTTTTTTTGGTAGAGATGGGATTTCCTTATGTTGCCCAGGCTGGTTTTGAACTCCTGGCCTCAAGTGATCCTCCTGTTTTGGACTCCCTAAGTGTTGGGATTACAGGTGTGAGCCACTGTACCTGGCCTCCTTGTAGTTTTAAAGTGCATTTCCCTGATTATTAATGAGGCTAAATACCTTTTCATTTATTTATTGGGTATTTGGATGATTGATTTAAAAGAAAGTAACTGGGCAAGTTCCTTGCCCGTTTTTAAAATAGTTTTTGGTGTTTTGTTGATTTGTAGGAGTTCTTTATTATGGATATGAGCTTTTTGTCAGTTACATGTTTTGCAGAGATCTTCTCCCACTCCATTAGTTGCTCGTTCATTCTCTTAATGGTATCTTTTGATGAATAGAGATATTTGATTTTAATGTCAAATATATCAGTGTTTTTCTGAGTCCTATTTAATAATTTTTTCCTACTCTGAGATTCTGAGGATTTTCATATGTTATATAAGCTTCTAGACCAGAGTTGTTTTAAGGTTTTTTGTGCTGTGAATTCCTTTGGAAATTTAATGAAGCCTATAATAACCTTCCTCATAGTATGATGTTTTTACATGCATAAAATAAAATGTGTAGCATTGCAAAAGAAATAAATTATGGAAATACAGCTTCAAGATATTAAAAATTACATTTGTGATAGAGACAGGTACTTTTAAATTAATGCATTCAGTAACAAAAATTGCACTTAAAATATGGGCAGTTTTAATTGTGTTTAGCTATTGTATGTGGAATTAAAACTTCAATATGTCCCTTTATAAGGTGAGTTTAGGCTTTCCAAGAACAACAAAATTCACTGAAGGATTTTTGGGTTGATCTCTAGTTGTAGAAACGTTAAACTTTACTGTTTTATTGCTCAGGAGTTAGTTGGCACAGAGGTAGTTGCTTAACGGTTGCATGAACAATATAGACAGGAAGACTGCAATCATGTGCAGTTCAGTAGCAGTTCCAATAATTAAATTTCAAAGTAGAAATGAGTGTAAAAAAAATGTGGTATGAAAACATCTTTGATTCTGTTAAAGACATAGTCATATGTACTGCCAATACTACTTTGGTTTGTTTTTTTCAGTTAGCATTTATGAAAATAAGTAATCGTTTTTCCCCATTAAGGTTCGTGGTACCTTTGGGTCTCAGTTTTCTTGGTTCCTTCAGAAGCAGACCCTGAGATAAGGATTCAAGTGTAAGTAATTAATATGGGGGAATGATCACACGAAATATTTTGGATTGGAGGCAGGGAAGTGATAACCTTTGTTAAGTGTATTAAGAAGCTTGAATCTCTGGGTCCTCTGGGAGCCCGTGTTCCTCACTTGCATCATGTTCCTTATACATGTTCTTCACACGTATCAGTTGAAGGTGGGTGAGGGCCAGGCATCAGTTCTCAGCACTCATAACCAGCTCCTGGAAAACTTCTGACAAAAAGATATAGATGCTTGCAGTTGAAACTGGCACACCAAAACGCTAAGGCATGATGGGATACAAATGATGTGTCAAAAGTAACTTTTATATCCTGAAGTCTATCCACAGGACATTTGGGTCAGAGGACCTCAGGCCGAGAACTTCTGGTCTAGAATATGGACATTTTGTTTTGTCTTTCACATTTAGGTCTAAAATCTATGTGAAATAATGTTTAGGTGTGATTTGAAGAAGGTCAAGTTTTATTTTTTCCTTATGGATATCTGGTTGTCTTGAACAATTTATTGGAAAAAATCTTTCCTTTCTTTATTGTTCTACATTATCACTTTTGTCATAAAATCAAATGTCCATATCTCTATAGGTCTGTTTCTGGGCTCTTTTCTCTAGTTCATTGGTCTTTCCTTGTACTAGTGACACCTGACTTCATTGCTGTAGTTTTAAATTAAGTCTTGATATCTGGTAGGGCAAGTCCTACCCTCTTTTCTTTTTTAAGATCATCTTATCTATTCTTGGCCCTTTGCATTTCTATGTGAATTTTAGAATAAATGATAAATTTCACAAAGCAAACAGAAAACCTCTTATGTTTCTGATTGATATTACATTGACCGTATAGGTCAGTTTGGGGAGAATTGACATCCTTACTATATTTAGTCTTCCCATTTATGAACATGATGTATCCATTCATTCATTTTAGACCTTTTTTCCCTCAGTAATGTTTTATAATTTTCTCTGTGAAGGTCCCAGATATCTTTTGGGATTAATTCCTAGATATTTGATGTCTTTGATACGGTTATAAATGGAGTCATTATGTAAATTTGGGAAAAATAATTGTTACTGGTATATAGAAATGCAGTTTTTGTATATTGGCTTTATGCCCAGCACCCTTACTAAACTCATTAATTCTAATAATTCCTCTGTAGATAATTTTGGATTTTATATGTACACAATAATATCATCTATGAATAATGAAAGCTGTAGTTCATCTTTTGTCACTCTCCCATGTTTCGTATTTTTCCTTTTTTTTTTTTTTTTTAAACCACAGTGTCTAGGACCTCTAGTAGAGTGCTGAATAAATGTGGTGATAACAGGTATCTTTTTCTTGTTCCCAGTCTCAAAGGGATACCCTTCACTGTGTCATCATAAATACAATGTTTACTGTTGATGTTTGTGATAGATACTTTTTTTCCAGATAAAGAAACTTTCCTTCTATTTGTTGTTTGCTAGATTGTTTTTCTAAACCACAAACAATACAGAATTTGAGCAAGCATTCTTTCTGCATCTAATGAGACAATTTTTATCTTTTTTTGGAGACAGAGTCTCACTCTGTCACCCAGGCTAGATTGCAGTGGCACAATCTCAGCTCACTGCGATCTCAGCTTCCCAGGTTCAAGTATTTCTCCCATTTCAGCTTCCCAAGTAGCTGGGACTACAGGCACCCATTACCATGCCCAACTAATTTTCGTATTTTTGGTAGAGACAAAGTTTCACTATTTTGACCAAGCTGGTCTCGAACTCCTGACCTTAGATGATCCACCTGCCTCGGCCTCCCAAAGTGCTGGGATTACAGGCGTGAGCCACCGTGTCTGGCCATCTTTTAAATCTTTTAATAAGATGAAATACCTGGACCGATTTTGTAAACCTTGTATTCCTGGAACTCCCAACTTTGTTTATAGTGTATTATCCTTGTTGGATTTGATTTGCTGATCTTTTGTTTAAGATTTATGTGTTAGAGTGAGATTCGGCCAATAATTTTCCCATTTTCATAATGTCCTTGACAGATTTTTATGTTGATGTTATACTGGCCTTATAAATGGGTTGGAAAGCTCTCTTTTGTGAAGATTTTATGTAAGATTGATATAGTTTTATTCTTAAGTATTTGCTGGTGAAGCCATTTGGATCAGGAATTTCCTTTGTGGGATTCAGTTTTTTAAATTATTCAGATTTTCTTTTTCTTTTGTATGTCAGTTTTGGTAAGTTGTATTTACCTATAATTTTTTGGTTTTATTTAGATTTTCAAATTTATTGGCACAAAATTGTGTAAAGCACTTTATTTTTTAATATCTATAATACATGTATAATGATTCCTTCTTCAGTTTTGATATTAGTTATTTGTGCCTTCCCTCTTTCTTCATTCATCTCAGTTTTATAAGTCTTTTTATTTATATCAATTTTATAAGTTTATCAATTTTATAAGTCTTTTTACTGCCCTAAAAGTCTTCTGTGCTCTGCTTATTTTTAACTCTGGCTACCCCTGCTTAGTTGTTAGTATTATCTTTTCTACTTTTAAATGTTGGAGTACCCAGGGCTCTTCTAGTCTCAAAAGTTTCTGATGCCATTTAAATACCATTTTTGTATGCTGATGATATTCAAATTTGTATTTTTTGCCTGTACCTTGCCCCTGATCTCCACTTCCCTACCCCCTCAGTCTACTCCCTGATGGCTCACCTTTAGAATATATCCACAATTTGCTTACTTCTTTACCACCCCCACTCATAATCTGGTTGAAGCCACCATTATTTATCACTTGTATTATTGTATTAAATTAATTGGTTTCCCAATTTTTGCTGCACTTCTGTACAATCTGTGTTCAAATCAGCAGGTGGAGTAATTTTTTAAATTATTTTTTTGAGACAGAGTCTTACTCTGTCACCCAGGCGGGAGTGTAGTGGCGCGATCTTGGCTCACTACAACCTCTGCCTCCTGGGTTCAAGCAGTTGTTGTGCCTCAGCCTCCCTAGTAGCTGGGATTACAGGCGTGTGCCACCACACCTGGCTAATTTTTGTATTTTTAATAGAGACGGAGTTTCATCATCATGACCAGGCTGGTCTTGAACTCCTGGCCTCAAGTCATCTCCCCACCTTGGTCTCCCAAAGTGCTGGGATTATAGGTGTGAGCCACCGTGCCTGGCCTAGAGTGATCTTTTTAAAATGTTGTCAGATCTTGTTACTCTTATTCTGTACAAAACTGTCAAAAGTTTTTCCATTTCAGTTACCAAAAGCCCAAGTCTTTGTGATGGTTTAGCATGCTCCATGCTTATCAGGACTCTCGTCACTGCTTCAGCCTTATATCCTGCTAACTCTCACCCCTGCACACTCCACTCCAGCTAGTTTGCCTCACTATTGTTAAACTAGATTTCAAAAATGAAACACTGAAATTTTAATAAGCCAGTTCAATAATCTACAAATAATAAAACATACTTAGTGTTTCTGGATAGAAATGTAGAGATGTGTGAAGAATTTTCTGTAATATTTGAGAAGCGTGGATTTCTCATGAAGGGAACACTTATCAGAATCACAGGAAAAACAGTTTGAGAAATAATATAATTCATGTCTTTTTTTCCTTTTTTATTTTATTTTGCGTAATTCATGTCTTGATCGCTAAAACTAGGCAGTCACCTTTAAAACTTTGGATCTTTACAAACAAATACCCCATTACTCCTAAAATTTGACTGAAAAAACTCACAGATTTGTCTTTTTTTTTGTTACTCATATTTCTTAGGATTACCACATGTTAATAAGTGATTAATAAAGCCAATCATTCCTTTGACTTAAGTCCATAATAGGTGAACCTATGGATGATTTAATATAGGACTAGTTCAGCGTGGTCAGAGAGCTGCTGGAGAGTCATACTGGAATCCAGCCTTATAATATTCCCAGTTAGTCATTGCTGATATCAGCTTGGTTATTGTACATACTGTGCATCATTTGGAGCATGTTTTCCTTTTGCCTCCTTTTAAATATCATTAATGGCACTCTGATCATGGGCAGGTATTGTATACACTTAAGTTTTCCTTGACTCGTGTACTATTAACCCTTGAACAACATGGCAGTCAAGTGATCCAACCCCCTGCACAGTCAAAAATCCCTGTCTAACTTTTGAGTTTCCAGAAACTTAACTATTAATAGCCTACTGTTGACTGGAAGCTTTTCCAATAAAATAAACAGTAAATTAACACATTTTATATATGTATTATATACTCTTTTTTTTTTTTTAAACCCTGCATGTGGCATCCAATATATACTATACTCTTTTAAGGAAGAGAAGAAAAATGTTATTAAGAAAACCTTAAGGAAGAGAAAATAAATTAAGCATTCATTAAGTGGATGTAGATGCTCATAAGGTCTTCATCCTCATCATTTTCACATTTAGTAGGTGGGAGAGGAGGAAGAGGAGGGGTTGGTTTTGGTCTCTTGGGTGGCAGAGGCAGAAGAAAATTTATATGTAAGTGGACATGTGCAGTTCAAACCCATGTTGTTCAAGGATCAACTGTACTTTAACATATATATTGTCTGATTTTTTTTTATCATATAAACTGGTCAAAGAAAATGCATTTTAGAATTCTAGCAATCTACACTGGTAAGGCACATGAGAATCTATGTCGTATTCATATCATGATAGACTTTATATATATAAAATTGATAGTGCATTTTGGAGGAAAAATTGATTTGAAATTATATATGAAATTAACCTTCATTCACATGTTTAGCAGATATTCTTTTGAACACTACCATATATCCTGAACTGTTGTGTGTGCTGGCAATCTTATGATGAAGATGACAGACAAGGCGTTTGTTCTTACAAGACTTAACTTCTGGTGAGGAAAAACAGAAAAAAAATCAAGTATTAACAAGTGCTATCCAGAAAATTAAGACAGGATAATGTGGTAGTGTGACTGGGTGTCTATTAGAGTGGGTGATCTTTAGAGAAAGCTTTGCTGAGGAGATACCTTTAAACTGAGAATTGAATACTACGAAGGGGACAACTGAAGTTCAGGGGAAAGAGGGTTTTGGCCAAGGGAACAAACACCAAGTGCAAATGCTCTGAAATAGGAATTAACAGGGCTTGTTAAAGAACAACAGAAAGCTAAAGTGTAGTGGTTAGACTAAAGTTTGAGATGCATCTGGGTTAAGATATCAGATAGGATAAGAGAGTCAGGAGTTCTCTGGCAATTTGAATTCTTTATCTAAAGGTGGTATTTAAAGTTATGGGTCTGGATGAAGTTAGGGAGAAAATGTGTGTTAGAGAAGAGAATGGGACTCAGGATCAAATCCCAGGATCCTCAAACACTAAGAAATGATGGAGAGGGGAGATGCCTACAAAGGATGCTGGGAAGGAGTAGCCACTAAAAATAGAAGGAAAACCAGGAGAATGTGACATTAGAGAAGCCAAGAGAAAAGGTTCAAGGAGGGAATGTCAATTAATTTTGTCAAATGACCTAGAACATATGGGAGAACAGTTTGAACATCTGTAGAGAGTACAGGCCTAACTGCATAAATTAAAGCAAAGAAACTTTTGTGGAATCATAAAGTTTTAATTAATGATCTTAGTGATCACAGAAGCAGCTAAGGTTTTTAAAAAGGGATGAAGTTCACATCTCTGCCCTCCACTGCCACTGCCTGTGTCAGCATCTTCAGGGCTGCGGACCTTTACAGTAGTCCCTTAAGTGATGTCCTGCAAACGTCCTCTGATCGGTCTGCCCACAGGAGCCAGCCACCTGAACATGCCGTTTTTCTTTTCACCACCCTTTAATGACTCCTGTTGCTCCTAAAATGAAGATTATGATCTTTACCATGGCCTGCGAGGCTCTGCTGTATGATCTGACCCTTCTGTGCCTCTCCAGCTTCATTCCCACCTTAATGCCCACCACACTGATGTCCTTTCGAGGCCTTGAATATGCCAGGCTCTTTCCTGCTTCCAGGTCTTTTTGTGTGCTGTTCTCTCTGTTTAGGGAATACCTAGAATACCCAGCCTTCCTGCTTCTTTGCCTGGTCATCTTTTATGTATCCTTCAACTCTCAGTTTAAATACCACTTCCTTAAGGAAACCTCTGATCTCCCAGGCAAGGTCAAGTCTCCTAATTAAATACTTTCCTGGTGCCCTCTGCTTCTTTCTTATAGTGCTTATCACAATTGTAATTAAAACAATAATTTATATCCTTACTTAATGTTGCCTGCCTTCCTAGAGAATAAGCTCTGTGGGATGAGGAAATATATTTTATTATTTCCGTGTCTTCCTCTGCCCCAGCTATATCCCCAGCCATTCACACAGTAGCTTCGTTCAATAAATACTTGTTGTTTGAATGAATCTTGTAACTGTTTCATAGTTGTACAGGCAGTTTATGGCACATCATCATTATCTATTAGTATGTTGAGGACTGATTTTGTTTTTAATCCTGAGAATGGTTGGAAAACCTTTGAGTTTGCTTAGGGTGAAATTTGGCACTTTAATCTGTATCTGGACATAATCAAATGTATAATAATTGGTTCTTATGAAAAATATTAAAATATATGTAATTAGGATTGAATTAAGAATAGTAGCCTGATACAAACTACAGGATGCCTACCCTTCCCTAAAAGAGACATATGGACTGTCAAAATGTCCACAAAAATTTTATTTTCTAGATGAGTGTTTTTTTCATTGTGTTAGTCACGTCTCCCTAAGCTGTTTATATTCAGTTATCCTAAGAGTTAAGTGTTTCATAATTCTTATGGAAAGATAAGAATGCTTTTCTGGTGAGGATCCTATGGAGGTTGAGCAAATGTGTCTTGGATTAAAAAAACTATTTTCTCACATTTTTGAGAATATACCACATCTGATTAAGATTATCCTGATAAAAAGAACAGAAAGTAACTTTGGAATGTTGGGCAGTTTTTTTTTTTTTGGGTACAATTTGTTCTGCTTCTGTTAATAAAGCCAAATTTGAGTTGATAAAACAGATGGTCACTGTGTGGATCTCCCACTAGAAGGCATTTTCCACCGCCTCTGCTACACATGACAGGATTTTATTTCAGGTGTTGTGAGACTCAAATTCAATTACTTCCAGGATTTTTAATATTACAGTTCATTGAGGACTTTGGCTAGTAAGATCTATTTTTTACAAATGTGGTAAATTAAATTTTTCTTAGGCTTAAGAGTATTTTAAATTTCTATCTGAGCTTAAAATAAAACCTTACTTACTAAAGAGCCTTTTTTCCCCCACAAGACATACCTGATTAAATCTTTAGTTCAAGAATTGGTTTTCTCTGGTTTGCTTACTAGGAGATGTTTGCTGAAATTTTATTTGTTTATGTTCAAAAAGTTTGTATTGGAACACTTTAAAAAATGACACTTGGTTATTTTGTAAAATTTGCAAGTAAAGTATCCTGTTTTCTTCAAAATACGAAATATATCTTTTCTTCTTTTGAGTTCTTTTGTGAAGTATGGTGAATATAGTTAGTAATAGAATATTGTATATTTTTAAATTGCTAAGAGTAAATTTCAAGTCTTCTCACCATAAAAAATGTTAAGTATTTGAGGTGATGGATATGTCAATTAGCTTGATGTAATTATCGTGTTATATTTGTGAATTATAACATCACTTCATACTCTGTAAATTTATACAATTATAAGTTGTCAATTTATAATTAAAAATGCAGCATTTTCTTTGAGAGAAGATTATGCCTTTGAGTGAAAAACTGGGTTTTTCAAGGGCTAGGACGAGATTTCTTGAGGGGAAGGGTTGTCCCTTGTATGCTGATTTTGCTGAGGTTTGTAATGATAAAGGGATGCTGGATTTTGTCAAGTGCTTTTTCTGCATCTGTTGAGATGACCATGTGATTTTCTTTCTAATTCTGTTTATGTGGTGTATCATATGTATTGACTTGCGAATGTTAAACCATCCCTGCAACCCTCGTATGAAACTTACTTGATCATGGTAGATAATCTTTTTGATATGCTGTTGGATTCGGTTAGCTAGTATTTTGTTAAGGATTTTTGCATCTATATTCATCAGGGATATTGGTCTGTGGTTTCCTTTTTTTTTTGTCATATCCTTTCCTGAAGTTTTTGCACAGTAAATGAAACAGCAGAGTAAACAGACAACCCACAGAGTGGGAGAAAATCTTCACAATCTATACATCCGACAAAGGACTAATATCCAGAATCTGTAAGGAACTCAAACAAATTAGCAAGAAAAAACGAAACAATCCCATCAGAAAATGGACTGAAGACATCAATAGACAATTCTGCAAGGAAAATATACAAATGGCCAACAAACATATGAAAAAATGCTCAGCATTACTAATGATCAGGGAAATGCAAACCAAAACTGCAATGCGATACCACCTTACTCCTGCAAGAATGGCCATAACCAAAAAACCAAGAAATAATAGATGTTGGTGGGGATGCGATACAAAGGGAACACTTTTACACTGATGTTAGGAGTGTAAACTAGTATAACCACTATGGAAAACAGTGTGGAAATTCCTTAAAGAACAAAAGTAGAACTACCATTTGATCCAGCTATCCACTACTGGGTATCCAGAGGAAAAGAAGTCATTATATGAAACAGATACTTGCACACACGTGTTTATAGCAGCACAATTTGCAGCTGCAAAAATATAGAACCAGCCCACATGCCCATCAGTCAATGAGTGGATAAAGAAATTGTGATATATATACATATATACACACACACACACACACACACACACACCGTGGAATGCTATTTAGCCATAAAAAGGAATGCAATAATGACATTCGCAGCAACCTGGATGGAATTGGAGACCATTAGTCTAAGTAAAGTAACTCAGGAATGGAAAACCAAACATCGTATATTCTCACTCATAAGTGGGAGCTAAGCTATGAGGATGCAGAGGCATAAGAATGATACAGTGGACTTTGGGGACTAGGGAGGAAGGGTGGGAGGAGGGTGAGGGATAAAAGACTACAAATTGGATACAATGTATACTGCTTGGGCGATGGGTGCACCAAAATCCCACAAATCACCACTGAAGAACTTATTCATGTAACCAAACACCACCTGTTCCCCCAAAACCTATGGAAATTAAATAAATAACACAAAAACACTAAACAAAAGTGAACTTAAAAAAAAAGCTAGGAGTTTCCCCCATGCACTCAGGTAACTACTACTCTCCCATTTTGATATGTTGTACTTTCATTTTCATTCATATTTTCAACATATTTAAAAATTTCCCCTGTAATTTTGAAGTTTTTAGTTTTTAAATATTTGGGAATTTTCTAGATATCTTTCTGTTATCAGTGATTAATTTTGTTGTGGTTTTACAGTTGTAGACAATAACAGATGAAAGAGGGACTGCTTCATTTGAGGGGAGCTTGGTGGGAGTGGGAGAAGGGCTAGAGTATCACCTGCTCGTGGGGCTGTTTGTATTTCCATTGTGACTTTTGAGGGGCTCTCAGGTACCTCTAGAATTTCTGTGTTACATAGTCTGAAACCACTGCATAGAATGTGCTGTAAATTTGATTATGTGAAAATGATGCTATGCTGAAGAAGACACTTGGAGGAAAGCAACTAGTACATTGTTAAGTGGCTGTCTGAGGGCAAGCATTTAAAAGGTTTGCTGTATAATTAAAATATCCAAAAAAATGAGACATTAATGGAAATGTATGTTTCATTATGCAGCATAAATTGAGAATGAGTACCAAGATGGAAAAAACAGAATTGTCTGTCTAGTCCAGATGAAAATATTTGGACCAATGCATACTTTTCAGGAATACATAATTTCAAAATTTCTCAGAGGTTATATTTTTGCATAAGTGATAACAGTTATTATTTCCCTTTAATGCAGTTTTTATTATTGATTATAAAGCACTATAAAAGATAGTTTGTTAAAATACAGTTATTTAGCCTTTAACTAAATTGTTAGAACTAAGTAAAATGATTAAGTCAGTGCCTGTTGTTACACCTGTAAATATTTTAAGTGGACATAGAGGTGGTTCCTGGCAGCTACCTGCATGCTTTCTCATCACGTAGAGTAGAGACCGCAGAACTGTGATCCAAGAGCTAAGAAAGTTTTTTTTACCTTTTTAAAGGGTTTTAAGAAAAAAAGAAGAATCTCTGTCATAGACATGTGTAGCCCACAAAGCCTAACTTACTTACCATCTGGCCCTTTGCAGAAAAGTTTGCGGACTCCTGATTTAGAGCAAGAAACAATTCATATTCATGAGGTGAAGGGTGAAGGGTTTCACTGTGATAGACCACTTCAAAAAGGAAGGGATAACAATTACTGAAAAGATAGCATGAATCTTTCTAATTCTTTCTTAACTAACTTATCCAAGGGCCTGGAATCAGAATCTTTTCTCTGCACTAACCAATTTATGTCTAAATGGGGAAATTTGGCATAAGTCTGCATTTGAAAAACACTATCACACAGAAAAGACTGATAATGAATAGGTTCATTTATTTTTCAAGAATAGTATTCTTTAATAAACGTAATTGTAAGATAAGTTTTGTATTATGTATAAGTCACTTTTTAATTTTTAGATATAGCTTAATTTTTAAAACCTCTTCAAACCACTTAAATTTTGAATTGTGTATGTACAAATTATATTGACCTATATATTTTTCAGGATGATTGTCTTTTGAAAGTGTGGTATCCTATGACTGGTTGGAAGTCTTCAATTATACCTCAGGATCATCATGAAGTGAAAAGGAGACAGTCCTCTACTCAATTTTCCTTTGTTTACTTGGCACATCCCCGAGCTGTGACAGGTTTTTCATGGCGTAAAACTAGCAAGTATATG
Organism: Chlorocebus sabaeus; assembly: GCF_047675955.1. NCBI lineage: Eukaryota > Metazoa > Chordata > Mammalia > Primates > Cercopithecidae > Chlorocebus > Chlorocebus sabaeus. The sequence continues at coordinate 27,185,875 of NC_132929.1, read as the reverse complement.
CCCAGGTTAGATGAATGAATCATACAACTTTAGTTTGTATCCTTTTATGTTTATAAAAATAATGAAAGTAAAGTCCTTTTAGTTTATTTACATGGTGGCAATTAATAGCATAGGCTGTGGCATCAAGCTGCCTGAAATCAAATCCCGTTAGCTTCATGAGTTTTTGACTAAATTTCTTAAGCTGTCTATGCCTCAGTTTTTCTCTGTAGAATGAGGGTAGTAATAGTACCTACCTCAGAGAGTTGTTGTGAAACTAAAATGTAGTTTGTGGGTGGGAAGTGCTTAGTACAGGCCTTTGCACATAGTTTGTGTCCAGGCAATGAAATTGTTAGTAGTAGCTGTGGTACTAGCAGATCCTAGCAAGAAAATGTTTGCAAATAACAGGAGAGCACACACTGAAGGGAAATATATCAGTATAAAACTGTCAATTATATATATGGTGTTAAAGCATATAATGTAGTCTGAAGAAAGTGGCCAGGTTGTACTTTTTTTTTTTTCAATCTGAGGGCTGTCAATAGAAGTTTCTCAAAGAATTTTTTCTTATACATTTTTTCCTCATCGTTGTGGCACCTCTTAACGGTATTTAGAAGATTAAATAAACTGCAAAACAGCTTATACAAATGATTATTTTATAGAGGTCTAAGAAAGCTGTTGGGCACTCAGAAGCTTGCTTAGAAATCTAGTGTGTTCTTGGCCGGGCGCGGTGGCTCAAGCCTGTAATCCCAGCAGTTTGGGAGACTGAGATGGGCGGATCACGAGGTCAGGAGATCGAGACCATCCTGGCTAACACAGTGAAACCCCGTCTCTACTAAAAAATACAAAAAACTAGCTGGGTGAGGTAGCGGGTGCCTGTAGTCCCAGCTACTCGGGAGGCTGAGGCAGGAGAATGGCATAAACCTGGGAGGCGGAGCTTGCAGTGAGCTGAGATCTGGCCACTGCACTCCAGTCCGGGCGACAGAGCAAGACTCTGTCTCAAAAAAAAAAAAAAAAAAATCTAGTGTGTTCTTGAGGGAGGGTTATTTCGCCTACTATTTATTCCTGATAGGAAATATAGCACACATTGTAGAGATGCTCAGTAAATGATAACATGGGAAATTTATATACTTTTTGAATCTAAATAAAAAGTCTATTCTAGTTAAGTCATCTGCATCTATTTGCAGAATACTTTTGACTTAGATTTTATGTGAGCATTTTTTTAAAGGGAGAATGATTTTTTTTGTTCCTTTGTAACCAAGAGGTAAGTTACTTTCGTTGCTCCATGCCGTGCCATTTTTGCTTATTTTAACTTAATGGAAATGGATTTATAGTTTGAAATGATATTCTCCTTACAGTTTTATGATGAAGAGAATTATTTATTTGTAACTGTTTGGGTTATAGGAAGGATGATGTAAAGTGAAACTACTGCCATAAGCCAGATAGTTTAATTACATTTAATGATCTTTTATTATGGTCATTCTGTAATTTGCAATGATTAGGTTTTCTTTTGCTGTTTAGTTTGTATATTTTGTTTAGGAGATACTAATAATCCTCTAGAACCTGAATGTATAATCTAGCAGTAATTTCTAGTTCTTTTTTCAAAACAATTTCCCGGTTCTTATGATGTTCACAGTGATACTGTATATGATTTCAAGGTCTTTGATTGATTCCTTTTTTCCATCGTGTTTTGCACTAATGTTAACTTTATGCATGAAGAACCAAAATATTAATTAATTGATGGGATTGATATTCACGTTAACCTTTATTTATTTCTCTTTGTTGTTAGGGGTTCTGTCTGTAATGTGTTATTAACTTCATGTCATGATGGTGTGTGCCGGCTCTGGGCAGAAACTTTATTACCAGAAGACTGTCTTTTGGGTGAGCAGATTTGTGAGACTACCACTTCCAGCATTGCCAGCAACCTTTCTCATGCTGGAAGACACAAAGACAGAATACAGCATGCTCTTGAGGTATTATATTATTTAAAATGGTAAATGAATTTTGAAGATAATGTGAGCCTGGTGGAAATTTATAAACTAATATGCAGATGGCACACATGGTACATGTAATGAGTGAAATTAACAGCAATAAACTCTCATTTATGCTTGTAAGACTACTTATTTATTCCACTAAGAAGCCAGATGCAGAAATTAATGATCTCAGACATGTTGTATAGGTAAATATTATTAAAATTTTTTTTAAATTGATATTTTATGCTCAAGTTCTAGATAATATTGTTTTAATTCTTTTGCATGTCAGATGTGAAAATCTATAGGAGTAAGTATTAGTAAAATATGTAAAGGTCCTTGAAATTAGTTGTAATTAAAAATATTTTGCTTTTGTTTCATAAAGATTAAAATTTTATTGTTCTAGTTAAAAATGACTATTTTGTTCCTTAAGAATAAAGATGTTTATTAAGATATTAGACACAACTGAACTTCTTTGGAGTTTCCATGATTGAATATTTTGAAAATGAAGTAATTTTTCTAATTTTTAAATACAGTATGAAATAAAAGTGCTTTATAAGAAATTAGATTATAACATATAGCACAAATGATTGTGTCCCATATGATTAGGTAATACAATGAGATATATGCATGTTTTAAATTGTCAGAAATGTATTATAGTAAACTTAGTTTACTATTTTTCTTGTGACTTTTTTATTCAAATAATGTATGCTAGAATTGGATTAAGAAAAGGAGAAGAAATAATGGAATTTATAATTCAACTATTCTAGTCATGTGAATATGTGTATTTTTCTTTATAAGATTGAGATCATATTATGCAGTAATATTTTATAACTTTTTATGCTTAATTTGTTACACTCTACATTATTGACTATACTTTTACTTTATATATTTACATTAACAGTTTAAAGCTTGCATAGTCAAAGTGGCTTTGCCATTTTACCAAGCAGAAATATTGTACAACTTTGACAGGTTAAGGATGTGGTCCTTAAAAGTTTTGTATGAAGCAGGCCTCCTCAGATGTTGTCTACATTAGGCCATTCTTGCACTGCTATGAAGAAACGTCTGAAACTGGGCGATTTATAATGAAAAGAGGTTTAATTGCCTCTTGGTTCTATAGGAAACATGGCACCAGAATCTGGTTGGCTTCTAGGGAGGCCACAGGGAGCTTTTACCCATGGCAGAAGTTGAAGCAGGAGCCAGCACATCACATGGTATAAAAACAGGAGCAAGAAAAATTGGGGGGGAGGTGCCACCAACTTTTAAATGACCATTCACTCGCTATTGCAAAGACAATACCAACACAAAGCCATGAGGGATCCGCCTCATGACCCAAACATCTCCCACCAGGCTCTACCTCCAGCAATGGGGATTACAATTCAACATGAGATTTAGGCAGGGTCAGGTATCCAAACTATATCACTGCCTGTGATTGGGCGCTATTGTTACATTTTTTTCAATATTTAAAATGTAAGTGAAATTAAAAGCAGACGGCAAAACAGTTATCTTTTATTTTGATACTGATATTTAGTAGGACAAAGTGCTTAATTTTTAACTAGATATTTATGATCATTTACTTACACTTATGTAACGTATTTTATTTTCAAATTATATATGAGCCTTTGGAAACTAAGGGCTTTTAGACATCTTTGTATCCTCCATAGTACCTGATATATTGCTTTTCAAGTGTTTGTTAAATTGAATTATTGCCATGTAAAATAGAACAGAAATATGAGTAAATATGTAACCAGTGATTTGACAAGTTTTTACTGTCTTTTAGTAATATTATTAATATGTTAAGATAGTTTTTAAAAGAAAAAGCATAAGTGTCTGACTTACAAGTCACTTTGCTTTCTGACATCCTATCCTTTCCTATGGAACTCCTAACTGTTAGGTCTATATAATTGTATATATTCTTAAGTTATATTTTTTGTTTCTAGGAGAAAATAGCCAGTCTTAGATCAGTCTTGTCAGTCTAATTTAAAATAATGGTAAATGTCAAAGATCCAGTGAAAATAATTTGATAGGCAGTTTGGACCAGGGGGTCTCTAATGTCCATCTCAACCCTGTTATCAAAGCAATAAGCAACTCCGTAGTGGGAGAGCAGAGGTGGGGCACACGCCATTGACCTGATACTATTTTCCATAGGTAAAATGAGAAGGGCTGTAGAAATTGAGAGGATATACCAGATATGTTACTTTAATGAAGAAAGAATTGATAACATTTTATACTTTATTTAATTGAATGTGGAGAACAAAGGAAAAGAATAGAAAGTTATTATGAAACGTGGTCTTGGGAGTGGGTTAAGTTACAGAATAAGGAATTACTGCCAGGTGGGGCCGTGACATGGAGAAAAAAGATAATGCCAAGGATGACATGGCCCCATGTCTAAAGTAGTCCACATGATCATGCATGCTAATGAAGAATTTTAATCATATAGATTTATCTCAGTTTAAACAAATCCAATTTGCAAATTGTTTAAAACAATTTAAACAAATTAAAGGTCAACACTTTAATGAGGTCTTTCCTTGTCTACTCCTATCTGGGTAGGTTCCCCTTGTTATTCTGTATTTTCATACCCTGTTTTTTTCTTTATAATCGATATCATGAATTTGATTATTTAGCTGACTGTTTCATTCTAAGTGAGAGGCAATATTGGGGAGGCAATATTCTTCCTGGTAGGAAGACTCAGGAATTTTTTTTTACTATTATGACTAGAAAATTCTGTCTCAGTACTAGGATATCCTGAAAAAAAAAAATCTTTGGATCTTCTAATATTAACGGGAATTTTTATTCATGTTTTGTAGATAACATGAATACGTATTTTTGCACACTACTTTTTGCCTCCAACTAAAAGTTTACAAGAACTGTAGACTCAAGCCTGTAATCCCAGCACTTTGGGAGGCCGAGACGGGCGGATCACGAGGTCAGGAGATGGAGACCATCCTGGCAAACACGGTGAAACCCTGTCTCTACTAAAAAATACAAAAAAACTAGCCGGGCGAGGTGGCGGGCGCCTGTAGTCCCAGCTACTCGGGAGGCTGAGGCAGGAGAATGGCGTAAACCCGGAAGGCGGAGCTTGCAGTGAGCTGAGATCCGGCCACTGCACTCCAGCCTGGGCGACAGAGCCAGACTCCATCTCAAAAAAAAAAAAAAAAAAAAAGAACTGTAGAGAATACATCCAAAATAGTTCTACTGTAATTTAAAAAGTTCCCTTTAAAATGATCAGGTTTTTATGGAGAAAAAAATCTGAAACCTTTTAATAATTAAGAGTATTTTGGTTGGCATTATTAGACCTTCAAGAGTTGGGCTCAGCAGCTATTTTTCTATTTTAGACAATACACCATTTGAAAAATTTAAGGAAAGGACAGAGGAGGTCATCTGTTCTTGTAACTCACGCTGAATTAATGCCTGACCAGACAGCAATGCATGAAGTTCAAAGACACATTTCCCACCATGCAAATGCACTCTGTCATTTTCATATTGCAGCAAGCATCAACCCTGCCACAGGTAAAGGATAAAGTTTTATTTTCCATAAATATATTGAAGTGAGGTAAATAAATAGAAAAGTGGAACTACTTTTATAACCTATTTTTTATTTTATTATTTCATGTTGACTTTAAAATACTTAATTGGAATAGAGATACAATATAGAGTACCGTTTTTTGAATTGGGACTATGTGATTCTCAGGGTATTAACTTCAGTAACTATTTCTGAGCATCTTTGTCTAGTCTATAACCAGGTTTCCCAGTAAATTAGAGCTTTAACTGTACCTGATGTCACAAGTGGTGGCAGCCTGGTAAATTAGTGTAATTTCCCTCACTTTACAGTTTAAATCTTCCCAACTCTTCTTTATAACCTCCTCTAAATATATTTTTACAAAGTTTTTCTTATATCTCAGCATATCGAGTTTTCTACCCTTGTAGACTTTCTTGTCCTATACTAAGGAAAACACTTTTCCTTCTAACTTGAATATTTTCTTTTCCCTTTTTCCCCTATGTGGCTGAGAAGTATTTTGAGGCAGGTTCTTTGTTGGCACACATATTTGTGAGCTTCTGTTTTAAAGGCAATATGTTTTCCTTCTGCATGGAAATTTATGAGAAAGGCTATAAATTTTATATTACATTGCTCAGAACTATATAAAGTTTTATATAAAATTATAATTGTATGTTATTGAACTGGAGGTCTGTTGCTTCAGAGTGAAGGGGCTTTTAGTTTTAAATGTTTCTGTATGTAAATACAGTATTTAGTAAATAGAATTCTAAAAGGGTGATCTTCAGTGGTGACTCGAGATATGTGTTGTTTTATAGAGTAGCCACTAGCCCCGTATTAGCTGTTTGAGCACTTGAAATGTGGCTGGTCCAAACTGAGATATGCTGTAAAATACACACTGAATTTCTAAGACTTAGTATAAAAAATAATGAAAACTATTTCATTAATAATTTTATTTCATATTGATTACTTGTTGAAATACTGTTTTGTATATGTTGAGTCAAATAAAGTATATTATTAAAATTAATATTACCTGTTTCATTTTACCTTCTGAAACATGGCTACTGAAATATCTAAAATTGCTTAACATGTCTTGCATTTTTGGTCTGCATTATATTTCTATTAGACAGTGCTTTGCCATCTGATTAAATGTTATTTTGCTTATATTATCCGTTCTGATCTAATATCTTAATTGTATTCTAAGAATGTCTTTATACATTAACTTGTTTTCAAAATGTTTATGGTTTTAGATTTTTATGAAATTTTAACCTTCTTAAAAGGACCTTTTCTTGAATTACTGTGGTAAAAATTTAACTTCAAAACAAAATGCAACTCGTGATAGTCTGCAGTAAATTCAATACATTTTAGAAACTTTGGCTTTCTAACTGTGTACACTATCCTAATTAGATAGAATAGGATCACAGAGGATGAGCATTCTGTCACATCATTTGAGCCTAAGGACTGGATATGTTCTTGCAGCCACTGGGCCCTGGTCTTCCCCAGCTTCTTTACTAACCATCACTAATTTTATTCATGCTCATCCTAACTTACCTACATATTATTTTAAAAACAATTTTCTTAAAAATGTTTAACATCATGCATTTTTAGTTACTGCATGTAAATATAACATTTAAGTTGACCAAACAGATTACTAAATGCAAATAATTTTATATTATTAGGACTTGTCCTCTTCACCTTTTTTTCAAAAAATTTTTTGAAACTACAAGAAAGTTGAAAAAATAGTACAGCAAATATCTATATACCACTTATCCAGATTTACCACATATTAACATCTTGTCATTTATTCTTTTGTTCTCCCATCTCTGCCTGTATAGATATGTCTTTGCTGCCTCCTCCCTTAGTTTTGGCGGAACCATTTGAAAGTAAAGCTGTTGATTACATTACCTTTCACCTCCTAAATATTTAAGAATATATCTTTTAGTAAAAAGGGAATTTGCTTCCATAACTGTAATACTGTTATTGCATGTGAGGAACATGGATAAAATAATATCATGTAATATATAGTTCATATGCAAATATAGATTCCTGTCTTAAATGCAGATTATTTTCTTTAAATTCCTCCAATCTAGAACAGTCCCTTTCTCAACTGTCAAAAAAACAATCTGTCAGTCTCAAAAAGTTGTCTCTCAGTTTTCTTTCAAAATGTCTCACAGTCTGAATATTTGTTCATAAGATTTAGGTTTAACACTTTGAGCAAGATTACTACATAGTCACATAGGCGATGTAGTGTTTTATAGGATTGCTGATTCACAAATCCTATTTTATATGATTTATTTCATTTTTATCACAAAACCAGGATGGTCATCCAGGAACTGGAAAGAAAGAACAATTTAAAGCATTATTTAGCATTCATATTTATTATAATAGAACATTACCAGAATGTCCATGCATTTTATCTTTAGATTTTCACTTCTTTTTGCAAAGGACAATTTTTCTTTCTGTTGAATGAATTGTTTATAATATGGATTGAAATTAAGGATTTTAAGTTTTTGATTTACACCATGTTTTGGGTGGAGGGAGACAGGGTCTTGCTCTTTTACCCAGGCTAGAGTGCAGCCTTGATCTCTTGGGCTCAGGCAATCCTACCACTTCAGCCTCCTGAGTAGCTAGGACCACAAGGTGTGTGCCACCACTCCTGGCTAATTTTTGTATTTTTTGTAGAGACAGTGTCTCTCTGTTTCCCAGGCTGGTCCCAAACTCCTAAGTTCAAGCGATCCTCCTGCCTTGGCCTCCAAAAATGCTGGGGTTACAGACATGAGCCACCACCCTGGCCAATTTATACTGTCTTACATGACCTCATCAACTTCATAAATTTCAGTTACCTCAAATGGAGAAATTCTCTCTTACTTAGAATTTTGCCTGCCTTCTTGTGTTTTTTCTTCATGTTATTTCCCGACAGGTTTTTAGTAAAGTTTCAAACACTGAGAAAGGTTGGAAGAATAGTACAGTGAATACTTTTATATTCTTCACTTTGATTCAACAGTTGTTAACATCTTGCCACAGTTGGTTTATGTGTGGCAAATGTCTCTGTGTGTATGTGTGTGAAATGTTTTCTTTTCTTTTTCTTTCTTTCTTTTTTTTTTTTTGGAAACGGAGTGTTGCTCTGTCACCCAGGCTGGAGTACAGTGGAGCGATCTCGACTCATTGCAACCTCTGCCTCCCGGGTTCAAGCAATTCTCCTGCTTCAGCCTCCCAAGTAGCTGGGACTACAGGCACACCCCTCCATGCTGGGCTAATTTTTTGTGTTTTGTATTTAGTAGAGATGGGGCTTCACTGTGTTGCCCACGCTGGTCTCAAACTCCTGAGCTCAGGCAGTCCACCCACCTCTCCCTCCCAGAGTGCTAGGATTACAGGCATGAGCACACAGTCGAAATGTTTTCTTAGTCTTTTCAAAATAAGTTACGCCTAATATGGTGTATCACCCTTACATTAGGAAGTATCTCCTAAAATTCTCTCACGTAATCATAATATCGTCATACCTAAGAAAATGATAAGTAATTCCATAATATCTAATATCCAGTTCATATTTAAACTTCTCCAGTTATCTCTTTTATGGCTGCTTTTCTGCTTTAATTTTTCATCTCCTGTCCCCAAACTAGAATTCTCTGAAGGTTGATACATTTGTGTATTTTGTTTTTAAGTTAATAGTTTAATTTCATGTCTATCATTCTTAAGATTTACATTTACCATTAAATTCAGTTAACGTTTTTACAAATGCTGCTAAAATTATGTTGACTTGTTTAGCGCCTTTTCTTTGTATAGATTACTCATTGTAAGCACTTGTCATGTTTTTAAAGAAATAAAAAAATTTATATTGAAATCTTTTTTATTTCCACAGATATTCCAAATGTCTTGGTTGGCACTGCATTTAATGTTGATGATGGAAATGGGGGCTTTGTAGTTCATTGGTTAAACAACAAGGAATTTCATTTTACGTCATCTACAGAAATATTTATGCATCAGTTACGAAAACTTTCTGATAAGCAGGTAGATCATGAAAGTGATGATGCAGATAGAGAAGATGAGGAACATTCACAGGAGGATAGAGAACGGGGTTTACATATGAAATTAGACCATGGTTAGTATC